>NC_043705.1:3699276-3701553 GCF_006229205.1 Suricata suricatta
ACCACCTCACGCCAGTCAGAGTGGCTAAAATGAACACAGCAAGAGACTATAGATGTTGGTGAGGGTGTGGAGAGACGGCCAACCTCCTACACTGTTGGTGGCAATGTAAACTGGTGCAGCCGCTCTGGAAAACAGTGTGGAGGTTCCTCAAAAAACTATCCATAGAACTCCCTTATGACCCAGCAATAGCATTGCTGGGGATTTGCCCAAGAGAGACAGAAATGCTGATGCATAGGAGCACATGTACCCAAATGTTCATGGCAGCAATGTCAACAATAGCCAAAACATGGAAGGAGCCTAAATGTCCATCACCTGATGAATGGAACAAGAAGATGTGGTATATATACACGATGGAGTACTACATGGCAATGAAGGGAATGACATATGGCCCTTTGTAGGAATCTGGATGGACCTTGAGGGTGTCATTCTGAGCGAAGTAAGCCAGGCAGAGAAGGACAGATACCATATGTTTGCACTCATAGGTCTAACAGGAAAACAGGAGAGACATAATGGAGAACACGGGGGAGCGGAGGAGGGAGAGAGATTTGGGGAGAGAGAGGGATATAAAACTTGAGAGACTATTGAATGCTGAAAATGAACTGAGAGCTGAAGGGGAAGGGGAAGGGGGGAAAAGAGGTGGTGGTGATGGTGGAGGGCACTTATGGGGAAGAGCACTGGGTGTTGTATGGAAAACAATTTGACAATAAAATATTATGGGGAAAAAAAGAACCATATTATCTTGTCAAGGGATACAGGAAACGCATTTGACAAAATATAGCATCCATTCTTTTTAAAAACCCTCAACAAAATAGGTAGATAAAACATACCTCAACATCATAAAGGCCATATACAAAAGACCCATAGCTACTATCATCCTCAATGAGGAAAAACTTAATCTTTTCCCTCTAGTCAGAATAAGACAAGGATGTCTTCTTCCAGTCTCACCATTATTATTTAGCATAGTCCTGGAAGTCTTAGCTCAGCAATCAGACAGCACAAAGAAATAAAAGGCATCCAAATCAGCAAAGAAAAAGTCAAACTTTCACTATTTACAGATGACATGATAAAACCTGAAAAGACTCCACCAAAAAATTTCTACAGCTAATATATCAATTCAGCAGAGTTGCAGGATATACAACAGTTTGCAGAAATCCGTTACATTTCTATACACCAATGATAAGGGAGCAGAAAAAGAGATCAAGGAATTGATCCATTTGTAATTACACCAAAAACCATAAGAAACTTAGGAATAAACCTAACCAAAGAGTGAAAAGATGTGTACTCTGAAAACTATAAAACACTTATGAAATATATTGAAGAGGACACAAAGAAATGGAAAAACATTCTATGCTCTTGGATCAGAAGAACAAAACTTGTTAAAATGTCTAAACTAGCCAAAGCAATCTGTTTATTTTTCTTTTTATTTACTTTTAAAATTTTTATTTATTTATTTATTTTTAATAGTTTATTGTCAAATTGGTTTCCATATAACACAAGTACTCTTTCCAAGTGCCTTTCTCCATGATCACCACCTCTCTTCCCCCTCTCCTCCTCCTTCAACCCTCGGTTCATTTTCAGTATTCAATAGTCTCTCAGGTCCCTCTCTCTCTCCTACTCTCTTTCACCCTTCCCCTCCCCATGGTCCTCCATTAGGTTTCTCCTGTTCTCCTGTTTGAACTACGAGTGCAAACATATGATATCTGTCCTTCTCCGCCTGACTTATTTCGCTTAGCTTGACACCCTCAGGGTCTATTCACTTTGCTACAAATGACCAGATTTCATTCTTTCTCATTGAACAAATCAAGAGACTATAGATGTTGGCGAGGGTGTGGAGAGACAGGCACCCTCCTGCACTGTTGGTGGGAATGTAAACTGGGGCAGCCACTCTGGAAAACAGTGTGGAGGTTCCTCAAAAAACTTTCAATAGAACTCCCTATGACCCAGCAATAGCACTGCTAGGGATTTACCCAAGGGATACAGAAGTGCTGATGCATAGGGGCACATGTACCCCAATGTTCATAGCAGCACTGTCAACAATAGCTAAAACATGGAAGGAGCCTAAATGTCCATCACCTGATGAATGGATCAAGAAGAAGTGGTATATATATTCAATGGAGTATTACATGGCGATGAGAAAGAATGAAATATGGCCATTTGTAGGAAAGTGGATGGACCTCGAGGGTGTCATGATAAGCGAAATAAGTCAGGCGGAGAAGGACAGTTACCATATGTTTGCACTCATAGGTCTAACAGGAGAAGAGGAGAAACCTAATGGAG
>NC_043705.1:3701653-3734087 GCF_006229205.1 Suricata suricatta
CCATATGTTTGCACTCATAGGTCTAACAGGAGAAGAGGAGAAACCTAATGGAGGACCATCGGGAGGGAAAGAGAGTTGGGGAGAGAGAGGAATGCAAAACTTGAGAGACTATTGAATACTGAAAACGAACTGAGGGTTGAAGGGGAAGGGGGAGTGGGGAAAAGAGGTGGTGGTGATGGAGGAGGGCACTTGTGGGGAAGAGCACTGGTGTTGTATGGAAAGGAACTTGACAATAAACTATTTAAAAAATAAATTTGATTTCAATTAGTTTTCTGAGGTTCTGTTGAAATATTCTGAATGCTATATTGGCTAATACGTGGATGACTATGAGCTACCAGGGTGCATAAACTGTTGGTAGTTGTGGACTAAATAGTGAGTTGGTGGCCTTGCTTCTCTGGCTGTTGGATTGTTGGGTTAGATGCAGCAGAAGCCTGGAAAGTAGATGGACTTGTTGAGGTGCATGAGATTAAACTGAAACCCCAGCTAGAATGTTGCTGAATCTACACAGTTGTGCTGAACATCGACCAACTTACCTTGCAGACTGTTAATAAAGATGGAGGGGCACCATCTATGTATAAATATGTAGGGACATTATGGCTAGATGAGATATTTGGGGCTGAGGTTATTATAAGAAGATTGAATCTGGAATTTTAAAGGCTAGATTTCTTAGTTGCCTCAACTAAATACAGATTATTTTGTTGGATTGAACATTTCAAAAATATTACTGCTTCAGAGAACTTGAGATGATGCTGTCTATGGCTTGTGATGAGAAAATATGATTCACCACTGGACTGACCACCTTGTAGTTGTTTATCACTGATGCTGCACATTCTAGTTTTGCTTTCGTTTTTCTATTTCCTTCTCATTTATAGTGTCAGCGTTCTGGGACTACAAGTTCAGGTTAAGAGAAATTATGAGATTGTGTAGACCAGGAATTTCAAAGCCAACTGAGACATTTGGGTTTCCTCCACAAACAGGTTAGTTACACTCCTGAAGGGTGGGTAGGATATTGTCACCTGTAACATGCTCCTGGGTACCGCAACCTCAGGTGATTTAGGACATTTTGTTTATAATACCTGAGACCTGAAAATTGACTTGGTGTGTTTTAGACCATTTGCACATTACCTGATTGGATCTATTGGTTCAGTGGGCAATACTAAGCATTGGTGGAAATATGCTTTCAGCCAAGCAATTTCCCTTTTACCAGTCACCTTGTTGGTGGTGCATTCAAGAATGATAGTGGGGTGAGACTGCTGCTCCTGATATCTCCTTACTTCCCTCTGTTCCCACACTCCTTGCTCTCAACCCTCTGCCCCCATACTTCATGTCACCCTCTTTCCTGTATATATATTTTTTTTTCTTTTTTTTCTCCATAATATTTTATTGTCAAATTGTTTTCCATACAACACCCAGTGCTCTTCCCCTTAAGTGCCCTCCACCATCACCACCACCTCTTTTCCCCCCTCCCCCTTCCCCCTCAACCCTCAGTTCATTCTCAGCATTCAATAGTCTCTCAAGTTTTGCATCCCTCTCTCTCCCCAACTCTCTCTCCCTCCTCCATTCCCCCTGGTTCTCCATTAGGTCTCTCTTGTTTTCCTGCTAGACCTATGAGTGCAAACATATGGTTTCTGTCCTTCTCTGCCTGGCTTACTTCACTCAGCATGACACCCTCAAGGTCCATCCACTTTCCTACAAAGGGCCATATGTCATTCCCTCTCATTGCCATGTAATACTCCATCGTGAATATGTACCACATCTTCTTGATCCATTCGTCAGGGGATAGACATTTAGGCTCCTTCCATGTTTTGGCTATTGTTGACATTGCTGCTATGAACATTGGGGTACATGTGCTCCTATGCATCAGCATTTCTGTCTCTCTTGGGCAAATCCCCAGCAATGCTATTGCTGGGTCATAAGGGAGTTCTATGGATAGTTTTTTGAGGAACCTCCACACTGTTTTCCAGAGCGGCTGCACCAGTTTACATTGCCACCAACAGTGTAAGAGGGTGCCTCCTGTATATATTTTTAACTCACCATTTTTACACCTCATTATTGTTTTTGGTTTTCTTTTCTTTCATGAAGCTTTCCTATTTCATAAGGTCCATTTGCCCTGACTTCCTCATGTACTCCCCTCTATTTCATCTTCTAAGTGTATATGAATGTTTGAGCATGAATGAGCCTGTGTGTGAATGCATGTGCAAGTGTGTGTTGCCTCTGCTTGCGTACATCTTTGTGGAAGGAGGTCTTTCTATGCACACCTGAGATCTTTTGGGGTCTGTCAGGAATTGAGTGGCATCTGTTTATTTAGATATACCAGAGTATAAATAAAGGAGATAGATTTTATGCTTGTGTGTTTGCTTTGCCATATGAGAAACCTAGCTGTCAGAGTTGTGGAAGGGTGTTTACTGAGGAAGTTCAGGGTGGAGATGGCCGTGGAGTACTTTGTCTGGATATGACCAGCCCTGTGTTTATGATGCTGTCAGGTTAAGTGGAAGCTTGGGTCACTTCTACAGTGCATGCAGCCCAGCTTCTACTTAGAAAGAACCATTAGGGAAATTTTTATGTCAAAAAGGTAACATCAGCTCTGTTGATTCAAGATACCGATTGCATTTTATACTTCATTTAGAGAAATCTCAAAGTATATTAAGTGGGGAAAAGGCTAAAATCAAGAAATGTGGTCTGTAAAGGTGAACTCTATCATGATATGTTGTTTCACATACGTTTTAAAAGTTAAATAAGAGGAATCAAGTATTTTCTTTAGAAAATGGTGTTCAAGATCAAGAACAATTATTCACCAACTAGGATTAGCTATTAACATTAAAAGTGCTAAGAGCACAAGACTAAACAAAGTAGATGGAAACCCCAGCCCATGAAGCTCACAGAAAGTGGGTACAAGATTAATCTACATAACAATGAAAAACATTTTAATTAATCCCCCCCAAAATAATCTAGTGAAGAAAGGGGCAGAAGACATGAATAGACACTTTTCCAAAGAAGACATCCAGATGGCTAAGATATACATGAAAAGATGCTCAACACCACTCTACAACCTGAAAATAAAAATCAAAACCACAATGAGATGCCAACTCACACCTGTCAGAATGGCTAAAGTTAACAATCCAGGAAACAACAGATGTTGGTGAAGATGTGGAGAAAGGAAAACCACTGTGCACTGTTGATGAGAATGAAAACTGGTAAAGCCACTCTGGAAAGTAGTATGGAGGGTCCTCAAAAACTTAGAAATAGAAATCCCTTATGATCCAGCAATTGTGCTACTAGGTATCTATACAAAGGATACCAAGCTGTGCTTCGAAGGGGGTCATGCACCCCAATGTTTATAGCAGCACTATCAACAATAGCCAAATTATGGAAAGAGCCCAAATGTCCATCAACTGATGAATGGATAAAGAAAATGTGAGATACACACACCCACACACCCACACCCACCCACCCACACACACACACACACACACACACACACACTAGAATATTATTCAGTGATCAGAAAGAATGGACTTTTGCCAGTTGAAACAAAGTGGATGGAATTTGAGTGTATTATGTTAAGTGAAATAAGTCAGTCAGAGAAAGACAAATATCATGTATTTCACTCATATGTAAAGTTTAAGAAACAAAACAGATGAACATGGGAGAAGAAAAGGAAAAATAAAACAAGGGGAGGCTTGTCATAACAGATTCTTAAACACAGAGAACAAACTGATGTTGTGGGAGGGGCAGTGGTTGAGGGGATGGGCTAAATGGGTGATGGGATGTTAGGATGAACACTGGGTGTGAGTGATGAATCACAAAATTCAACTCCTGAAACCAATACTACACTGTACGTTAACTAACTTGAATTTAAATAAAAAAACATTTTAATGAGAGAAAATTTCTCCCACATTGAATGTTAAGCAATAAATATTGAGCCATGTAACAGTAATATGAAATAAGACTGATATGTTTATATATGAAACACATATATGGTATATGAAATATATATGTGTATATATCTATAGATCTATATCTATATCTAATCTATATCTACACTTATATCTATATCTATGTATCACTGTGTCACTGTTAGGAAAAATACCAAAGTGTTAATATTTAAATGATCAAGGAGTTTGAACAAAAGCGGAACCCTTTAGAACCTGGTCTTTGCCTTGACCTGCATATGACTTACTGATACTTGGCTTTCAGTTTCTGAGGAGTAGAGGCCATTGTTAGAACCTTCGGGTGAGTCCTCAGATGCCTGAATCATAAAAGGAGAGAAGGAAAAATAGATGAGGGAGAACTACGGTGCCCTTTGCAGACTACACTGTTCTCATGTTGCACTACTTGGGTCTGGCTCTGCTGTCTGTACTCTCTCAGCTCTTGCATCTGGTCCAAAAGTACCTCCACCCATGAGAGTCCCCACTTCAGCCACTTCACCCAGATGAAGAAACCACAGTTTTACATCCTGGATGATTAAGGTGACACTATCCTCTCCTGGGTTAGCTCTGGCCTCCCCCAGAGGCTGCCTCATCTCAGTGCTGCCTGCAATTTATCCTCCCCAAAACCATTTGACAACTGTGGGGTCACAGACAGTGGACAGAAACTTTCATGGGTACCTTCTGACTCCTTTATAGTGGAGGGCCTCATTAAGCTTCATGGGCCCTAGGTAAGCCTCACTGCTTCTTCCACCTGTAGGAGACTGACAGATTTTCTGACTCAGATGTCATGTGTACACATGCTTTCCACTGGTCCTGGCCCAGGAAAATAGTGCTGAAAGCATGAGTCTGCCTGGTCCAGTTGGGTCCTTGTCCTCCCTTCCCTCCCCCACCACACACAGAATGCACAGAGCTTAGCCATTCATTGTAATGCTTGGGCTGGGTGAGCATTCTCCTCATCTCTAGGGGGCCTCTACACCTGTTCCCTGTACTTTTCCTCTCTTATCTTCCCTCTTTGGAGATAAGGTCTGTGACCATTCACTGTTGCCTAGTAATGCAGGGACACAGTAAGCACTCAATAAATGATGATAACAATGCTAGCAACTCTTGGTGAGAGCTTCCTCAGGCCAGGCACTGTTTGCTCTAAGCGTTGTGTGTATGTTAACTTATGCAAAACCTCACAACCACTCCATGTGATTACTCCCATCTTATCCTTATTTTATAACTGAGGAAACTGAGGTAAGAGAACTTGAGTCACTAGACAGAGTCATATAGCAGAATGAGGATGAAAGCCCAACTGTCTGGACCTGGAAGCCTTTAAGCCAGGAGGCAAGGTGGTCTCTGACCTCTGTCAATACTGTAGACTCAGGGAGTGGTGAGGGATGAGTTACATCTGTACTTGGGCCTCCCATTCCTATCCTGCTCATGACCAGCCATGTGGCCAGAATATGGGCACTCTAACATCATGACCAGCAGGCAGTGGTAGAGGTCCTGAGGAAAGTCTTCTTGGCACCAAAAGCAACATAAGTGACAAAGCACCCTGATGACTCCAGTAACTACAAAGTCAACTAGGCCACAGGTGGCAGCTCTAGAACTCTGTCTGTCCTCCACTCTTTTGCTGGAGTGTTGACTGGAAACTTCGACCTTATCTCTTGGCAGGTGCCAGCTGCTCCAAAAGCTGGCCCCTTCTCTGAGGCCTTAATGCATTCACTTAAAAAAATAGCAGATGGCACCTTGAAGGCCCCTCAAAACTGAAAAAAGAGAAGTCAGAAAATAAAAACTGAGAGTAAAAGCGGTAAAGGTGAGGAAGCATTGGCCAGTGAGATCATTCAGGGGCTGGGCTTGTGTTTACATTTCATTTGACCATGGCAATGGCCTCCCATGTATGAGATGATGGGTCCAACCTAGGTGACATTTGTCCTGTAGCTTCCACCAAATGACTGAATGATAAGCCCTGAGAGCAGTGGGCCTTTGCTCAATTCTGTGCCCACACCATGTCCACACTGCATGACCAAATACAGTGGTCAGTGGGGGAAGTAAAACTGGGTCCGGAGGGTGATTCTCCATAGAAGGTCACACACTGCAGCAAATAAGCCTCTGAGACACCACACACTGAAACAGGATCAAGAGAGGTGAGGAGATACCCAGTGTCTTTGCCTTCTGGTTACATCCAGTGTTCTCAAGTAGTGCAGAGCACCTAGAAATCAGGAGCATGGAAAGGATGTTTCCTTTGTCCTTAATCTGTTCCTCTTCCTGAAACAATGCCTACTCATTCGGCATTCAACCTTCGGTTGTCAGAGGCCCCATCCCTCTGTTGCTTCTGTCTCCACATATCCAGGCCATTTCTGGCCTAAATCTTAAAGCCCTAACCAGGAACTGGGTACTAGACCCTGGATGAACACAAAGGAGGAGTTTATGGGCTCAGATGAAGATAGAAAATCTCCTCAGCCTGGGTAAGCTGCTCTGACTAGGCTGGTCCACATTGCTCTGTTCCTTCTTCCACTCCTTTCTAGCCCTCTATTAAGTTCCACTGTCTATTAGGAATGGACATGGCCACTGTTGCTATTCCCTTTCTGGGTGCTCAGACTTATAAGGGAAGAGAGGCTCCTTCTATGAATTTTCTATGGACATTGGCACTTTACCCAGTCATCATGGGGCTCAGGCTTGGGATGGAGCATACCACTCCCCTCAAGTTAGCTCAACCCACTGAAGACTTATGGATCAGGTGTCAGATTCCTATGACCAGAGTCAGTCTCACAAGAAAAGGACTCCATCACAAGAGATTTCTCAGGGTTCATCCAAGCTTCCATTCTAGCCCAAGTCTCTCTCAAGACATAGAGCAAGACCACAGCATGTTTGTAAAAAAGGGGCTGCCACATTCTCCTGATGGGCCTTGTGAGAGGCTGTCTCTATAGCCCAGTATCCAGCTGGTCTGGGTATGGAGTCTTTGATCCTTGGAACAGTCCAGGGGCCTAGTCAGGAAGTAAATACCCCATAAGAATTGCTACCTGATCTTCCAAAATAAAGACAAGAGCATGGAGAGAGTAGTTGGTGCTGGGTCAGGAGCTGTTCTCAGAGAGTATAGGTATATTCACATTACTCTCACACAAAAGAAACCTTACCTCTACTTTACAGAGGGGGAATGAATAGCCAGAGAAGCAAGTGAGTGGTTCCCAGGTGTGTGTGCTTAGCAACAGTCTTCTCTATTCCATTTCTGCTGTCCCCCAGGGAATGTCAGGAAGAAAAACAGAGTGGGTCCCTCTCAGAACAGTGCCCAGAAATTGGGCTGATGGGATGGGGATAATTCCTCATGGCATGGTTTTTATTTCATACATGGTACAGAATGCTGTTTCTGGTGACAAGAATAATCAAAACTGATCTAAGAGAGTGGGGTGTCTCCAAGGGGTTCTGTGGGGTAACTTCTGAAGATGGAGGGTAGGTGGGGGGCACAAGTCAAAGACAGTGAGCACCTCAGATACTTCCATGCTTTAAGTGTCCCCACTATTTCTCTTTCCTCCCAGCAATGGTGCCCTCAGAGTGGCACTCTGGCAGCCTTTCCAGAGTAACCACTGCTCTGAAGGGTTTACTGAGGACGTTCTCTGAGATGCAGGAAGTCAGTACAGAGTTGGGTGGCCCCAGCTCCTATGTAATCTTCTATTCTCCATGTAGATAAGTAATGGGTTCACAGCTCTCCATCAGTGAAGATAAAACTGGCTCATTCCATCTGAACATCCTTCCTTTCCTGACCTTAGCCTGCACTTCAAGCCTCTGACCATATCGTGAATAAGGTGGGATGGATGGCTAGTGTCATTAGATAACAACAGATAGTTGGATTAAACTAGGGAACATCATGACCAAGTCCACACTGTATGTTTGACCTCCTGGCCTATACTCCTGCCAGAAACCATAGGTATCTCCAGCCATTCCAGCTGGTCAGGAGTTCTTGGGCATGTAGTACTAGGAAAAGGGTTGAGAACTATAAATGTATAGTCTTGGGCCATACTTGTCTCATGGACCTGGAGACATGGATACAGAGCTCTGTTTGAGAGGGAGGGGGTGTTTTTCTGTTTTCAGAAGTGAGGTGGCAACCTGGGTCCCATTATACGGGACCAAAGAAGGCTGGTAGAACCTATGGACTCGTTCTCATGAAAAAAAAATAAAACCTTATAAAATTACAATTATATCAAATATAGTTAGAAAACTCTTCTAATATATGGAATGATAACAGATGTGGTTCTTTATGAATGTGTCAGTCATCAGGCTTTTGCAGGGGCTGATAAGGACATAATCTGGAAGTGCTTGATGAGGGCAAAGAATACTTTTTATCTGCAGATGTCGCATGGGGAAACCTCAACAATTTCTATGAGTTGGTGGTTTCTCTGTGGTTTGTGAACTCCATTTTTGGAAAGAAAGGCTACATTTCAGTTACAGGATAAGGAAAGAAAGATGCAATCTTTCTTCCTATCCAAGCATGAGAGGACCCTATGTTGCACCTCTCAGACCCATAGTCTAAACCTCTGGGAGCTTTTGGGTGTCTGGTCACCCGTAAGATGTATTCTGGGTTGAAATTTCAGGAAAAAGAAAGAAATGCACTTGTCTTATGACTTGGCTCTCAGACATTTATATCCACACTGACATATATACAACATTTAAACAAGTCCACATGCTCATGGTCTGTTCTATCAAATGCAAACAACTGCACATTTTTGCTTACATGTTTCTGATGGGGACAGAGGTAAAGTGCTTTGTGCTCACGCAGTGATGGACATTTCACACTCTTCTTAAGTCTTCACTTCCACCCTGAGAAGCAGGCATCACTATTTCCTTGCAGAGTAGGAAACTGAGCCTCTGATTAGTGGAATCTTGTGTTCAGGTTCACAAAACACTTGATCACAGAACTTTGTTCCAAATGCCTTGCTCCAAAACCTGTTGTTATTGTATTAAGCCAGGGTCTCTGCAAAATAGCCTTTTTTTTTTTTATCTCTTTAAAGAAAGAAACACATAACATTTTTATCTTTCATCTTGAGGTTGTGACATAGGCTGAGCAGCAGAAACTTGGAATGAAGTTGGAGGTGATTCTTGGACAGGCTTCATTTATGTTTTTGTCTCTGAGACAAAGTAGCTCATGCTTACTTACAGAAAATGAGACCTGGAATTCAGAGTGTGAAATTAGGCTTTGTCATTTCCTGAAAACCAGCTTTCAGGAAGGAAAAGGTGGATGACCTCCAACCACTCCCTAGTCTTTAAATAGTGATCTTGTGGGTTTTTCCTCAGGCTTCTAGGAGGATAAATTTGAAGGTAGGTAGAATGTGGGGCAAGAAATTTGGGTTTCCTTTCTGAATTGACAAAATTCAAACAGACCTTTGGAAAGGAGCATTGATAATCTACAAATTCTGGCTCTGCCATTTTGTCAGGGAACCAATGTGTCATGGGTCTGGCAAGTAACAAATGCCGTGGGATATGGCTCTTTGCGGGAAAGTGACTTTTGAATCAAGAAATCAGGGATCTCAGTTAGGGGGATATTTGTCTCAGAGTATAGCAGGCTCAGAACTTTCTAGCACATGGAAAGCTGCTATCTGTGACTTCTCCATCTTGGCTAAATCCTCCTATTTCAGCTTTAGTAAGAGTCCATTACCTTCTACATCCTTGCAAAAAAGAAATCCTCTATGTGAATTCTTCTTAGGGGAGGGAGGCCTTTGATGACAAAGACATCTTTTCATCTTTGCATTCCAATGAGAGGAATGTCTAGTATAAAACCAGGGTTTGACAAAGTCTCACTTGCCAAATGAATGAGTGGATAAATGAATGAGCAACTCTGTCCAGGCCTTGGTTGCTAGACAAGAGACCTAGGGCCCATAGCCCTGACCTTCTCCTCTCACTTAAGTCTTCTGCAGGGCTACCATGTCTCCATCTTCAGCTCTGAAGAGTCTCCTTTCCACCTGTGTCCTTGCTGCCTTGGTTTCCAGCATTGTGGGTAAGAATGAAAAAATTGCCTCTTTCTTCCCCAAACTGGAAGAGTAAGATGGACAATACAGAAAAGAAACTTACTTGGGAAAGACAAGGTCCTCCTTCTGAAGTAGTGATGAGCTCTGCAAGGTTGGGGACCCTATTGTGCATCTGGAGCAATCGGCAGGTGAAAGTGACTGAGCCTGAGCACTGAGTGGGGTATGATGTGGGCATCAGGGAGGGACTACAGACCAAGTGGGTCCATTCAGTTCTACAGGGAGTGGGTTTCCTGGTATCTTGGCTCTCAGATACGCTTGGCTATCGAAAGTATCAACTATGATTTCTGACAGTTTTCATTCCTGAATTACTTTTTAAACAGTGTTTATATCCATTTCATAGAGAGTTATAAATGTACAAGCTGCCCTCTTAATTCATGTAATGCTGATATGGAGACAACTTGTGAAGCATCTCAAAGCTGCTTCAGATACAAGCAAGAATTAAGGACATCAGGTATGCTATGTCAGGCCCCTCCCTATGCAGGACATTCATGCAGGGCAGACAGAACAGGTGCTTAGAACAGGGGTGGGGATTGCTGTGTTTAGCAACTTGATGGAGTCCCTCACCTCCCTGAGCATCTTCTAATTTACACTTCTTCTTAATGTAGCATTCTACCCATATGGGGCTGGCATTATGGGATGGTGGGAAATGGCAGGGTGGGAGACTCTGGGAAAAAGTCTGGGCAATCCCTGTTCTTCCTCAACCCCACTGAAGTATGACACTCCCATTCTAACCAATGCTGCAAACTATCCTTCCACTGGTTTATACTATGGACCAATGCAGAAGGACTTTTGAAGAAGGGGAAAGACTAAAGACAAAAGGATTTGAGGCAAGAATCCATTAATACTGGCAGCCCATTTAGGCATCACTCTGTATGGTTCAAAGGGGAAATTTCTTCTGGGGTTTGGTTCTGTGCAGGGGAACTCTTACAATATGTTGAGGAGAAAGGTTGTTCTTCAAGCACGTGTGTCCCAATGATGTTCTCAGCCACACTGGGGGATAATCATACATTTGTGTACAACCAGCAATGCTGCCAAGATGAGCTCTGTAACCAAGGTGACATCCAAGGTGAGTGCCAACACAACTCTGCTCTCTCTGCCTTCCCATTCTTTATCCCAATCCATTGCCTTAAGTCTATGCCTTCTAAGTTCCTTCCTATGAACTGTCTCTCTGCTTCTGAGCTTCCTCCTACTGATTTTGCTCATTGATTGCTTTTCCTTCTTGTGGAGGGACAGGCACAAGCCCTTCTTTAACATGGAAGACTGAATGAAAACTGGGTGGCTGCGATGTGTCCTAGATTTACTGAGTCTGTAGGTTTAAATTATTTGCTTTTCCATTCCAATTGAAAAGTTATTTGTCCTTGCCTATTTAATTCCTCCCTCCTTTAACAGTATTTTTTATATTGAAGTAAAATTAACATTCAGTGTTATTTTAGTTTCAGATATACAATATAATGGTTCAACAATTCTATACTTTGCTCAATGCTCATCATATAAATGTATTCTTAATTCCCATCACCTATTCACCCATTCCACCTATCTTCCGATAACCACCAGTTTATTCTATTTGTCTTTTTGTTTGTCTCTGTTTTCACCTTTATTTATTTTGTTTCTTAAATTCTACATATAAGTGAAATCATACGGCATTTGTCTTTCTCTGACTTATTTCACTTAGCATTTACCCTCTATGTCTACCCAGGATTTTACAAATAGCAAGATCCCATTCCTTTTTATGGCTGAGTAATATCCTCATGTGTGTGCATGCATCTGTGTGTGTGTGTGTGTGTGTGTGTGTGTGTGTGTGTATTACACTTTATTCATTCATCAGTCCATGGACACTTGGGCTGCTTCCATTTCTTGGCTATTGTAAATAAGCTACAGTAAACATGGAAGGACATATATTTTTCAAATTAGTGTTTTTACTTCCTTTGGGTAAATAGCTAGTAATGAAATGAAATATGATAATTCCAATTTTAATTTTTTGAGGAACCTCCAAACTGTTTTCCACAGTGGCTGTACTAATTTATATTCCTACCAACAGTACATGAAGATGCCTTTTCCTCTGCAATACTTGTTATTTCTTGTGGTTTTTTTTTTTCATTTTAGCCATTCTGACAGGTATAAAGGTCATTAGGGTTTTATTTTTTATTTATTTTTAATAGTTTATTATCAAATTGGTTTCCATATAACACCCAGTGCTTCTCCCCACAAGTGCCCCCATCATGACCATCATCTCCCTCCCTCCCCCTCCCCCCCTCAGTCCATGGTTCGTTTTCAGTATTCAATAGTCTCCCATAATCTGTGTCCCTCACTCTCCCCAGGTCCATTAGGGTTTTAATTTACGTTCTCCTGATGGTTTGCGATATTGAACATCTTTTTATGAATCTACTGGTCATCTACATTTTTTTTTTTTGAAAAATGCCTATTTGGGTACCCTGACCATTTTTTAATTGGATTATTTGTGAATTTTTTGGTATTGAGTTGTATAAGTTTTTTTTAAATATATTTTGAATATAAACCCTTTATTGGATATATATTTTTGCAAATATCTTCATGCATTTAGTAGGGTGCTTGTTTATTTTGTTGATGGTTTTCTTTGTTGTGCAAAAGCTTGTTATTTTGGTGAGATTCCAATAGTTTATTTTTGTTTTTGTTTCCTTCGCTTAAGGAGACATATATAGAAAAATGTTTCTATAGCTGATGTCAAAAAAATTATTTCATATGTTTGCACAGGGACTGGAAGAAACTAATATTGTTAAAATGTCCATACTACTCAAAGCAATCTACAGATATGAAATCCCTATTAAAACGCAACATCCATTTTCACAGAACTAGAGCAAATAATACTAATATTAGTACCAAAAAAAGACTTTGAGTAGTCAAAGCTATCTTGAGAAAGAATAAAGCTGAAAGTATCATAATCCCAGATTTCAAGATACACTACAAAGCTGCAGTGATCAAAACAGTATGGTACTGGAAAAAACAAAAACAAAAACAAAAACAAACTAGACACATAGATCAACAGAACAGAGTAGACAGCCAAGAAATAAGCCTGTACTTATATGGTCAATTAATCTATGACAAAGGAGGCAAGAATTTACAATAGGGAAAAGGCAGTCTCCCCCCCAAAATAGTGCTGGGAAAACTGGACAGCTACATGAAAAGAAAGAAACTGGACCACTTTTTTTAATACCATACACAAAATAAACTAAAAATATATTAAAGACTTAAATGTGAACTCTGACACCATAAATTCTTCAATAGTATTTTTTAAACCACAAATTATCTTCTACTATCTCAGCACTTTTTCTTCAGCCAGGGAAGAGCGTCAACAGATAAACCAAATTTCTATCAGTATTTTGGTTATATATTCCCACTTAATACTTACCTGCCCCCTGCACCCTCCATGCTATCCCAGTTTTAAATTCTTATTTTCTTATTTTGGGTAGAGGAATCCTGAAATAACCATGATCTTGGGCGGGTGGTAATAATGCTCTCTGCTCCTTTTTTCCTTTCTTTAAGATAAAAATTTTCTTTCATCACTTAGTGCTTCAGAAGTCCTCAAAACCCAGTGGAATTAAATGTCCTGCCTGCTACAATGTGCATGATATTTCCTGTGACCCAGTTCTTCTCACTTGCACTGGTACAGAGACAAAGTGTGTGGAAGTTATTGGCATAGGTATGGATATTTCCTCAGGCTTTTGGGTTTTCATTTTATCAAAGGGTATAGCTATGTATTTGTGTGTAACCATTAGTCCAAAACTTGGCAGTTTTAAACAATGAACATTTATTATTTCATGGTGTCTGTGGGTCAGGAATCTGAGAGTGGCTTAGCTGAGTGGTTCTGATTGAGTCTCTCATGAAGTTGTAATCTAGCCATCAGCAGGGCCTGTGGTCATTTGGACAGAAGACCTGTTTCCAAGATCACCCATATGGTAGTCAGTTTTGTTTCCTACTGACATGGGTCTCTCTGTGGGCTGCCTGGATTTCCTCATGTTGTATCAGCTAGCTTCCTCCAGAGCGAGTGATGAAAGAGAAAGAGGGAGAAGAGGAGGAGAGGGAAGGAGGAAGGAGATATTGCAGTTAATCTGATCTCAGAAGTGACATTTCTTCACTTCTGCCATATGCCCTTGGTTGCATAGATGAACTCTGGTACAACATGGGAGAAGACTACACAAGGATATGAATACTAGGAGATGGGAGCTATTGCAGGACATACTAGAGACTGACCACCATGTACAACAAAGGCTGATACAGGATCAAGGGCTGTCTATCCCTACAAGGTTTAGAGGGAGCCATCTGTCAGGAGAAGAGGGAAGAGGGGAAGAAAGCAGAGGAGAGAGGAGAAGAAGAGAACAAATATGTCTCCTATAGTAGAGTTTGAGACTTGGGAACATGTCATATCATGATGTACTGGAAAGGACCTTAAGTCATTGGCAATGAAGTTCTGGCCCCCCATTTCTGGTTTTCATCATTACTACCATTATTCCTACAACTAAAACTCCATGATTAATTTTTTCATCATGTGATTCTGAAATGTGCAGAAGGATTTGCCATTTTCCTGAGTAGAAGGAAGGTATATATTTGTAATAAGAAGCACATATACTATTCAGATAGAAATTTTGAAACTAACCTAATATTAGGGTATACAGAAAGGACATCGTCAGTTCTTTTCTGATCAACATGTAAAAGGTTTCATGAAAGTAGTGGTGTTTTAACGGCTTATTAAATGGTGGGAGAGAGAGTATGGTGAGAACATAGGGAGGTTACACTTTTCTTTATTTTTTGAGTAGACTTTGAGTGAGAACTTGGGGCTATCACATGAAGGGGCTCTTGTGTAGGTGAATTGGAGATGAGTGAGGAAAATGTGATGTCATTAAAGATGCAGGGGAATGATGGGGCTGCTGAAAGTGAGGCAGTCTCTCTACTCCAACTTGTCATGGAAAGCACAGATATGTGATGAGGTTCCACAGTGATAGGAACTATTAAACTCACAGCCTTGGGGAAAAGGGACCTCAAAGTGGATCTACATTGCTTCCCTCTGGTTTCCCCCAGGAAACAAGAGTAAGGAAAAGAACAGTTATCACAGGGACTTTTTAACTAAATACTAGAGTTATGATCTGATGTGTCTTCATTTCTTCCAACCATCTCTTCCCTAGTTAAGACACAGGGGCTCCAGTCTCAGCCATGCATCTCAGACAGTAGGGAGATACTGGAGCCAGAGGGTCCATGGACAGAGATGGAACTGTGGTTGTTGCTTCTTTCACAGAAGCCAGAAGGGGATTCTGGGGCATCCTGAACATCCTTTTCTTCTCCAAGAGAGGTAGATAGGATAGGATGTAGGTGAAAGGGGGAGACAAGATGAGACAGAAGACTAACTCCTGGATTTTTCCTTTGTCAGATAGCCCTATATTTCTGGTTTTTGCCATGGGTTGTGCTACTGAAACTGCCTGCAACTTGAAGAATATAAGTATATTGAATAACATAAAAATCCGTACCTACTGTGTAGAACAAAGTGTTGGAGACCCCTACTGATGTTCATCACCTCATCAAACTTGAATGGTCCCTTCTTGCTCAAAGTCTTGCTTTGAGGTTTCCAGTGTTACCATGTTCATAATGCTACAAACCTGAAAAGGCTGAAAGTCCTCAGATGACTCGGCTTCCTAGTATTCCCAAGACAATGCAGATTAAACTGTTGATACTTCCTTAAGTATGTGTGTAATCATTCGTTAGCACTTTAGGTTAAAAAAATTTATTCATTCTTTTAATGGGTTCTTTCTTCACCCCAAGTAACAAGTAAGGAAATTGAGACAGCATTTCTAAGAATAGTTGTAATCCCACATTTGTCATGCAACCAAAACCTCACAGTTGCTCCAGAACATACTGTTTCCTAATATTCTCATTTTTCACTGCTAACCCTTAGCTGCCCATTGTTAAGGAAAAACACTTTCAAACGAACAAATTAGGCTCAAAAAGTTCCTTTTCCATAGCTTGTAAAGTCCCAGGTATAATGGACTCTCTATCTGGGAATGCTGGGAAGCAGAGTCTGGGAAACACCCATGTACTAAGGGTGGATGTGCCAGGGATGAAGGATACATATGTGATCTGCGAAGTTCACTCTAAATGGCAAGGAAGAGTTAGGCATGTACACTGAGGGTCCAGAGGCTGTGTCCTCACATTTCAGGGGTGGTCGCAGTCACACTTCATGTGGTGCCAGGAAGAGCCTTTATAGTATCCAAACTGTATGATGTCTTTGTGGTGCTGAACACAACTGAAAGACCCGGTAGCCTGCTCAGATGGTTCTCTTGATTCTCCAAATTCAGTTTCCTGCAGGGTGCAGTAAGTTACATAAAAGAAAAAGAATGCCCCACACGCACCTTGGTGGTTCAGTTGGTTAAGAATCTGGCTCTTGATTTTGACTCAGGTTTGATCTTACCATTTGTGAGATGGAGCCCCACATCGGGATCCACTCTGTCACAGCAGAGCCTGCTTGGAATTCTGTCCCCCTCTCTCTCTGCCCCTCTGCAGTTCATGCTCTCTTTCTCTCAAAATAATTAATTTTTAAAAATGCCCCACATGTAGTGATTACCTATTGGGAAGCAATCTGTTGTCTGTATCATGCTGTGGCCCAGCACTCTATAAGACTGTCTGCACCTGAAATATATATTGACAGACTGTAGACTTGCCTTGTCCTTGGAGTTCTCCCCAGGGAGTGAGGTACAGGCTCTTGAATCCTACCTCCACTTTCTCTTTCCTGGGTTTTTGAAGATGCAGGGGGCAGGGTTTATCTGCCCAAGACTCACTGACTATCCTCATAATTTATGTGCATTCCCATTGTGTGCTCAGCAGAGCGATGTAAACTAAAAACCATAGGGCCCTCCCTCAGGGATGAGGAGCTAATCCATAGAGAACAATGACAGGATTGCATGTAACTGCATGGGATTCTAAGCATAAATAATTAGAGTAGTAGAGAAAGCTCAGGAAGGAGAAAGGAAGTGGAGTCAATGCTGGTATATAAATATGGTAAACTGAGGCAAGGTTTGAGGAATATAAGTGAAGTCCCCATTTGGGAAATGGTAGGCTAGAAAATGGTTAAATGGCAAAATGCCAGAGAGACAGTAAATTGAGATGGAGCTTGCACAGGAGACCTTTTATAAGGAAGGCCTTGGCATAATAATCGGGAACCCTGTGTTGGTTCAATTACTGAAGAGGTCACAGCAGCTCTAGTGGGCCACGGTTAGTATTATCACCACATACAATTTATAAAGAAAAGGCGGCACAGAATGGGGACTCCAGCCCAGGTGGTCAATTCAAAGGCTGTACCCTGATTCTCTGTGTCATAGTGCTTCTCAACCAATCACCATGTTTTGGAAACATTAGTCAGTTTGGGCTGCCATAACAACTAACACAAACAAGGTGGCACAAACAAAAAAATATTTTTTCACAGTTCTAGAAGCTGGAAGTCTGAAACCAAGGTGCTATCAGGGTTGTTTTCTTCTGAGGCCTCTCTCTCAGGCTGTCTTTTCATTGTGTCTTCACAATGTATGTGCTGCTATAGATTGGATGTTTGTGCCCTACTGCCATATTCATATGCTGGATTATAACCTCAAAGAAATGGTATTGGGAGGTGGAGACGTTCAATGGATGCATCCCTCATGAATAGGATTAGCGCCTCCTTTATAAGGAGGCTCCAGAGAGTTCCCTCACCCCTCTTCCTATGTGAGGACACGGCAAGATGGTTATGAACCTAGAAGAGAATCCTCACCAGACACTGAGTCGGCTGGTCCCTTGGTATTGGGCTTCAAGGCCCCAGAACTGTGAGAAATAAATTTCTGTTGTTCATAAACTAGTATGTGTATTATTTTGTTATTGCAGTTCAAACAGTCTAAGGTAGTGTCTGTGTCCTAACCTTCTCTTATGAGGATATCAGTCCACTCTGACTGATTAGGGCCCACCCTAGTTACTTATCCAAATAGTCTCTGTCTCCAGGACTTCAACGTATGAATTTTGATGGGGGACACAATTCAACCCATGACCAAGGGTTATAGAGTAAATGAGTTTCTGTGTCAAGAAATGCTCTTCAGCTATTGTTCCAGTTCAAAGTGGTTGTTACAGTGTCAGTACACAGTATATTCTTAATACATACAAACTATTATTCTTTTCCATCTCTGCATCCTTCTGATATATACCCATTATCTTCTCATTTCTTTTTCCCCATATTTTCCTTTCAGTCTTCAACTATTTCCCAGTATTGCTAATATTTCTAAGTACTTCTTTCTCTAAGAGTAATAAACAATGTAGATGCCAACTATTATGTCTCAAAAAGAGCACTGCAGTTATGAGTGAGGTGGTCAGTTGATCACCATATTCTAGGGGTAAGAATATGGGGGTAGAGAGCAGCCTGTATTTTCCAGGAGGAAGCCCCTCTGAGGTCAGCGGCTCCTGAAAGAACAGGCATGTCCTTTTCTTCAAGACAGAAAACAGGGAGAAGAGCCAAGATGGTGAAGTAGTAGAAGGACCCTAGGCTTGCTTCATTCCTTTAACACAGCTAGATAAATATCAAATCACTTTGAACACCCAAGAAATTGATCTGAGGACTGACAGAATAAAACCTCCAGGTAGAAGGTACAGAGACAAGGACTGGGCAAAATGGATTGTGGGTACTGAGGAGGGGAAGGAGCCCTGATCATGAAGAGGGGCAAGAGAGAGGGGCAGGGGAGACAGGTGTGAGGTGGTATCTCTGTGTGGTTTTGATTTGTATTTCCCTGATGAAGAGGGATGTTGAGCATCTTTCAATGTGTCTGTTAGCCATCTGGATGTCTTCTTTGGAAAGGTGCTTATTCATGTCTTCTGCCCATGTCTTAACTGGATTATTTGTATTTTGGTTATTGAGTTTGTTAAGTTTCTTATATATTTTGGATACTAACCCTTTATCAGACACAAATATCTTCTCCATTCCATCGGTTGCTTTTTAGTTTTGTTGATTGTTTGCTGTGAAGGAGCTTTTTATCTTGATGAAGTCTCAATAGTTCATTTTTGCTTTTATTTCTCTTCCCTCAGTAGAAATATCTACTAAGAAGTTGCTGCAGACAAGGTCAAAGAGGTTGCTGCCTGTGTTCTCTTCTAGCATTTTTATGGTTTCCTGTCTCACATTTAGGTCTTTCATCCATTTTGAATTCATTTTTGTGTATAGTGTAAGAAAGTGGTCCAGTTTCATTCTTCTGCATGTCACTGTCCAGTTTTCCTATTACCATTTGCTGAAAAGGCTGTCTTTTTCCATTGGATACTTTTTCCTGCTGATAAACTAAATTTTAAAACAAAGAGTGTAACAAGAAACAAAGGGTACTGTAATTTAATAAAGGAGCCAATCTAACAAGACCTAACAATTGTAACTATATATTCACCCAATATAAAGGCAACCAAATACATAACACAATTAATAACAAACATAAAGGGACTATTTGTTGATAATACAATCATAGTAGGGGACTTTAACACCTCACTTATATCAATGGTCAGATCTTCTAAATAGGAAGAACAGGGACATCAACAAGGAAACAATGACTTTGAATGACACTTTGAAATGATGGGCTTAAAAGATATATTCAGAACATTCCATTCTAAAACAGTAGACTACACATTCTCTTTAAGGGTACATGGCATAGTCTCCAGAACAGTTCACATATTAGGTTACAATTTAGGACTCAACCAATACAAATGGATTGCAATCATACCATGCATCTTTTCTAATCACAATGCTATGAAACAAGAATTCAACCACAATAAAAATATGGAAAGACCATAATACATGGAGATTAAACAATATGCTGCTAAACAATAAATGGGTCAACTAGAAAATCAAACAACAAATTAAAAAAATACATGAAAACATATGAACATGAAACACAAGTGTCCAAAACCTTTGGGATCCAGCCAAAGCAATCCTCAGAGGGGCATATATACCAATACAGCCCTAGCAAAGAAGGAAGAAAAAATCTCAAATAAACAACCTAACCTAAAAATAAATGAGGTAGAAAAAGAACAATAAATGGAACCTAAATCCAAGGGAAGGAAGGAAAAAATAAAGATCAGAGCACAATTAAATGATATAGAAATTGCAAAAACAATAGAACAGATCAATAAAACTGGGAGCATCTTCTCTGAAAAAAACTAATAATTGATAAATCTCTATCCAGACTTACAGAAAAGAGAAAGTAACCAAATAAATAAAATCACAAATGAGAGACATAAATAAAAACCAACACCACAGAAATACAAACTATAAGAGAATATTATGAAAAGCTATATGCCAACAAATTGGACTAACTCCAAAAAAGATAAATTCTGAGAAACATATAAACTACAAAATCTGAAACAAAAAGAAAAAGAAAACGTGAACAGACTAATAGCCAGTAAGGGAACTGAATCAGTGAAAAAACAAAACAAAAAGACTGCAAACAAGCAGAAGTCCAGGAACAGTTGGCTTCACAGTCGAATTCTACCAAACATTTAAGAGGAGTTAATATCTGTTCTTCTCAAACTATTAAAAAAAATACAAGGAAGGAAAACTTCCAAATTCTTTCTCTGAGGTATCAGGCATTACCCTGACACCAAAATCAAATTAAGACTCCACTAAAAAAGAGTACTACAGGCAAATATTGTTGATGTATATGGATACAGAAATTCTCAATAAAATTCTAGAAAACCAAATCCAACAATATATTTAAAAAATCAGTTAGCCAGGATCAAGTAGTATTTATTCCTGACATGCAAGGGTGGTTAAATATTCACCAATAAATCAACATGATACACTATATTAATAAAAGAAAGGATATGAACCATCTGGTCATTTCAATAGATGAAGAAAAAGGATTTGACAGCCAGAGAAAAAAGAAATAAAAGTCATCCAAATTGTCAAGAAGAAGTCAAATTTTTAATATTTCCAGATGACATAATACTACATAGAAAACCGAAAAGACTTCACCAAAAAACTGCTAGCCCTGATAAAAGGCTTCAGTAAATTTGAAGGATAAAAAATTAAAATGGAGAAATCTGTTACATTTCTCTACACTAATAATGTAGCATCAGAACTAGAAATTAGGGATTCAATCCCAGCTAGAATTACACCCAAAATGATAAGAGAGCTAGGAATAAACCTAACCAGAGAGGTAAAAGATTTGTATTCAGAAAAGTATACACATTGCTGAAAAAAATTGAAGAGGATACAAAGAAATGGAAAGACATTCCATGCTCAGCAATTGAATGAACAAATATCGTGAACATTTCTTTAGTACCCAAAGCAATCTACACATTTAATGCAATCCCTATCAAAATACCACCAGCAATTTTTACAGGGTAGAACAAACAATCCTAAAATTTGTGTGGAACCATACAAGAGCATGAAAAGCCAAAGAAACCTTGAAAAAGAGAAGTAAAGCTTATAGCATCACAATACCAGTATTCAATGCATATTACAACTGTGATCAAAACTCAATGGTACTGGCACAAAAGTAGACACAAAGATCAACAGAACAGAGTAGAAAACGCACAAATGAACCCATAACTTCATGGTCAATTAATCTTCAACAAAGCAGAAAAGAATGTCCATTGGGAAAAAGACAGCCTTTTCAACAAATGATGAAAAAACTGGACAGCAACATGCAAAACAGTAAAAACTGGATCACTTTACACCATACACAAAAATAAATACAAAATGGGTTAAAGCTCTAAATGTCAGGGAAGAAACTATTAAAATTGTAAAATAGAATCCAGGCAGTAACTTCTTTTACAACAATGATAGCACCTTCTTCTAGATATGTCTCTTAAGGCAAAGGAAACAAAAGCAAAAAGAAACTGTAGGCACTATATCAAAATAAAAAGCTTCTGCACAGTGAAGGAAACGAACAACAAAACTAAAAGGCAACCTACAGAAAGAGTGAAGATATTTGCAAATGACATATCTGATATGTTTTGGTTAGTATCCAAAATATATAAAAAAATTGTAACACTCAATACTTCTCCAACAAAGAAACTCAGATGGCTAAAAGACACAAGAAAAGCTCATCATCACTTACCTCAGGAAAATGCAAATCTAAATTATAATGTGAGGTATCACCTCACATCTTCCAGGATGGCTAAAGTCAATAGCACAAGAAATAACAGGTGTTGGCAAGGAGGTGAAGAAAGGGGAACCCTCTTACAATGTTGGTGGGATTGCAAACTGGTGCAGCCACTCTGGAAAACACTATGAAGTTACTCAAAAAGTTAAAAATAGTACTAAGCTATGATTAGTAATCACACTATATGGTATTTACCCCCCCCCAAAAAAAACAAGAATACTAATTCATACATGCACCCCTATATTTTGAGCAGCATTATGTATAATAGTCAAGATACGGAAGCTGCCCAAGTGTCCATGGATAGATGAATGGATAAAGATTGGTATATCTATAATGGAGTACTATTCATCCATAAAAATGAATAAAATTTCACCATTTACAATGACATGGATGGAGGTAGAGAGTAAATAAGTGAAATAAATCAGTGAAAGACAAATACCATATAATTTCACTCATATGTGGAATTTAAAAACAAAATAAACATGTAGGAAAAACGAGATAGATAAAGCAAGAAACACATTCTTAACTATAGAGAACAATTTGACGGTTACCAGAGGGGAGTGGGGCGGGATGTGGCAATAGGTCAAATAGATGATGGGGATTAAGGATGCACTTGTGATGAGCAAAGGGTGACATAAAGAACTGTTGAATCACTATTATAGTACATCTGACACTAATGAAATAGTGTATATTTACTAAGCAGAATAAAAATAAAAACTTAAAAAATAAATTAAAAAAAAAAAAAGCCAGCAGGTGATTGTAATGAGCAGCCAGGGGTGAGAACCACAGAGAGAAATGATCCTTCAGACCATGTCTTCAGTGAACTGAGAGGAACAGTTTCTCATCATGGTGGGAGCAGGGCTGCGCTGATTTCAATGAGTTTACTGTGTCCCACCTCTGTCACTCAGAGAAAGAGGCTTTCGGCCAGAACCATATTATTTACTGATGCCTTCCTCTCCCCTACTCCTCCTACTGTTAAACTCAGCTAATGAACTTAGCATCTGCTCCCTCCCCCAACTCCACGTCCCAATGCACATGATCCCTGCTGTCAAATAATATATATCTCCTCAAAATTCATCTAAAATCTTAACCTTCCCCCAGTAGAATCCACACTCTTACACTTCTACCTTGCAGCTAAAGCAATTGCCTCAGGCTACGTGAACAGAAGTATCAGTCTTACTCTTTTTTTTTCATAGTTTATTGTCATAGTTTATTGGTTTCTATGTAATAACCAGTGCTCTTCCTCAGAAGTGCCCTCCTCCATTACCACCACCTCTCTTCCACCTCCTCCTCCCCCTTCAACCCTCGGTTTGGTTAGTTTTCAGTATTCAGTAGTCTTTCAAGTTTTATGTCCCTCTCTCTCCCCAATTTTCTTTCCCTCTTCCCCTCTCCCTGGTCCTCCGTTAGGTTTCTCCTGGTCTCCTGTTAGACCTATGAGTGCAAACATATGACCTGCTCTTTCTAAAGAGTCTTGCTTCATGAAGCACAGTACAGAGCCAAAAGTCATTAAAAAAAAAGAACATAAAAAAGAATTCCAATTATTAACATTAAAAAGACTTTCCAGGGGTGCCTGGGTGGCTCAGTTGGCTAAGCATCCAATTTCAGCTCAGGTCATGATCTCACAGTCTATGGGTTTGAGGCCCGCTTTGGGCTCTGTGCTGACAGCTCAGAGTCTGGAGTCTGCTTCAGATTCTGTGTCTCCCTCTCTCTCTGCCCCTTTCCCTCTGCCTTTCTCTCTCTCTCTCAAAATAAAGACATAAAAATTTAAAAAATCTTTCCAATTCATAATTTCTCAGCATTATGTCTCATATTTCCTTTTCTCTCCTTCCAAACTCTTTCATACCCTACTCAGCTACACTGTCCAATGTGTCTATTTAAATTTAAT
This sequence comes from Suricata suricatta, assembly GCF_006229205.1. Lineage (NCBI taxonomy): Eukaryota > Metazoa > Chordata > Mammalia > Carnivora > Herpestidae > Suricata > Suricata suricatta. The sequence goes on from NC_043705.1 coordinate 3,725,586, forward strand.
TAAAGTTTCTATTAAATGTTCAGTTCCTCAGTTGTACCAGTCTTATTTCAAATGCCCAGTTGCCTCACATAGTTAGTGATCACTGTCCTGGACAGTACAAACACAGACATTTCGCTCACTGCAGAACATTCTATTGGATAAAACTGCTCTAGGGCCTTTGTGGTAAGAGGAATACAAACTGAAACTAAATGTGTTGGTGAGAATATGGGGAAGAGACATTCTCCATGATTCCTGGCAGATAAATTAGATAGCAATTTGATAATTATAATAAAAAGTTTAGATTGCACAAACTCTTTGATCCAGCAATTTCTAGGTATTTTCCTACATATGCAATTGTATGTACAGTAGGTCATTCACTGCACTGTTCTCTGGGATAATAAATGATTAGAAATGACTGAAATGCTCATGGCTAGATGGACTCTAACACATCCATGAAGCAGATACATAATGTGTTTTTCTACATGCATGACAAACTCTTCAAAATGTGTTTTTTTTTTTTTTAAAGCAAGTGCTAGACAACCAGGCATAAAATGCTATCATGGGAAGAAAAAAGATACATTTGGACATGTTTGTAAATACACAGGTCATCCCTGTAAAGGAACTCAAGAAAGAGATAACTGTGGTTGCCTCCAAAAAACTGGGGGGGGGGGGCTAAAGAAGAGAGCATGATATACTCTCTACTTCCTATCTTTTGTATTTTATACCATCAGCATATATTATTTACTTTAATGTGTATGTTGTATACATATTTAAAATGTATACAACTAAAAACAAATAAATAAAAATAAATAAAAACAATGGAAAGGACAGGAAAAACTGTGTTCTAAAATTTGCTTTTGCCCCTGGGTGAGGGGGAGAGGAAGGCTTGCAAAAAATTGAATTAAAAAATATGGAGAAAGGGGCGCCTGGGTGGCTCAGTTGGTTAAGGAGCTGACTTCGAATCAGGTCATGATCTCATCATTGGTGGGTTGAAGCTCCGCATCAAGCTCTGTGCTGACAGCTCAGAGCCTGGAGCCTGTTTCTGATTCTGCTTCCCTCTCTCTCTGACCTCCTCTGCTTACACTCTGTCTCTCTCTCTCTCTCTCTCAAAAAAAATAAACATCAAAAAATGTTTTAAAAATATGTAAAAAACCTAAATAGACATTTTCCCAAAGAAGATATAAAAATGGCCAAAAGGTTTATAAAAATATGCTCAGTATCACTAGTCACTAGGAAAATACAAATCAAAATTACAGTGAAACACCTCTTCATTCCTGTTAGAATTCTATCAAAGTGACAATAAATGCTGATGAGGATGTAGAGAAATGGAAACCACTGTACACTTTTGTTGGGATTGTAAACTGGCACAGCCACTAAGGATCAAAGAATCCTTAAGAAAATAAAAACAGAAGTACTGTTAAAAGGAAAACCACAGGTCCCAAATGGAGTCACTTACACGAAGGCCCCACATCAATCAACCAAGATTTTATACCTAACCTAACTGTAGTTTCAACCACCTCAGGAATATAACCTTTAAGGAGACAACCTGGAATTTTCTGGTCAACACTAGGAGGCCATCCTCTGAGAGACTCCTTTCCTTTTAGGAAGGTGAGTTTGTGTAAACAATGCATCTTTTGCTTATAATCCTTTTTGTAATGCCTTCTCTATGCCTTTAATCATTTCCTTTCCTTTTCTGCAACTCAACAGAGCTCCCCTCTACTTATTAGATGGGGTGCTGCCTGATTTATAATTGTTTAGAGAAATAAATTAGATATTCAGATTTACTAGCTGAATTTGTATGTGTTTAACAGAGTTAGTGGCAGTGCTGGGATCAAAGCAAACTCTGACAGCACTCAGGGAACATGACAAACACAGGCCTGACTCTTTTAAGGTTACTGTCTTTATCACAGTTTCTGAAGGCCATTGGTAATCCCCTCTCTGTTTGAGCTCTGCCTTCTTTGCATCAGGCTCCTGATTTAATTGGTTTTCCACTCCAGGGTTAACAAATCAGTTTAGAGTGCTACGAGGCACTAACAGAGAGCCAGTCTTTAACCCTTGATTCAGTCATTTACTGGGGTTTGCTGATTTAATTCTTTTTCCAGTTCCAGTCTTTAGTCTTCATTTACTGAAGTCTGCTGGTTTAGTCCACACTGAGAATTGCTGGTGTTACATTCAGGTTCTTCTATTGACCAATTTGCCATAACGCCTAAAGCAAGGGAGCAACTGGTGGCAGGTGCAGTGTTTCACTTATTTGGAAATATTCCACAGTTCTCATTCTTTGAAGTCTGCTGATTCAACCCTTTCCCCAGTCTCTAGTTCTTTAGTTATTGCTGGTATCCACACTTCTGTTTCCTCAGTACTATTGGTTTCTATTAATGTGCACATGAGGTAAAGGCTTGGATAAAAAAAATAATAAGTAAATAATAAGAGAATGGGATCTTTATTTTTTTTAAGTTTATTTATTTTTTTAACATATGCAATTATTTTCTGTCATTTACAATACAGTAGTTACAATGACACTCCAAACAGAAAAGCAAAATAAAAAATCAAAACCCCAACTTCTATTTCATGTAATTAGACTTATACAGAAATTAGAAGGTTACGTACCAACTAGTTAATCACCTAATTTCACAGATATCTGAAGTGGCAATCGTTATGTAGCAGCTTATCTATGATACATTCAAGATACATGGTACAACTTGAGAATGGGATCTTTAAAAGCCAAAGAGTTACGTCCTCCATCCTCTCACACACCTGCTTATTTTATATCCAAGAAATATGGTTCTGGAAGCTATGAAAATCTACAAGCTTGTTTTGTGCTCTGAAGAATTTTGTTAAGTAACTGTCAGGTTGGGGTATAAAAGCAAAGGCTTCAGGCGCCTGGGTGGCTCAGGCCATCGAGCTTCCGACTTCCGCTCAGGTCCTGGGCTCAGGTCCTGATCTCATGCTTCCTGAGTTTGAGCCCAGTGCTGGGCTCTGTGCTGACAGCTCAAGCCTGGAGCCTGCTTTGGATTCTGTGTCTGTCTCTCTCCTCCGTCCCTCCTCACTCTCTGACTCTCTCTCTCTCAAAAATAAGTGAAAAACATTAAAAACATTTTTAAAAGCAAAAGTTCAAAATTCCAAAAGTAGCTTCATTGAAAGTTTCATGACAAAAAAGTTAATAAAATTAAAGACATGAGTTACTTAATAAAAAAAAGCCTATAAGATTATTATAATTCTTACCACTTCCCTTCCCATTACCCCTCATTTATTTCAATTCTCATTCTAGTTATCTTCTGAATTGTCTTTGCATGATCATAAACAAGAGTCCACCAGACACCCCCTATCTACCCTCGAAGAAGGGCCCATTATGAGGGTCTTTTATGAGTCCCTCCTAGAGTTGCTAAGATACTGAGCATTTTCAGATAAACTTCTACATTATTCCTTTATACAGTCAAGGGAAAACTAAAAGAAAAAATATCAACGAGGGTGGATGTATGTTAGTCCTTTAACATCACATCCAGGCTAGAACTCAATTTTTTGAGTAATGAAAAGCAACTGTCCTTATCTTACAAACCTTTACAAAATTAGAAATGCAACTCTAGAAGCAATTTAAAAGCCACCTATTCCTTTATCAAACCCCAAATCTCCCCTGTTTATCTCAAAAGGTCTTAATTATTGGCCTCAGAAAACCAAAGTCTTTCATGGAGGAACTTGCATTCTTTGTCTTATGATAAATCTTATCATGTCTGTAAAATATAAACACAGGCCACCTGAGACTAAAGGAAAGAAAAAGAGTCCTTTTAAAAATACGAAATGCTAAAAAGACACTCCCAAACTGTAGACCCCTGCCTCAAGATTTCTTCCAGGGACAAATACAAACCTCAAAATCCTTCTCCACAATATTAATAACTATAAGATCTCTGTATCTGTATGTACATTATGTCTATTTTGAATGTATGGCTTCTTTACTGCTGAAATTTTATTGCTAAAATTACTTGGTAAAATAATTCTATTTAACCAGTTTAAAGAAAATTAAGCACTTACATAATTTTAGTACTCATAAAAATTCTCAATAACAGGGGCTCCTGGCTGGCTCAGTTGGAAAAGCATGCAATTGTTGATCTTGGGGTCATGAGCTCGAGCTCTGTGTTTGGTGTAGAGATTACTTAAATAAATAAAACTTTTTTTTTAATTATCAAAAATAGATAAAAACAACCAAAGTGAATTTCAGGTTTATGTGATCTGGGACAATATTTGGTAATAAAGCTAGTTTATCAGTTTATTTAAAACAGGCTTATCTATAGAGCTATCAACATTAAATATAAAATATTTATTCTAACCAGTTTATTAAAATAAGCTCATGTTATCTCTGTTACAAAATTTGTCAATAAAAACTTGGTATATTAAAACTTACTTAAAAATAGCTTCCAATTTTTTTTTGGCAACTTGAAACTTTTAAAGTTTTACTGAGTTAAATGATGAGTCAAGTTAAATTCACTGAAAATCGACATCATTTCCAAATAAGATAAGATAATGAAGTATTAATTACTAAACACAGGTTTGTTTACTTTTGTTTCCTTATTTCATAGAAATTAAGGATAAATTTGGATCTCTTAGCAGACTTCTTTTGTGCTTTATTGAAAGACTGTACTATAAGAAAGTACATTTCCAGAAATTAAGAAATGTATTTTACAAATATGCTAATTTAAAGATTTGTGGTGTAACAGTTCAACAATTACTTACTACTTGGTTTTTGCTAGAAATTAAAGTTTTTAAGAGTTAAGAATTCTAATTAATATATGTGGTTAAAACTATTAAAAATAGTAGGGAAAACGTCTCCATTTGCAAGTAAAGGAGATGTTTTCAGTAAAAGAAGGTATGAGGAGCGGCACCTAAGCGTCTGACTTTGGCTTGGGTCATGCATGGTCTCACAGTTTGTGGGTTCCCGCCCCATGTCTGACTCTGTGCTGACAGCTCAGAGCCTGAAGCCTGCTTGGGATTCTGTGTCTCCCTCTCTGTCTGCCCCTCCCCCACTCATGCTCTGTCTCTCAAAAATAAATAAATATTGGGAAAGTTTTAAAAATAAAAGAAGGTATGAGGAATGGAAAAGCATTTTGTTGGTGGCAATGAAAAAATAATTTTGTCCTAAAATAAGGCTGGTTATTTAAAGAGGGAAAGCTTTGGACAAAATATAAATGTTAAAAAACAACAACAAAAAAACCCACAACAAAACTGTAGAAAATTTGTGGAAAAGGATTCTCTGGAAAGGAATTTTGATATGTGGTTCAGCTGGCAAAGATTAAAATGAATTTATTGAATAATGAATTTCAATATAAAAAGTACACTGGTGCAAAGTTAAAATGTAGTTTTCTTTCTAAAAGGACAGTTTTTTAAAACTACTGGTTTGCTCTTAGTAAAAGATTACAAACTTTTTAATATCTTTTCCCTTTTCAAAGTTATCTTCCTGGAAAACAAGCATTTTGTATTTTATCAAAATAATATTCTGTGCTTCATGATATCTTCATGATCAGGTCTTTAAGAAAACTGAGTCTTTTTAATATTAAAAAAGTGAAATTTTACTCACAATTTTATAACCTTCTGCATTTGCCCGTGAAGTCTTTGTCACTTTGGTTAAATAGACAACCAAATATTGTTTCATAGCCACTTAATATCCTACTAGGCAAGTGTTCAAAACTTACTGATATTTTCAATAAACTTCCCAAATCGAATTTTATTTTATATTTTATATTTTTAAGGTTTATTTTGTTTTTGAGATATATATATATATAGACAGAGCATAAGCAGCAGAAGGGCAGAGAGAGTAGACACAGAATCTGAAGCAGGCTTCAGGCTGTGAGATGTCAGCACAGAGCCTGACGCAGGGCTCGAACCCACAAACCATGAGATCATGACCTGAACCGAAGTCAGACACTTAACTGACTGAGCCACCCAGGCGACCCTCCCCCCACAAATTGAATTTTAAAATGAAGTCCTTTGGCCAGAAATTAACTTTGAAATTTCCAAAGGGTCACTAAATTCTTCAAAGGATTGTTTTTACTCATTATAAAAAGGGAAATGCTAAACTAATTAGGTATATTTGGTATGTTAAATTATATGGGAAGCATTGTCAGGTGATACTAAATCTTACATTGTATAGGTAAATATTATTAATAAGTATTCTACAAATTTTGTAAAATACCTAAAACCGTAACATGTCTTGATATTATCAGCCATTATTCAAGTTATTATCTTACAATATTATATGTCACAAGAATAATCAAATTTTTTTGTCACTTGCATTGTAATGAGCTCTAATCAGACCATTTAAATTTTTTAAATGTTTATTATTTTTATTTTTAACAGTTTATTGTCAAATTGATTTCCATATAACAGCCAGTGCTTCTCCCCACAAGTGCCCCCCACCATGACCATCACCCTTCTCCTTCCCACCCCCTCCCCCTTCAGTCCATGGTTCATTTTCTGTATTCAATAGTCTCCCTTGATCTCTGTCCCTTACTCTCCCCCGCTCTTTTTCCCCCTTCCTCTCCCCATGGTCCCCTGCTGGGTCTCTCCTGTTAGACCTATGAATGCAAACATATGGTATCTATCCTTCTCTGCCTGACTTATTTCGCTTAGCATGACACCCTCGAGGTCCATCCACATTGCTACAAATGGCCATATTTCGTTCTTCCTCATTGCCATATAGTACTCCATTGTATATATATACCACATCTTCTTGATCCATTCATCAGTTGATGGACATTTAGGCTCTTTCCAGCTGCACCAGTTTACATTCCCACCAACAGTATAAAAGGGTGCCTGTTTCTCCACATCCTTGGCAGCATCTATAGTCTCTTGATTTGTTCATTTTAGTGACTCTGACTGGTGTGAGGTGGTATCTCAGTGTGGTTTTGATTTGTATTGCCCTGATGAGAAGTGACGCTGAGCATCGTTTCCTGTGCCTGTTGGCCATCTGGATGTCCTCTTTGGAGAGGTGTCTATTCAGGTCTTCTGCCCATTTCTTCACTGGCTCGTTCATTTTTCGTGTATGGAGTTTAGTGAGTTCCTTGTATATTTTGGATACTAGCCCTTGTCTGATATGCCATTTGCCACTATCTTTTCCCAATCTGTGGGTTGCCTGTTAGTTTTTTTGATTGTTTCATTTGCCTTGCAGAAGCTTTTTATCTTGATGAGGTCCCAGTAGTTCATTTTTGTTCTTGATTCCCTTGCCTCTGGGGATGTGTCGAGGAAGAAATTGCTGCGATTGAGGTCTAGGAGGCTATTTCCTGCTTTCTCCTCAAGGGTTTTTATGGTTTCCTGTCTTACATTCAGGTCCTTGAGCCATTTTGAGTTTATTATTGTGAATGGTGTCAGAAAATGGTCTAATTTCATTTTTCTACATGTTGCTGTCCAGCTCTCCCAACACCACCTGTTGAAGAGGTGTCTTTTTTCCATTGGACACTCTTTCCTGCTTTGTCAAAGATTAATTGGCCATATACGTGTGGGTCCAGTTCTGGGTTCTTTATTCTATTCCATTGGTCAATGTGTCTGTTTTTGTGCCAGTACCATACTGTCTCAATGATGACAGCTTTGTAGTAGAGGCTAAAGTCTGGGATTGTGATGCCCCCCCCCCCCCCGTTTTGGTTTTCTTCTTCAATATTACTTCGGCTTTTCGGGGTTTTTTGTGGTTCCATACCAATTTTAAGATAGTTTTTTCTAGCTTTGAGAACGCTGGTGCAACTTTGATGGGGATTGCATTGAATATGTACATTGCGTTGGGTAATAATGACATTTTCACAATGTTTATTCTTCCAATCCATGAGCACAGAATGTTTTTCCATTTCTTTGTGTCTTCTTCAATTTCCTTCATAAGTCTTCTATAGTTTTCAGCATATAGGTCTTTTACATCTTTGGTTAGGTTTATTCCTAGGTATTTAATGGTTTTTCGTGCAATTGTGAATGGGATCTGTTTCTTGCTTTCTCTTTCTGTTGCTTCATTTTTGGTGTATAAGAATGCAACTGATTTCTGTACATTGACTTTGTACCCTTCAACCTTACTGAATTCATTGATCAGTTCTAGAAGGTTTCTGGTGGAGTCGATTGGGTTTCCACGTAGAGTATTATGTCGTCTGCGAAAGGGGAAACTTTGATTTCTTTGCCGATTCTGATGCCTTTTATTTTCTTTTGTTGTTTGATTGCTGATGCTAGGACTTCCAACACTATGTTAAAGAACAGTGGTGAGAGTGGACATCCCTGTCATGTCCCTGATTTCAGGGGGAAAGCTCTCAGTTTTTCCCCATTGAGGATAACATTGGCTGTGGGCTTTTTGTAAATGGCTTTTATGATGTTTAAGTAAGTTCCTTCTATCCCAACTTTCTCCAGGGTTTTTATTAAGAGATGTTGTATTTTGTCAAATGTTTTTTCAGCATCTATTGACAGGATCATATGATTTTTTCTTTTGTTTTGTTGATATGGTGTATCACATTAATGGATTTGCGAATATTGAACCAGTCTTGTAACCCAGGAATAAATCCCACTTGA
>NC_043705.1:3734187-3741782 GCF_006229205.1 Suricata suricatta
TGGCTTAGGAATCAGAGTGATATGTGCTTCATAGGATGAGTACGGTAGTCTTCCTTCCATTTCTTTTTTTTTTTTTTGAAAAGCTTGAGAAGGATTGGCGTTAACTCTGCTTTAAGCGTCTGGTAGAATTCCCCTGGGAATCCATCTGGCCCTGGGCTTTTATTCGTTGGGAGATTTTTGATAACTGATTCAATTTCTTCACTGGTTATGGGTCTGTTCAGATTTTCTATCTCTTCCCATTTGAATTTTGGTAGTGCCTGTGTGTTTAGAAATTTGTCTATTTCTTCTAGATTGTCCAGTTTGTTGGCATATAATTTTTCATAGTAATCTCTGATGATTGTTTGTATTTCTGAGGGATCTGTTGTAATAGACCCATTTTCCTTCATGATTTGCTCTATTTGCATGTTCTCTCTTTTCTTTCTGAGGAGCTTAGCTAGAGGTTTATCAATTTTTGTTTATTTTTTCAAAAAACCAACTTTTGGTTTCATTGATCTGTTCAATTGTTTTTGTGGATTCTATCTTGTTGAATTCTGCTCTGATCTTTATTATTTCTTTTCTTTTGCTGGGTTTGGAGTGTTCTTGATGCTCCCTTTCTAGTTTCCTTAGGTGCTCTGTTAGGTTTTGAGTTTGTGTTTTTCTGATTTGTTGAGGTAGGCCTGTATTGCAATGAACTTTCCTCTTAAGACTGCCTTTGCTGCATCTCAGAGAGTTTGGATTACTGTATTCTATTTTTCATTCATCTCCATATATTTTTTAATTTCCTCTCTAATTGCCTGATTGGCCCAATCATCCTTTAGTAGGGTAGTTTTTAATCTCCACCTTTTTGGAGGTTTTCCAGACTTTTGCCTGTGGTTGATTTCGAGTTTCATGGCATTGTGATCTGAAAGTGTGCATGGTATGATCTCAATAATTTTTGAGAGACAGAGAAAGACAGAGTGTGTTTGAGGAGGGGCTCAGAGAGAGAGGGACACAGAATCTGAAACAGGCTCCAGGCTCTGAGCTGTCAGCACAGAGCCTGACTCAGGACTCAAACTCAGAAACTGTGAGATCATGACCTAAGCCAAAGTCAGATGATTAACCGATTGAGCCATGCAGGTACCCCTAACCAGACCTTTATGACATATTTAAGTCATTTGTCATTTTCAATTATCGTTTTACTCAGAAGTTCCTGCAATGTAATTTACTTTTAGAGAAATTCATAAGAAAGAATCTGATAAATACTCTAGAACATAGATTTCTGATAACTCAAGATCATAATACTGAGCTGGGTAATAATTTCCAAAACTAGTGGAAAAACTGGATTCAAACAGATCAAAAATTATTAACAGGGGACTAAAATTGAAGAAAAGAATTATAATTATCTTATTTGATGACTTATTATTTTATGACTTGTTTAAAAATTGATAATTCTCTAATGTTTTGTTATCCCAGATTTTAGAAAATGTTTTTCTCTCTTCTCTTAAGCTGTCAACAATTTGGTAAGATATACCTGTGTGAACATGGATGTGAGGACGATCTGGTTGCGACATCTGTCACCCCATTGATCGCCAGGGTTGATCCAGCTGATCTGGCTGGCTAGGCGGGTGTCCCCTTCCTCCCTCACTGCTCCATGTGCGTCCCTCCCTCACTGCGCGCTCAGTCGAAGAGGACAACCATCCCCGATAGAAGAGGACCGTTCTTCGGTCAAGGGTATACGAGTAGCTGTGCTCCCCTGCTAGAATCTCCAAACAAGCTCTCAAGATATACCTGTGTGAACAAAGATGAAACATTCACTTTTTTTCTCCCTCCTTGATTTCTCCAAAATTCAAAAACTCAAGTATTCTTTTTATGGCACGGTAATTAGTTATTTACATAAGTTCAATGAGAATCTGCTTCTTTGTAATAGGATAAAACTTTGGAATATCATATTCAAAGGATATGTACATAAACTCAGATATGATCATGTCACCAGATAGATACCCCTGCCTGGGCTTTTACTTCCCACCTGCTTGGACTCACTAACCTTTGTCTTACATTTTCACCAAAGCTCTTCTGTCCATTGTCTCAGGTGAAAGAAACTGGGAACTACTCCCTAGGTGATGGCAACTGTCTTGACAAGACTTCCTGCCCCAGATCATCCAGATCATTTGAACTAAACCTGAAACAGGCCAGCACAGATGGACCACAGAGTGACCTGTGGAACGATCTACAAGTACTTTTACCTTACCATGATACTAAAATCTCTTCCAAGGAGGAGCCTCAGACTTATTTACATAACATACAATGTTTTTTAAAACTTTAAATATGTTTAAATGTTTTAAAGTTATTGTTTTTGAGAGAAAGAGAGAGTGTGAGTGAGTGAGCACACAAGCAGGGGCGGGGCAGAGAGATAGGGAGGCAAAGTATCCGAAACAGGTTCCAGGTTCCATGCTGTCAGCACGGAGCCTGAGGTGGGGATCAAACTCACGAACCATGAGATCATGACCTGAGCCCAAGTTGGACACTTAACTGACTGAGCCACCCAAGCGCCCCTAAGCATATTTCCTTAAGATGCATATGTTCCTTATGCCCACCTCTACACAGGACGACAAAGCTTTCCTAGCTAAATATTTATCCTAATCCTAAACAGAAGGAACCCATTCACCTTCTCTCTGGAAGTCATGGCTTTGAAAACTATTCCCTGTAATCTCCTTATTTGCTGTAAATAAAAATATTCTTTGTGTGACAACTCAGCTTGGTGCAGTTTCTGACTCACCTGGGGGTGAACTCATGGTGGTTTTGTTAAAATCAGTCAGTTTTAAGGAACTAAAGTTCAGTTTACTGAGGCAATAAAGGCCCTTGGGGAAAAAAAAGTGATTTGGTGCATTGCTTAAAAGGTTCCAGTAATCTGTTAAATTAAAAAAAGAACTTACATAATCAATCACTGGCAGAGTTTATTCATCATCATATCAGGCAGAGTTTAATACAAAAAAATTAGTTTTATTATTTAAAAAAATGAGGGCAATTTTATTATTTACTTTTTTTTAATTTTAGAGAGAGACAGCACATGAGCAAGGGAAAGGGTGGCAGAGGGAGAGAGAATTTAAGCAGACTCCACTCTCAGTGCAGAGCCCTATACTGGGCTCCCTCTCACGACCTTGGGATCATGACCTGAGGCAAAATCAAGAATCAGATGCTGAATCAAATGAGCCACCCAGGTGCCCCCCAAATGAGGATAATTTTAAAGAAAAGACATTATACCTACTTCTTTATTTATATTAGAGTCTAATCCTTTAACTGTCTTTTGAGTTCTGTTATATTCCTGTAAGTTGGACTAGTCCCTGAATTCTAGTTTTCTAAAAAATACGGCTATAACTCTCCAAACCAATGTCTCCAATTCTCTCCCACCCTCTCACTTGGCACAGCTACAAAGAAAAACAGCCCCTGAATCTCCTTGGAAGGGAGATTCACTCACCACCCAGATGGCAGGCAAATCTCAAGGACTTAAACCTTGGATATGAATCTCACATATGAGAAAGGGCCCACATGACATCTGGTCTTATACAGGCACTGGAGACCCAAACAAACTGACTAGGGATAAATATTGAGGTAAACTACTTGTGCCCAAGATTCTGGATCAAGAATTTATACTCTAACACAAAACCCTTTCCCCTCTTTCTTTGCTGGCCTCGAAAGATAAGGTCATCATCTAGCTCTCCCAGGCCATTCAAAAGGGGAAAACTTTGTCTTTCAGACTGCTGGATCTGTCATTACAAAACAAAACAAAACAAAAAACAAACACCCTATCTGTCCATTAACAGTGCCACCTAGTGGAAGTGTCTTATGTCCCGAACCAGTTTGTCTTTTGCAGTGGTTATCATTCTTCTTGGGTCTATAACGCCTAGATAGCTGACACAGAGCCTGGCAATACCTCTTAGGTTATTTAACTGTACTCCTAACTTTTTGCAGGTGAAATAAGATATCTCATTGGTCAGCTACCCTGGATTTATGTCATCAAGTAGGAAGAGACCTACCAGAAGGCATTTATGACTCATGATGTAAATAAGAATATAATATTTTAAAAAGACAAAAAAATACTCTCATTAATTTTTTAAAATATTGCAGAATCTGTTGCTCAATGGCTACTCAATAAAGGTCCTTAGACTTTCTGGCCAAAGTTGTTTTTGATAATAGAGTAGCTCTTTGATGAGGGAGCAAAAGGCAAGCTGAGGGCAAAGTATAAGCTAATATCAGCAACCCATCCCCCCTCCAGGTGGGGTATGTGTGACATTCCTCAGGTACTCCTTGGCTGCCCAAGAACAAAGGAAAGTGAAAAACCAATGGTTAACAGAGATCATAGTCATGCAGGACATGAGTCTCCATCTTGCAACTGTCTTAAATGATTTACCAAAAACAAAAAAGTAATCTTCGGAAACATGTAGACTCAATTTTCTAGAGCCTTAATGTCACCCTCCCCTCCAAAAGATAGAAAATCTTATATAATTAGTCACTCCTCACAAACCCAGTGCAGCTTTTACTGCCCACAGGTCCTATTCCTGTGCTATAATAAAAAACACCTTTTTGCACCAAAAACTTCTCAAGAATTCTTTCTTGGCCATTGGCTGCGCCTTACTACCTCCAACCGCATTACTCTTGGTTGTCTTTTAGCTGAGTAAGGAGATGTTGATGGTATGGCCAACACCATTTGTTGTGCTTGGATTAATGCTTCCAGGGAAATTGAAATTCAGTTACCTAAGATCACAGAACAAGCAACCTGACTTAAAAAAGAGAATTATTCCACAGAGTCTTTCTTTTCATTGCTTGATTTTGATTACTTGAATATCAGAGACCATGGGTCCAAAGTACACTCCAAATATTGGGAATTATCTTGCCTAGCATAATCATAAATACCTCCCTTGTGCATTATATTTTCTCAAAAGCTTTCAGTGCATGTTTTTAGCTACTAAACACCAAATAAATAATCTCCCTGGGATTGAATTGTCAGGAAAAGAAAAAAAAAAGATGATAACTTAAAAACTGAGCCTGAAGGAACCCATGAATACCAAAGAAATTAAACAAAAATGTCATGACCTGTGAATACCACAAACAGGATGAACAAAAGCTGTGAGAACGACAAAGTGGTAGCTGAGGGTGGCACTAATGTGTTAGACTTTGGTCACATCTCTCAGCTGAGCATGGGATCAAAAGGAAGGATTTGTAAAAACAAGACTAAACTAAACAAAAAAACCCACAGGCCCAAAATGGAGTCACTTTAAGGTCCCACATCAGTAAATCAAGATTCATTGCATAACCTAACTATACAGCTTCAACTCTTCACACATGAAACCTGTAACTAGCCAGAAGCATTTCTGTCAGTTCTAGGAGGCAATCCCCCTGAGAGTCTCTTTCTTTCCCGTTTAGGAAAATGACCTTGCCTAAACAATACATTACTTGCTAATAAATTCCCTTTAAAAATTTAAAAAATGTTTTATTTATTTTTGAGAGACAGAGGAGAGACAGCACGAGCAGGGGAGAGTCAGAGAGAGAGGGAGAGACAGAATCCAAAGCAGGCTCCAGGCTCTGAGCGGTCAGTGTCAGCACAGAGTCCAAGGCGGGGCTCGAACCCAGGAACCATGAGATCATGACCTGAGTTGAAGTCGGACGCTTAACTGACTGAGCCACCCAGGCGCCCCTTAAATTCCCTTATTTTTAAAGTTTATTAGGGAGAGAGAGAACCAGAGAGAGCGAGCACGCTCCTGCATGAGTGTGGTAGGGACAGAGAGAGATGGAGGGAAAGGATTCCAGGTAGGCTCCATGTTGTCAGTGTAGAGCCCAACATGGGGCTTGATCTCATGAACTGTGAGATCATGACCTGAGATGAAACCAGGAGTCAATGTCAGACACGTAACCAACTGAGCCACCGAAGTGTCCAATGAATTCCCTTTTTAAAATGGATTTTCACTGCCTTTAAAAATTTTTCCTTTTCTGTAGCTCAGTGGAGCTCCCAACTGTTTGTTGGAATGAATGTTGCCCAATTCATGAAACATTTAATAAAGCCAATTAGGTCTTCAAAGGTACATTTTTTTAAAACAATACTATATGATCCAGTAACTTCACTTCTGTAAATATATTCAAAGGAAACCTGGGGTGCCTGGGTGGCTCAGTTAGGTTAAGCATCAATTTCAGCTCAGGTCATGATCTTGCAGCTCGTGGGTTTAAGCCTGACATCGGGCTCTGTCAGCACCTGGAGTCTGCTTTGGATTCTGTGTCTCCCCCTTTCTCTGCTCCTCCCCCACTTGCACTCTGTCTCTCATAAATAAACAAATATTTAAAAAAATTTAAAAACCACAAAGGAAACCTTAATATTAACTTGAAAAGACATCTGCACCCCCATGTTCACAGCAGCGTTTTTGTAATAGCCATGACATGGAAATAACTTAAGTGTACCTCGATGCATGAGTGGATAAAGAAATCGCGGTATATACCTACACAATAGAATATTATTCAGGCATTTAAAAAGGACAACAACAACTACATGGATATCTTTCCATTTGTGAATTCATGGATTGACCTTGGGGCCATTATACAAAGTGAGATAAGTCAGTGTAGGAAAGCAAAATTTGCCACCTCAAAATATGACTGGCTGGTTCAGTCAGTAGATCACATGACTCTTTATTTGGGGTCATGAGTTTGAGCTCCATGTTGGGTGTGCAGTGTACTGAAAAAAAAAAAAGGTGTCTTCTGCATAAGGACTATTTTAGGTTAATTTTGTAGAAACTGCAAGCATAGGAGAAGCTCTGAAAACTAAGTAGAAGTTACTCTCCTGTAAGAGACATCTATACGGGAAATATGTAAATTACATGAAAAAGGGAAATCTCCTTAAAAGATGCCCTTGTAAGGGAGGCCTGGGTAGCTCAGTCGGTTAAGCATCCGGCTTTGGCTCAGGTCATGATCACACAGTTCATAGGTTCAAGTCCCATGTCGGGCTCTGTGCTGACAGCTCAGAGCCTGGAGCTGCTTCTGATTCTGTGTCTCCCTCTCTGCCCCCCCCCCCCATGCTCTGTCTCTGTCTCTCCAAAATAAATAAATATTTAAAAAAAGACACCCTTGTAAGGGTGTCTCCCTCCTACCAGAAAGAAGGGGATGACCACAGATCTCTAGAAATTCTTATCAATGGATAAAATGACTTAAGTCTGCATAACAGTCTTATCCTTGCTTACTGTGCTTTTCCTGATAACTTCCCATAACCGATGCATTTAAAAATGATTCTGTGGCACTACCTGAATGACTCCTGCCCACAAGTAGTTACAGAACATCCTGCAACTGGTAAATAACCAGCGGTAGTAAGAGGCTGTTCACACAGTGTGTCATAACCCCCCAGGGAAATCCAGGAAGAGACAGAACTACTCGAAGGGCCCATGATTCACATTTTAGGGGTGAACATTTTTCTCTCCTCCCTTCCCCCAATATGAGGTGGTCTCTGGGGAAAAACAAAAAGCTATCTTTTAACAAAAGCTTATCTTCTGTTAGACCAATGACGGAGGGTTGAAGAGGGAAGGGGGAAAAGAGGTGGTGGTGGTGGAGGAGGGCACTTGTGGGGAAGAGCACTGGATGTCATATGGAAACCAATTTTTTTT
>NC_043705.1:3741882-3747337 GCF_006229205.1 Suricata suricatta
GAGGGTTGAGGGGGAAGGGGAGGGGGGAAAAGAGGTGGTGGTGATGGTGGAGGGCACTTGAGGGGAAGAGCACTGGGTGTTGTATGGAAAACAATTTGACAATAAAATATTATGAAAAAAAAGAAAATTCACATATATATGGAGATACATAGATAGCATTTGTATAACAGGTCTTGTCAGATTAAAAACATAATTTTTTGTGGGGGTGGTAACCCAAAACCAAGCCCTAACTAAAAAAAAAAAAAAAAAAGCAAGAAAGTTACTTTAAACACAGAAACATATATAAATTAAAAGGACATATATGGATAAGAAATATATACATATTGCATATGTATGTATACGTATTTATCATGCTAAAGCTAATCGGAGAAAATAGAAGTAGCCAAATTAAATTCAAACAGAGCAGACTTCATAGCAAGGAGACTTCTCAGGAATAAAGAGGGCATTACATAATGATAAAGGTGCCAATTCTCCAAGCAGACATGACAAATCTTAACATGTATGCATCTAACCACACAGCACCAAAATACATGAATAAAACTAATAAGAACAGCATGGATAAATAGATGAATCTACATTATAACTGAAGACTTTGACACTAGTATATCAGAAATAGACGGAGGCAGAAATCACTAAGGACATGGTTGAACTTAACGCCATCAGCCAGCTGGATATAACTGACATATGTATTGACGACTTTTTTCAACAGCAGAATACACATTCTTCTCAAGCTCATGCAGAACACTTACCAAGATAGACCACATTCTTGACTATAAAACACACCTTAAATTTAAAGGAAAAGAAATAATACACTCTCTGCTTTCAGACTACAATGAAGTAAAACTAGAAATCAATAACAAAAAGATAACTGAAAAATCTCAAAATACATGGAGATTAAAAAACACACCTCTAATTGTCAAAGAAGGAATCTCAAGAGAAATAAAAAAAAAATTAGAACTAAAGGAAAATGTGACAATTAGTCGAAACTTGTGGGCTGAAGGGAAAGCAGGTCTTTTTTACTTTTTTAAATTTTTTTGTAATGTTTATTTACTTTTGAGAGAGAGACAGAGACAGAGTGTGAATGGGGGACTAGCAGAGAAGAGAGGGAGACACAGAATCTGAAGCAGGCTCCAGGCTCCAAGCTGTCAGCACAGAGACCAACGTGGGGCTCAAACTCACAAACTGTGAGATCATGACCTCAGCAGAAGATGGACACATAACTGACTGAGCCACTTAGACACCCTTAAATTTTTAACGTTTATTTATTTATTTTGAGAGAGAAAGCACACACAAGCAGGGGAGGGGCAGGGAGAGAGAATCCCAGGCAGGCTCTGCACTGCCAGCGTGGCTCATACCCGCAAACCATGAGATCATGACCTGAGCTGAAATCAAGAGTTGGATGCTTAACTGACTGAGCCCCCCATAGGATCCTGCTCTCAGCAGCTGTCCCCACTATTCCACCTAGCAGCAGCAGCAGCAGCCCTGAAGTTTGAACTGAAAGTCTGTATACCATTGAAATTCTGTTAACTCCACTTGAGGTATTTCCTCCAAAAATCCTCTCCTGCCTATTCTTTTTCCCTTTATTTGTGACATTCCCACCTATCTTCATACCTGGAAAGGAACCAGGAGGACTGCACCCAAGAGGCAGGTGGATTGGTGGCCTTTATATACTTTTGGATATGCCAACCCTAATCTACCCAGTCCCCGGGACAAAGTATATATTTCACTGCCCTTGATCACTTAAGTAGTGTGTCTATGGACAGCCACCAAGACTGGTAGTAGAGGAGAGCAGATGCCTGGGACAGGGAGACAGAGGGCTGATGGAGCCATGGGTCTCTCCCTTTCTTGCTGTCTAGCTGGGGACACAGGCAAAGCAGTGTTCTCTCAGGGACTCCTGGCCTTTCCCCTCTATAAACTTCACCACATCCACCTCTGATATCATTTCCTCATCAATGATTTTAGAAAAATAAATTCTCTCCTATTCCTCAGAATCCTGCACAAATCAGAAGAAATGATAAATGTGAAATCAATAAGATAAATCAAAAACCTTTGTTCAAGTGGTGAAGAAAGTAGGCTCTAGATCAGTGGTTCACAACCAGGTCGCAATTTTGCACCCAGAGACATTTTTTGCTGTGATAACTTCGAGTGGATACTGCTGACATCTAGTGGATAGGTGACAGAGAAGCTGCTAAACATCTAACCACGTACAGGAAAACCTCCCACAACAAAGATCTTGTCTAAAATATCAACAGTGACAAGACAGAGAGACCCTGCTGTCGACCCATATATGTTGGGCTTCATCCTGACTAGCTGTGTGACAACAGAAAAATTATTTAACCGCTCTGCGCTTCATATTCCTCATTTGTAAAATATGGATATTAATCCTCATGTGTCAAAGAGGGATACATTGTGTTAACAAATAAAGACCGCCCAAATGAAAACCGACAAAACTTATTTATTTAGAGCTTGCTATAGCAAGGGAGTTTGCCAGCATCACTTGTGTTTTGGCAGAGTCTCAAAGGTAGGCAGAAAGGTGGAAAAGATTTGCAATAGAAAAAAAGGGAAGTCTTCAGATACGTTCTGGTTGCATCTTTTTGGCATGGGGGAAGCTTGAGGCAGGATGACTAAACATGCATACTATGTGACTTGGCCTTCTCTGGTTGGTCCTAAGTTGATAATGAGAAAAAAATATTAAGGAAGCTTTCAGCTATTGACCAAGTCCTATCTTCCAGAAGGTGATCACCAGACTTGGGTCGTAAACTGAGGAGGGGACCATCAGATGTCCTCCCATATGCACCATTGAAATCTTCTTTCTGGAGGGCTTTCCAGCACCCTGTGCTGAAAAAGGCTAACAGCAGGAGCACCTTGGTGGCTCACTCAGTTGAGTGTCCGACTTTGGCTCAGGTCATGATCTCACAGTTTGTGGGTTCAAGCCCCGCATGGGGCTCTGTGCTGACAGCTCAGAGCCTGCAGCCTGCTTCGGATTCTATGTCTCCTTCTCTCTCTGCCCCTCCCTGCCCCCATTTTTCTGTGTCTTCTCCTCTATGTTTGTCTCAAAACTCTTTTTGCTTCTCTCCTATAGAGATACACATGATTGCATTTAGGGCCCACCCAGATAATCTAGGACATATTCCTTTTCAAGATCTTTGACTTAATTACATATTTTGCCATATAAAGTAGTCCTCACAGGGTCTGGAGATTTGAATGTGGACATATCATTGGGACCACAATTCAACCCATTATAATAAGTATTGGCACAAATATATAACATTTTCATCATTGAAGAAATTTCTTTTCCACAGGGATGTAAAATTATGAATCAAAAGTCAAAACACTTAATGAGCTGTCAGAAGTAACCCAGTAGCTGGTGAATCTGTCACAAAGAATGAAGGCAGTAGAGGCAAATGTTGAAGGAGTGTGAGTATTTTAATTGTAGTAAAAAAAAAATAAACACATAAAAATTTCCAACTTAATCATTTTAAGTGTGTGATACAGTCCTGTTAGTTATATGCACATAGTTATGCAACAGATCCCCAGAACTTTTTTTATCTTTCAAAATTGAAACTCTATACCTCTTGAATAACTCCTCTTTCCCATCCCTCCTAGCCTCTGTCAATCACCATTCTACTTTGTTTCTAAGATTCTGACCACTTTAAATACCTCATATAAATGGAATCAAGCTCTATCTGTTTGTGACTGGTTTCTTTCACTTAGTATAATATCCTTATAACAGGATTTCTTTCTTTTTAAGGCTGTATAATATTCCACTGTGTATACCAAATTTTGTTTATTCATTCGCCCTTTAATGAGCATTTAGTTTGCTTCCACAAAGAAGTAGGGTTTCTGCAGCTACTGCAAAGCAAGTCCTGAAAACATCTATAAGAGAAAACTCACAACAGTTATTCAACACATGCTGACAGTGCATTTATGTTCTAGACATGGTACTAGGGACTCAGGATACAGTGAATCATGCAAGTTCACAAGACCTCTGATACTCCAGGGCTTCACTATCAAGGAGGTTTGGCACTGGTTAGAAAATGTTCTGAGGTGTGACAATCACCCTAGATGCATTGACCATTTGGAGAGGAAGTTGGGAAGAGTGGTCAGAGATTTAAGCATCTAGATACCTTCTCCTTGGAGTTTTTTAGAGTAGGTGGGGAAGAGGATCAGTCACTGTTAAGATAACTATAATGTGATGGGGTGTGTGAACCCCACAGAACCAGGAAAACACTTACACCAGTAACTCTGGGTTTTCCCGGTTTTCTGATTTGTGGAACAGTCCACCAGACTTATTCCTGTCACGTGGGACCTTAGGTATCAGCACCTCATTGGCCAGGACGCTGGGTGGGCGGGAACAACAGAAGGGACCAATGGGGATGGGCCAACTGGGAAGCAGCGGCCTGGCTCACACGCATGCGCAGTTCACTTAGGCCTGCCGCAGGAGGAGTTGTATATCGGATATCGGCAGCAGGCGTGGGTGTGAGGTTCGTGTGTGCCAGCCTGCCTGGCCACGCGGCCAGCCTGCGTTCTGTGGAAAGTGGCAGGTAGACCAGCCTCTGCCTCAGGCCTGCTGGCAGAGGCCATTTCTGAGTGGCAGGTACCTCCGAACCCCGACAATCCGCCTGGCTCTCGGTGGCTGAGGAGGCGCGCCAGAGGGCCCTTGGGAGAAGTGCGGGCCTGGGTGTCATCGTTGCTGCTCCTTCCCGCGGACCTTGACTGACTGGCTCCCTTGTCTCACAGAGAACGGACCCTGGCCTCAGCCCTGAGTCTGGCAGCTCCAAGCACTCCCCTCTCGGCCTGCAGCTTAGCCTTGGCACCTTGTGTGCAGGTGAGAAAAGGGTTGGGACCCTGGCCACCTGCCCGCATTGTCCCCCCGAAGTGTTGCACCTCCAACCGCCCCTGCACCCCTCCGCGTTCCCGCATTGCTCCGCAGACTTTCAGTGACACTTCCCTTGCCCAGCACTGCGTCCAAAGTGAATGAGCAGACGCGTTCCAGACCGCAGAGCTCCTACAGTCTCCTGACTCGTCCTTCGCGGAGTCTTCACCTACTCAGTTGGGCAACAACTGACGGCGTCCTTGCATCATGTGTTCTTATGGAGAACAAGGAACACTGGTTCCTGACCCTTGAGGTTGTGGGAAATATGGGACATAGTGAAGTGTTGGCACTTAATAAGCTTTTGTTTGTTTTTATTTTTTTTATTTTTTTCTTGCTTTTTTGTATTTTATTTTTTTAAATAGTTTATTGTCAAATTGGTTTCCAGGTGGAGCCAAAATGGCGGAGAAGAAGGGAGCTCTGTAAACTCCCTCCGCACCGTTTTTCGAACTGAGAGGGATATTACGTTCAACTGAGAGAGCGGAAGGAGAAAATACGAACTCCAGAAGGAATAGAACCTCAAGGATACCTGAGTGAGTGGGGGCGAACGGGGGAGATCCGAGGACGGGCCAGCCCGGACGG
>NC_043705.1:3747437-3753376 GCF_006229205.1 Suricata suricatta
GAGAGAGAGAGAGAGAGAGAGAGAGAGAGTGAGAGCGAGAGTGAGAGAGAGAGAGAATCTTGCAGTTCATGAGGTCGAGCCCCAAGTCTGGCTTGTGCTGACAGCTCAGAGCCTGGGAACTGCTTCAGATTCTGTATCTCCATCTGTCTCTGTTCCTTACCCACTCACACTCTGTCTGTCTGTCTGTCTGTCTCTCTCTCTCTCTCTCTCTCTATCTCTATCTCTATCTCTATCTCTCTCTCAAAATAAATAACATTTAAAAAATTAAAAAAGAAGAATGTAATCTTGCCATTTGCATTGATGTGAATGGAGCTAGAATGTATTATGCTAAGCAAAATAAGTCAGAGGAAGATAAATACCATATGACTTCACTTATATATGGAATTTAAGGAACAAAATAGATGAGCATATGGTAAGGAGGAAAAGAGGAGAGACAGAAACAAACCACAAGAGATTCTTAATTATAGAAAATAAACTAAGAGTTGATGGAGAGAGGTGGGTGGGAGATGCGCTAGATAGGTGATGGGTATTAAGGAGGGCATATGTTGCGATGAACACGAGGTATTGAATGTAAGTGAGGAATCATTGAATTCTACTCCTGAAACCAATTGCACTATATGTTAACTAACTAAAATTTAAATTAAAAAAAGAAAGAAAGAAGAGGAAAGAATAAAAAACACTACTTATAGAGAAAAGAATGGCATCTGGTTTCTCTTTAGAAACAAGGCAAGGAAAAAAAGAAATGGAGTGCAATATTTAGTGTTGAGAGGAAGAAGATACTAAACTAGAATTCTGTATGATGTGCAATTATCCTTCAAAAGTGAAGAAATAAAGACTTTTGTAGGTTAACAAAAATTATAGAAATTTGATGCTACTAGACATGTCTTGCAAAAGATGCTTAAAGAAGTTATGAAAGAAAAGAAAAATTATTGAAGTCAGAAACAGATCTACCCAAAACAAGCAAAAGCATCAGACAATAAACAAGTAAAGGTAAAATTAAAGTTTTTGTATCTCTTATTCTTAATTCATCTAATAAGAGTTTATTCAAAATAATATAACACCGATGTCTTTGATTATGTATGATATATATATGTTAATGCATAGTTTTACATACGTAAAATGAATGTCAGAAATGATACAAAAGGACTAAGAAGGAGGAATCTGAAATATTTGGTTATTATAAAGTACCTTCACTACCCATGAATGTCACACTTTTATTTGAAGTGAACTTGGATTAATGCATTTTTATATAGTAAACATTACATAAAAGTATACTGCAAACTCCAAAACAACCTGTTTAAAAAGCAAAAAATATTTATAACTAAGATAATAAGAAAGAAGAAAAATAGAAACATACAAAACACCCAAAATTAAACTAAAAATGAATGAAGGACCTAAATGTGAGACAGGAAACCATCAAAACCCTAGAGGAGAAAGCAGGAAACAGCCTCCGTGACCTCAACCACAGCAATTTCCTGCTCAACACATCTTCCAAAGGCAAGGGAATCAAGAGCAGAATTGAATTACTGAGACCTCATCAAGATAAAAACTGCAAAGGAAACAATCAAGAAAACTAATAGGAAACTCCACAGAATGGGAAAAGATAGTTGCAAATAACATATCTGATAAAGTGCTAGTATCCAAAATCTACAAGGAACTTACCAAACTCCACACCCGAAAGATTAATAATCCATTGAAGAAATGGACAGAAGACATGAATGGACACTTCTCCAAAGAGGACATTCAG
Source organism: Suricata suricatta (assembly GCF_006229205.1). Taxonomy (NCBI): domain Eukaryota; kingdom Metazoa; phylum Chordata; class Mammalia; order Carnivora; family Herpestidae; genus Suricata; species Suricata suricatta. The sequence continues at coordinate 3,749,185 of NC_043705.1, forward strand.
ATGGCTAACAGACACATGAAATCACTCATCATCAGAGAAATACAAATCAAAACCACATTGAGATACCACCTCATGCCAATCAGAGTGGCTAAAATGAACAAATTGGGAGACTATAGATGCTGGCGAGGATATGGAAAAACAGGCACCCTCCTACACTGTTGATGGGAATCTAAACTGGTACAGCCACTCTGGAAAACAGTTTGGAGGTTCCTTAAAAAACTATCAGTAGAACTCCCCTATGACCCAGTAATAGTACTGCTGGGTATCTTCCCAAGGGATACAGAAGTGCTGATGCATAGGAGCACATGTACCCCAATGTTCACTTTCAACGATAGACAAATCATGGAAAGAGTCTAAATATCCATCAGCTGATGAATGGATCAAGAAGATGTGGTTTATCTATACAATGGAATACTACATAGCAATGAGAAAGAATGAAATATGGCCATTTGTAGCAATGTGGATGGGCCTCGAGGGTGTCATGCTAAACGAAATAAGTCAGGCAGAGAAGGACAGATACCATATGTTTGCACTCATAGGTCTAACAGGAGAAACCTAATGGAGGACCATGGGGAAGAGAAGGGGAAAAAAGAGTTAGGGAGAGGGAGGGAGGCAAATCATGAGATACTCTTGAGTACCGAAAAGGAACTGAGGGCTGAAGGGGGAGTGGAAAGGGGAAGGGGCGTGATGATCATGGAGGAAGGCACTTATGGGGAAGAGCACTGGGTATTATATGGAAACCAGCTTGACAATAAAGTATATAAAAAATAAAAATAAAACAGATTAGATAAAATACAATTATTTTAAACACTGTTATAACCTATTAATTTGATTTTAAGAAAAGTATATTTGTTTGTCTAAAAAAATGATACTGGGATTATATGAATATATACTCACATGAATGACCATCAAGAACTGTTTTTAATAAAGTAGGTTATTTGTTAAAGTTAAAAAAAAATGCAGAGAAAAGTGTAGAAGACAAAAATAGAAACAAAGAACTGGTTCAAAAAGAATACAAAGCAGTCACCACAATGTTAGATATTAATACAACTATATCAATAAACATTTAAATGTCCATGATTTAAATATACCAATTAGGGGCACCTGGGTGGCTCAGTATGTTAAGCGTCCAACTTTGGCTTAAGTCATGATTTCATGTTCATGAGTTCAAGCCTTACATCAGGCTGTGTGCTGTCAGTGAAGAGCTCACTTTGGATCCTCGCTTTGGATCCTCTGTCTCCATCTCTCTCTGTTCCATCCTGCTTTCACGTGTATAAGCACGTGCCCTCTCTTTTAAAAATAAACATTAAAAAATAGATATTGTCCAGGCACTGGATGGCTCAGTCAGTTGAGTTTCTGACTCTTTATTTTGGTTCAGGTCACAATCTCACAATTGGTGGGATTGAGCCCTTCATCGGAGTCTGCACTGACAGCATGAAGACTGCTTGGTATTCTCTCACTCTCTCATTCTCTGGCTCGCTCTCGCTCTCTCTCTCTCTCTCTCTCTCTCTCTCTTTCTCTCTCAAAAATAAATAAACATTTAAAAAAGAAAAGAAAAGGAAAGTTGTATACAATCACAATTCTGGACTTAAAGTTATATTACAAAGTTATACTGATCAAGACACTACAAAAAGTGACACATAGATCAATGTCTCAAAAAAAGACACTATGAAAAGAGAGACATAAATCAATGGAACAGAATAGAAAACTGAGAAATAGACTTTCAACTGTAAACTAGTCTTCGACAAAGCAGGAATGAATATCCAGTGGAAAAAAAGACAGTCTCCTCAACAAATGATGGGAAAACTGGACAGCAACATGCAAAAGAATGAAATTGGACCACTTTTTTACACCATTCACAAAAATAAACTCAAAATGGATGAAAGACCTAAGTGTGAGACAGGAAACCACCAAAATACTACAGGAAAACACAGGCAGTAACCTCTTTGACATCAGCCAGAGCAACTTCTTTCTCCCCTGAGGCAAGGGAAACAAAACCAAAAATAAAATATTGGAGCTTTACAAAAATATAAAGCATCTGCACAGTAAAGGAAACAATCAACAAAACTAAACACCAGCCTATGGAATGGAAGAAAATATTTGCAAATAACATATCTGATAAAGGGTTAGCATTTAAAATCTTTAAAAAAAATTATCAAACTCAACACCCAAAAATCAAATAATCTAGTGAAGAAATGGGCATGTATAGACATTTTCCCAAATGGCCAACAGACACATGAAAAGATTCTCAACATCACTCATCATCAGGGAAGTGCAAATCAAAACTGCAATGAACCTCACACGAGTCAGGGATGGCTAAAGTTAGCAACACAGGAAATGACAGATGTTGGCAAGGATGTGGAGAAAGAGGAACCTTCTTACACTGTTAGTAGGTATGCAAACTGGTATAGGCAGTGTTGAACACAGTATTGAGTTTCCCCACATAGTGAAAAATAGAACTACCCTACAATCTAGCAGTTGCACTACTAAGTATTTACCCAAAGTACACAAAAATGCTGATACAAAGGGATACATGCACCCTGATGTTTAGTTCTCTATTCATCACTTGATGGACATTTAGGCTCTTTCTATAATTTGACTATTATAAGTAATTACAGTATTACTCAGCCATTAAAAACTGAATTAAATCTTGCCATTTGCAACAATGTGGATGGAACTACAGAGTATCATTCTAAGTGAAATAAATCGAGAAAAATACCATATGATTTTACTGTCATGTGGAATTTGCGAAAGAAAAAAATGATCATAGGGACTGATAGAGAGGCAATATAAAAAATAGACTCCTAACTATAGAGAAAAGGCTGATGGTTACCAGAGGGAAGGTGGGTAGAGGGGATGGGTTAAATAGTTGGTGGAGATTAAGGAGTGCACTTGTGATGAGTACAAAGTGTGGTATAGAAGTGTTGAATCACTAAATTGTACACCTGAAACTGAAAAATGTCAGAGTATATCAAACATAATACCCAATTATGTGTTGTTTACAAGAAAGTTACTTTACAGTTTCCGCCCTGTGGTACCTCGCTGGCTGATAAAAAAAAATTCACATATAGGGGGGTGGAGCCAAGATGGCGGAGAGGAAGGGAGCTCTGTAAACTCCCTCTGCACCGTTTTTCGAACTGAGAAGGATATTATGTTCATCTGAGAGAGCCGAAGGAGAAAATACGAACTCCAGAAGGAATAGAACCTCAAGGATATCTGAGTGAGTGGGGGCAAATGGGGGAGATCCGAAAACGGGCCAGCCCAGGACTGGCAGGGGAGGTAAGATCCCCAGCCCAACGTGGCCCAAGCGTGCGGCGACCGAGAGACAAAGGGAAGAGACAGAGTCCGAACGCGCTCATAGAACTGTCTCTGGGGAAGAGGTATAGAACGCTTGGCTGCGCTTGGAGACAGAAACCACTCCATAGATAACTGCTGGGTAGTGGGGCACAAAAGAAGGAATAGCCTCCAGCCGTAAGCCATCTCGGCGGGGAATCAGAGGCGTCTGTGGCTGTGAGAAGCAGCTGCGCTGAGGAGGCACGCTCCCCGGCGGGAAGCGGCCGGAGCAGCGACTGCGCCAGGCACGAGCAATCGAACTTGGTTTCGGGAATGGGACCACAGACCGCATTTCCACGACACACCTCGCCCCCTGCACGGACTGCATGAATCCCGGGTCCCCACAGGGAAAAAATAAGGCGCACACCGACGGGACCCTCAACAAAGAGTTGGTGGTGGGTGGAGGCCCGGGCGCGCACTTAGAATGTAGGAGCTCCCAGCTCATTTCCAGCAGTGCACAGCGGCTTGAGCAAAGCTATCAGAAACTAAGAGAGACTCGGTTTTTTGTTTTTTGTTTTTTTCCTTTCCCCCATTGCAATCACGATCCTGACTGGTGCTGGGGACTCCGCAATTGAGTCTGTGAAGGTGCACACTTCACCTCCTGCTGCTCATTTTGCCTCAGGCAGGGGCGGAGCCTCTGAGAACAGACTCCAAGACTTACCACATCAAACCAAGACTATCCACCAGAGGGATCTGCTGCTTGCTTTTTTTTTTCCGTTTTGTTTTGTTTTGTTTATTTTTGGTTGTTTTTTTAATATATAACAAAAAAATTTTTTTCTTCACTAGTTTCGTACTTATTTCTTTGTCATTATTACCTTTTTTTCCTTTTTCCTTACTCAATTCCTTTAAATGTTACTCC
>NC_043705.1:3753476-3768860 GCF_006229205.1 Suricata suricatta
CTCTCCATATATATATATATATATATATATATATATATATATATATCTCATATCTTCTATATCCATTTATCAGTTGATGGACATTTGGGCTCTCTCCATAATTTGGCTATTGTTGATTATGCTGCTATAAACACTGGGGGTACATGTACCCCTTTGAATCTGTATTTTTGTAACTCTGGGAAATATTTAATAGTGCAATTGCTAGATCATAGGACAGTTTTATTTTTAATTTCTTGAGGAATCTCTGTACTTTTCTCCAGAGTTGCTGCACCCGTTTGCATTCCCACCAGCAGTGCAAGAGGGGTTCCCTTTTTTCTGTATCATCATCAAGACCTGTTGTTCCTTGTGTTGTAAATTTCTGCCATTCTGACAGGTATGGGGTGATATCTCATCATGGTTTGGATGGTTTGGATTTGTATTTCCCTGAGATGAGAGATGTTGAGCATCTTTTCATGTGTCTGTTAGGCACCTGGATATTTTCTTTGGAAAAGTGGCTATTCATGTCTTTTTTCCTTTATCTTAACTGGGTTATTTGGGGGGGGGATGCTGAGTTTGATAAGTTTTTTATAGCTTTTGGATACTAACCCTTTATCATATGTGTCATTTGCAAATATCTTTTCCACTCCAAGGCTGCCCCTGTTTCCTTCACTGTGCAGAAGCTTTGTATCTTGATTAAGTGCTAGAAGTTCATATTTGCTTTTATTTCCCTTGCCTTCAGTGACATGTCTAGTAAGAAGTTGCTCTGGCAAGGTCAAAGAGGTTGCTGCGGTGTTCTCCTTTAAGATTTTGATAGTTTCCTGTCTCTTGTTTAGGTCTTTCATCCGTTTTGAATTTATTTTTGTGTTTGATGTAAGAAAGTGGTCCAGCTTCATTCTTCTTTTCTGTTGTCATCATCGTCGTGGTCATCTTCTTCTTCTTCTTTTTAATATTTTAATATTTTTATTTATTTTTTGAGAGATGGAGAGACAGCATGAGAAGGGGAGGGTCAGAGAGAGAGAGGGAGACACAAAATCCAAAGACAGGCTCCAAGCTCTGAGCTAGCTCTCAGCATAGAGCCCAATGTGAGGCTCAAACTCACGAACCGTAAGATCAGCTGAAGTCAGAGGCATAACTGACTGAGCCACCTAGGTGCCTCTTCTCTGTCTTCTTTCAGGATTTTTTCGTTACCTGTCATTTTCTATAGCTTGAAAAATAAAATGTCTATGTATAATGTTTATGGCGTTTATCTTGGTGTTTTCAGATCTTCCTGGTTCTGTGGTTTGAGGTCTAATAATAATCTAGAAAAAGTATCAGTTACTATTGTTTCATATGGTTTATTGTTGTTCTTAGACAAACACATGTTAAGAATTATTTCATCTTGGAAAATTGACCATTGTATCATTATGTAATGCCCCTATTTATCTTTGATTAGTTTCTTTGCTTTGAACTGCTGTAGGCTTTATATAGGTAAGTAATATAATTATATATGATTTTCAAAATTGTATAATTCTGTCGCTCTAAGAATAGAGATATAAATATGGGTATAAACATAGATATTGATATGGATATAGACAAATGCACAGGCTATAAGATTTAACCATTTTACAATTTACTTGGGTGTTCTTAGGGGAGATATTAAAGAATATACTAGGAAAATGAGATTATAGACATATCTACATTTTCACACAGTATGTATATATCGCAGTATAGGCTTTATGATGTAGGCTTCTGGGAGGGAGAATATTCCCTCTTGCGTGATACTTATAGACTGAGTGACAGGCTCTCAAAGATAAAAAAGGGACAGGGGCAAGTGTATAGTAAGGAAATAATGGAGTTATTTGAGGTGGCACAGTGACCTGTCTACCTGGAGTGGAAGGCAAATGCTGGCAGAGCATTGCTGAGAAACTAGCCAGAGAAGGAAGGCTTTAAATACCAGACTAAGATGTCATCTCCAGGTGGTATAATCTGCATGAGATCCTGAGAAGAAATGAGGTGATAAATGGTGACCTGGTTTTGGTGGCCCTCTCTTTTAGTCCAATGATTAGTGCTCCATGTTCGAGTCATCATTTGGACAAGGTGGAAGTTTTATAGGTTTTGGAGTCAGAGGTCTGTGACATCAGCTCTGGTTATAAGGATTAAATGAAGCAGCGCTTTATTTTTTATTGTGGCAAAATACACATAACATAAAATTCACCATTTCAACCATTTAAAATTACACAACTAGTAACATTAGTAAATACACAATGTTCTTCAACCACTACCACTACCTAGTCTCAAAACTTTTTCATCACCCCAAAGTGAAATTCCATATTTATTAAGCAGTCACACTTTATTCTCCTGTCTTTCTAACCTCTAACACTGAGCTATGTCTCTAGGAGTTTTCGCTACCTATCTTTATTGTGGATATTTAATAAAATGGAATCCTACAGTGTGTGATCTTTTGTGTCTGGCTTCTTTCATTTACCTTAACATTTTCATGTTTCATCCTTAAAAGCTGTTGTAACATTGATCAACACTTCATTCTTTTTTTATGATTAAATACTATTTCATTGTATCAATATATCGTATTTTGCTTACCCATTCATCAATTGGTAGACACTTGGGTTGCTTCCATCTTTTGGCTATTTTGTGTAATACTTCTTTGAGCATTCATGTACAATTGTTTGTTTTAACACCCTTTTTCAGTTACTTTGGATATACACCCAAGAATGTATATCTTTTTGAGGAACTACCAAACTGTTTTCCATAACAGCAAAGTGCTTTCAAATTGCTTATTTATAGAAAATGTGTTATCTTGGTGTTTATAAGTAGAAATTTACTCCAATCTAGTTTTAAAAAGATAACAAAAACTGGGCACACAGATAATTTAAACTAATTCAATATCTATTTATTTGTTACCTCCTATGAGCCAAGATGATCTAAAGATTGAGCCTAATCAATGAAAAGCAGAAAAAAGTTCATCCCTAAGTAGGTGTTGCCTTATTAAGTGCATTTAGAAAACCTGGCCTTAAGGAGAATGTGTGTAGACAACTTGTATTTGTTTCATTGTCTCATCAACTGCACTCACAAATTCAGAAGTATAGAGGCTGTATTTTTTCCATTGGATACTCTTTCCTGCTTTGTCAAAGATTAATTGGCCATACATTTGTGGGTCCAGTTCTGGGTCCTCTATTCTATTCCATTGGTCTATGTGTCTGTTTTTATGCCAATACCATACTGTCTTGATGATGACAGCTTTGTAGTAGAAGCTAAAGTCTGGGATTGTGATGCCCCTCGTTTTGGTTTTCTTCTTCAATATCACTTCCAATGGAATGGGAAAAAATAGTTGCAAATGACATATCAGATAGAGGGCCAGTATCCAAAATCTACAAGACACTCACCAAACTCCACAGACCCCCCCCAAAAAAACACAAGAATAATCTAGTGAAGAAATGGACAAAAGACAAGAATAGACACTTCTCCAAAGAGGACATCCAGATGGCCAACAGGCACATGAAATGATGCTCAACATCACTCATCATCAGGGCAATACAAATGAAAACCACACTGAAATACCATCTCACGCCAGTCAGAGTGGCTAAAATGAACAAATCAAGAGACTATTGATGCTGGCGAGGATGTGGAGAAACGGGCACCCTCCTACACTGTTGGTGGGAATGTAAACTGGTATAGTCGCTCTGGAAAACAATGTGGAGGTTCCTCAAAAAAACTGTCAGTAGAATTGCCCTATGACCCAGCAGTGCCACTGCTGGGGATTTACCCAAGGGATACAGGAGTGCTGATGCATAGGGGCACACATACCCCAATGATTATAGCAGCACTTTCAATGATAGCCAAATCATGGAAAGAGTCTAAATGTCCATCCCCTGCTGAATGGATCAAGAAGGTGTGGTTTATGTATACAATGGAATACGACATGGCAATGAGAAACAATGAAATCTGGCCATTTGCAGCAACATGGATGGACCTGGAGGGTGTCATGCTAAGCGAAATAAGTCAGACAGAGAAGAATAGATACCGTATGTTTGCACTCATGGGTTTAACAGGAGAAACCTAATGGAGGGCATGGGGAAGGGAAGGGAAGGAGGAAAAAGAGTTAAGGAGAAGGAGTGAGTCAAACCATGAGATAGTCTTGAATACTGAAAAGGAACAGAGGGCTGAAGGGGGAGGGGGAAAAAGAAAGGGGATGATAACCATGGAGGAGGGTACTTTTGGGGAAGAGCACTGGGTGTTATATGGAAACCAACCTGACAATAAAGTATATGGAAAAAAAATTCAGAAGTATGTTCCCAAGGGAGGGGCAAGGAACTTACACAGGGAGTTCAAATGAATGTTTTTGCTAAGGATAGAGTTAAATGATGGACAAGTTCGTAATGTATTAAATGTTTTGGTTTTTGTTTTGGGAAGGATTTGATAATTGTTAAGTACTTTTTTTACTTTCTCCTGAGTTGTCACTATCCTTCCTCCATTTTCTTCTCAGGCAAAAGTAGTTGCCCAAAGTCGCCCCTTATTGTTCCAGAAATTTACCTCCAAGCTTTTCCACCCTCATTTTGGTAGCTTCACCATGTAACTTTGCAAATATCCCCTGAAAACTCAGCTTTAACATCTTTCCATTTTTACATTTTCATGTTCTAATAAAATAAAGGGGAAAATATAGTGGCCTACGTCATAAATTGGAAATTCTGAGATGAGTATAGTCTGAAATTCAAAGTCTAACTGGAGTTTGCCATTTTTTCCATGTGTAGATCAAATTCTCACAGCGATTATCTTCTGATAGTCCCCATGTTGCATTCTGAAGTGTGCTTCCTAGTATACTTGAACCTACTTTTCAGCAAGCTTTTTTGTTGGTATTCCAATTTGAGACCAACACATTAATTCCTCCTATGTCTCAAAAAGGGTCTGCTTTCTCCCTGTCGCCTTTGTGTTGTGAAAGGATGTTAGGATTAAGATTACTGCAAGAGCCTAAAAATCGCAGAATATTTGATTAACTCTATGATTTCATTAACTCAGTTTCCCTCTATATTGTTAATTTACCATTCTCATTTGCTTACTTCTGCCTCTTGTACAATATGTCTGCTGCAGCCCTAGTTGTCATGACTATATGTCAGCCAGTAAGAAAGAGTGGTGAAGTGAAGAGTGTGATTCCACAGTGATGTCTAAGGACACAACGGGAAGGCACATACATTTATACTCACACTCTAATGGCCACAACTTGTGTACATAGCCATATCTAGCTGCATTGGTGACTGGAAAATATATTTATTTCAGGCAGTACATGCTCAGTTAAAACTGGGGTTATTTCTAAGGTAAGTAAAACTAGATATTAGGAAACAACTTGTTCCCTTTATCACAGGAAGGGATAAGCAGACAGATTATCTATTACATGTCAGTTTTCAGTTTGCCTATTTGTTTATTTGGCATGAGGTCAGATACATTACTAATTGCAAATTATGGTTTTCTCCTTTATTTGAGTAAGTGCTAAGGAATCAAACGATGTGTAAAATCATGTGTATGGAGAATGAGGTGGGGGCCTGTGGTGGTGAAGGACTCTTCTTCTGGAATCAAATGGTGGGTATGTATTTATACAGTCTTGGCCTTATAATTCCTTGGAATAAAGCAGGAATCAACATCCTTGACCTCAACCGCAGCAATTTCCTACTTGACACATCCCCAAAGGCAAAGGAATCAAGAACAAAACTGAACTATTGGGACCTCATCAAGATTAAAAGCTTCTGCCCTGCAAAGGAAACAATCAAAAAAACTAATAGGCAACTGACAGAATGGGAAAAGAGAGTTGCAAATGACATATTGGATAAAGGGCTAGTATCCAAAAGCTACAAGACACTCACCAACCTCCACACCTGAAAAACGAATAATCCAGTGAAGAAATAGACAGGAGACATGAATAGACACTTCTCCAAAGAGGACATCCAGATGGCCAACAGGCACATGAAACGATGCTCAACATCACTCATCATCAGGGCAATACAAATGAAAACCACACTGAAATACCACCTCACGCCAGTCAGAGTGGTTAAAATGAACAAATTGGGAGACTATAGATGCTAACAAGGATGTGGAGAAACAGGAACCCTCCTACACTGTTGGTGGGAATGTAAACTGGTACAGCTGCTCTGGAAAACAGTGTGGATGTTCCTCAAAAATTAACAATAGACCTCCCCTATGACCCAGCAATAGCACTACCAAGGGATACAGAAGTGCTGATTCATCAGGGCAAATGTACTCTAATGTTCATAGCAGCACTGTCAACAATAGCCAAATCATGGAGAGAGCCTAAATGTCCATCAACTGATGAATGGATCAAGAAGATGTGGTTTATCTATACAATGGAATACTACATGACAATGAGAAAGAATGAAATCTGGTCATTTGTAGCAACGTGGATAGACCTCAAAGGTGTCATGCTAAGCAAAATAAGTCAGGGGAGGAGCCAAGATGGCAGAGAGGAAAGAAGCTCTGTAAACTTCCTCTGTCCCATCTATCAAACTGAGAAGGACATTACTCTCATCTGTAAGAGTGGAAGGAGAAAATAAAGACTCCAGAAAGAAGACAACCTCAAAGATGCCTGAGTGAGTGAGTGTGAATGAGGGAGATTGGAAAACGGGCCAGCCCAAGACAGGCAGGGGAGATGGGAGCCCCAGCCCAACATGGGGCAAGTGCATGGAGCCCCTGAGAGACAAAGGGAAGAGAAAGAGAAACTGAACACACCCATAGTACTGTCTCTAGAGAAGAGATAAAGAAGGTTTAACCCCATTCAGAGAGACAAACTCACACTCCATATATAACTGCTGGGTAGCCCAAATCTCAAACCCAGGTAACACAAGGGAAAAAACAGCTTCCACCCCTGTGCAATCCCAGCAGGGAGTTGGCAGCTGCAGCGGCAGCAGCAGCCCCGGGGGCATGCACTTCGGCCTTGGCTGTGGGAGTGGGAGCACACACCTCATTTCCACAGCATATCTTGCCTCCAGCATTGACTGCACGAATCCCGAATCCCAGGTGCCAACAGGGAAAAAATAGCCCTCACCCCTATGCATTCCTGGCAGGGAGTTGGCTGTGGTGGAGCTGGGGGTGCATGCTTTGGCTGCAACTCATTTCTGGCAGCGCCCGGCGCCTATGGCAACAGCAGTGTGCAAATCCCAGCCAGCACCAAGAGAAACTAATCCCTCCCGCAATGCGATCTCGATCCTGGCTGGGGGGTGGCAGTTGGAGGTTGCATCTGTGAGGGCATGCACGTCGCATTCCACTGTGCACCTTGCCTCAGGCATACAACTTGCCTCAGGCAGCTGCAGTGCAAATCCCTGCCTGCACCAAAAGAAACAGATCCCTCCCACTATGCAATCCCTATCCTGGCTGGGGGCTGGGAGTCAGCAGCGGTGTCTGTGAGGGCATGCACCTTGCCTCTGGCAGCAGCAGCACAAATCCATGTCAGCACATAGAGAAATTGCTCTCTCTCACTACGAGATCCTGGCTAAGATGTCTGCCAGCAAAGCAAGTATATCTCATCTGTGGTAGCATAAAAGCGCATGGACTAGGATTTTGAAATGAGGCGGGCCTGGAAAATACAGCTTGGCTTAGCTGCGGCACAAGGAGATCAGATTCATTAGAGTGGTCTGCCGCGCTTAGTTCCAGCAGAGCTTGAGGGACCACCATTCTACTCTCGGCAGCCACCAAGGCTGGGCCTCTGAGAGCAGCCCCAGAGACCTATTCCATAAAACCATACCTATCCACGAGGGAGAGCTGCTGCTTATATTTTTAAATCTTTTTTTGTACTTATTTTTTAATATTATTACATTTTTTAATTAATTTTTTAAATTTTTACTCCTTATTTTCCTTTCTCCGTTCTTCCTCTTTTTTTCTTCTTTCTTGCAATCCAGATATATTCTTCTAATCTCATCTTTATCTCTTCCCTCAACTGGTCATACACTTTTAGACTGTCCATTACCCTTTGTTGTCTTTGACTCTCTTTATTTTTTTCTTCTCTTCTTTTCTTCTATTTCTTCTCCATTTTCTTTCCTTCCTTTCCCCCTTTTAATTTGTTTCTTTGTTTGATTTGTCCGTGCGTTTGTGTGTTTCTGTTACCTCTGTGTATGTCTGTCTGTTTTCTCTCTTAGGGCTACCCAAAGAAACAAGCCAAAGTGGCATGACGGCAAGTCCCAAATATCGCTGATTTGGGAAATAAAATAATCAAAGGCTACACTGTTGGTTTGGTGGCAATGTAAACTGGTGCAACTGCTCTGGAAAACAGTGTGGAGGCTCCTCAAAAAACTATTGATATAACTCCCCTATGACCCAACAATATCACTGCTAGGGATTTACCCAAGGGATACAGAAGTGCTGATGCATAAGGGCACATGTACCCGAATGTTCATAGCGGCACTTTCTACAATAGCCAATTCATGGAAAAAGCCTAAATGTCCATCAACTGATGAATGGATCAAGAAGATGTGGTATATATATACAATGGAGTACTATATGGCAATGAGGAAGAATGAAATATGGCCATTTGTAGCAAAGTGGATGGACCTTGAAGGTGTCATGCTAAGTGAAATAAGTCAGGCAGACAAGGATAGATACCATATGTTTGCATTCATAGGTCTAACAGGAGAGACCTGGCAGAGGACCATGGGGAGAGGAAGGGGGAAAGAGAGTGGGGGAGAGTGAGGGACACAGATCAAGGGAGAAAACTGAATACTGAAAACAAACCATGGACTGAAGGGGAGGGGGAGAGGGAAGGGGTGATGGTCATGGTGGGGGGCACTTGTGGGGAGAAGCACTGGGTGTTATATAGAAAGTAATTTGACAACAAATTATTAAAAAATAATAATCAAGGGCACAACAAGAGAAACTGAGAGACACCATCGAAGAATATTTCCTGACATGACAGAGCCTGGACAGTCAATAAGCCTCCTTGAATGGAGCAATATTAATAGATGCACAGTGCACAATGAGTTTTTTAAAACTGAGAAGAAACAGAAAACTAGCCAAAATGATGAAATGAAGGAACTATCCCCTGAAGAACCTCCAGGAAGAAGTCACAGCCACAGAACTGCTCAAAAATGACCTAAACATCACCAAACAAGAATTTTAAAACACTTGTCATAATAACCGAAGGTAGCCCACAAATGAATGCAGAAATGCCATTTCAGCAGGAATACTCTGATAGAATAGAAAAGATCTCTCTGCTACATAAGACAGATAAGGCCAAACCTGGATTTGAGATAAATATCTTATTTGCCTTTTTCTTTATAATATTTGTTTTCAGCATAAATAAAAACCCTGGTAGCTTTCTTTACCCTGGAGTTCTGTTGTGACAAGCTTGGTTATAGCTAGTTAAGCAACTCCAGGGGAAAGGGAAACTGGAACATTCATTAGTGGTGGAATAACACACACACACATAAAGTAAACCTAAGTGAAAATGTGCAATAAATTGAAAGCCAAGGGATTAAAAATTACTATAATATATGATATTCTCTTTTGGTTACTTGGATAATTATAGAAGTAAACTGACACTAATAAAATAAAATAAAATAAAATAAAATAAAATAAAATAAAATAAAATAAAACACTTGTCATAAAATTAATCACTGGGGTTGAAAAAAGCATCAAAGAAGCAACTTAGACAATGACTAGGTACTTTGAAAATAGGTATGAATATAGGTATGACAGTTACAAAAGGCTATAAATGAGGAGAATAATAAAATGCAGGCAGCCACCTCAAGGTTTAAGGGGCAGAGAGAAGAATAGGTGAATTAGAAGATATAGTTGTAGCAAAAGAGAAAGTTGAAAAAAAGAGAGGGAAATTGATCCAGCACCAGGAAAGGAGATTTTGAGACCTGAGTGATACAATCAAATGGAACAACATCCATATCATAGGAATTCTGAAGGAGGAAGAAAGTGAGAGAGGTCCTGAAGGGATACTTGACCAAATTATAACTGAGAATTTCCCAAATCAAAAGGAAAGAAATAGACATTCAAATTCAAGAAGCACAAAGAACCCCTTTAAGATCTAATTTGAATCAATCTTTGGCACGACATATCATACTGAAAGTGGCAAAATATAAAGATAAAGAGAGAATTCTGAAGCAGCTAGGATAAAAGGGCCCTCACGTACAAAGAGAAACCTAAACAGAGTGGTTACAGACCTATCGAATGAAATTTGGCAGGCCAGGAAGGAATGGCAGGAAATCTTCAATGTGATGAACAGAAAAAATATGCAGCCAAGAATCCATTATCCAGCAAGCCTGTCATTCAAAATAGAAGGAGAGATAAAGGTGTTCCCAAATAAACAAAAACTGAGAGAATTCATGACCACCAAACCAGCCCTATAGGAAATCCTAAGAGGGACTCTATGAGGAAATGTTGCAAAGAATACAAGGTGCCAGAGATACCACTCTAAACATGAATTCTATGGAGAACACAATGACCCTAAACCCACATTTTTCAATAATAACACTGAATGTAAATGGAATGATGCTCCAACCAAATGACACAGGGTAACAGAATGGATAAAAAAAAAAAAACCATCTATTTTCTGTCTATAAGAGACTCATTTTCGACCAGAAGACACATTCAGGTTGAAAGTAAAGGGATGGAGAAATATCTATCAGGCAACTGGAAGCTAAAAGAAAGGTGGAGTAGCCATACTTACATCAGACAAACTGGACTTTAAAGTAAAGGCAGTAAGAAGAGATGAAGAAGGACATATAATAATTACAGGGTCTCTCCATCAGGAAAAGATAGCAATCATAAACATCTATGTGCCAAATTCGGGAGTGCCCAAATACATAAAACAATTAATCACAGAAAGAAACAATCTTATTGATATGAATGTGCTAATTGCAGGGGACTTTAATACTCCACTCACAGCAATAGATAGATCAACCACACAGAAAATCACTAAGGGAACTATGGACCTGAACAATACATTGGAACAGATGGAACTGATAGATATATTTAGAACTCTGCATCCTGAAGTTAGGAAATTCTCCTTCTTCCGGAAAGCACATGGCACATTGTCCAAGACTGATCACATACTGGGGCATAAAGCAGCCCTCCATAAGTATAAACGAATAGAGATCATACCATGCACGCTTTCAGATCACAATGCTATGAAACTTGAAATTAACCACAGGAAAAAGTCTGGAAAGCCTCCAAAGGTTAAAAACCACCCTACTAAAGAATGATTGGGCTAATCAGGCAATTAGAGAAGAAATGAAAAATATATGGAAACAAATGAAAATGAAAATACAACAATCCAAACTCTCTTGGACACAGCAAAGGCAGTCTTAAGAGGGAAGTATATTGCAATCCAGGCCAATCTCAACAAACTAGAAAGAGCGCAAACTAAGAGTCTAACAGAGCACTTACTGAAAGTAGAAGGGGAGCAGCAAGAGCACCCCAAACCCAGCAGAAGAAAAGAAATAATAAAGATCAGGGCAGAAATAAACTATATAGACTCCAAAACCACAGTCGAGCAGATCAATGAAACCAAGAGTTGGTTCTTTGAAAAAATAAACAAAATTGAGAAACCTCTAGCCAGGCTCCTCAGAAAGGAAAGAGAGAACCCCCAGATAGACAAAATCATGAATGAAAAAGGATCTATTACAACCAATCCCTTAGAAATATAAGCAATCATCAGAGATTACTATGAAAAAATATATGGCAAAAAACTGGAAATCCTAGAAGAAATAGACACATTCCTAACACACTCCACTGCCAAAATTCAAATGGAATAGATAGAAAGCATGATTAGACCGAAAATCAAGGAAGAAATCAAATCCGTTATCAAAAACTCCGAACAAATAAGAGCCCAGGGCCAGATGGCTTCCCAGGGGAATTCTACCAGACATTTAAAGCAGAGCTCATACCTGTTCTTCTCAATCTATTCCAAAAAATAGAAATAGAAGGAAAACTTCCAAACTTAGTCTACGAAGCCAGCATCAACTTGATACCCTAACCAGACAGAGACCCAGCCAAAAAAGAGAACTACAGACCAATATCCTTAATGAATACAGATGCAAAAATACTCAACAAGATACTAGCAAATCGAATTCAACAGCATATAAAAAGATCATCCATCATGATCAAGTGGGATTCCTTCCTGGGTTACAGGGTTGGTTCAATATTCACAAATCCACCAGCGTGATACATTACATTAACAAAAGAAAGGATAAAAACCATATGATCCTGTTGATAGATGCAGAAAAAGCATTTGACAAAATACAGCACCCTTTCTTAATAAAAACTCTTGAGAAAGTCAGAATAGAAGGAACTTACCTAAACAGTATAAAAGCAGTTTATGAAAAGCCCACAGCCAATATCATCCTCAATGGAGAAAAACTGAGAGCTTTCCCCCTGAGATCAGGAACATGACAGGGGTGTCCACGCTCACCCCTGTTGTTTAACCTAGTGATGGAAGTCCTAGCATCAGCAATTAGACAACAAAAGGAAATAAAAGGCATCAGAATTGGCAAAGAAGAAGTCAAACGTTCACTTTTCGCAGACGACATGATACTCTACATGGAAAACCTGGCAGACTCCACCAGAAGCCTTCTAGAACTGATCAATAAATTCAGTAAAGTCGCAGGGTACAAAATCAATGTACAGAAATCAGTTGCATTCCTTTACAACAATAATGAAGAACGGAAAGAGAAATTAAGAAACTGATCCCATTCACGATTGCACAAAAAACCATAAAATACCTAGGAGTAAACCTAACCAAGGATGTAAAAGACCTATATGATGAAAACTATAGAAAACTTATGAAAGAGATCGAAGAAGACACCAAGAAATGGAAAAACATTCCCTGTTCATGGATCGGAAGAATAAACATTGTGAAAATGTCATTACTACCCAAAGCAATCTACACATTCAATGCAGTCCCCATCAAAATTGCTCCAACATTCTTCTCAAAGATAGAACAAACTATCCTCTAATTTGTAAGGAACCACAAAAGTCCCTGAATAGCCAAAGTTATATTGAAGAAGAAAACCAAAACGGGAGGCATCACAATCCCAGACTTTAGCCTCTACTACAAAGCTGTCATCATCAAGACAGTATGGTATTGGCACAAAAACAGACACGTGGACCAATGGAATAGAATAGAGAACCCAGTGAGGAGCCAGATGACGGAGAGGAAGGGAGCTCTGTAAACTCTGTCTTCCCCATTTATTGAACCGAGAAGGATATTACTCTGATCTGCGAGAGCGGAAGGAGAAAATACAGACTCCAGAGAGAATAGAACCTCAAGGATACCTGAGTGAGTGAGGGCTAATGGGGGAAATCTGAAAACAGGCCAGGCTGGGACAGGAGGGTAGATAAGATCCCCAGCCCAACATGGGGGAAGCGCGCGGAGCCCCAGAGACAAAGGGAAGAGACAGGGGAGCGCACTTCCCTGCGAGAAGTGGCCAGAGCGCGGCTGCACCAAGGGCGAGCAATTCGAACTTGGTTTTGGGAACGGGACCATGGACCACATTTCCACGGCGCACCTCGCCCCCTGCATGGACTGCAAGAATCCCGGGTACCCACAGGAAAATATAGGGCCCAAACCTACGCGACCCACGACAAGGAGTCGGTGGCTGGGGAGGCCTGGGTGCACGGTTAGACTGCAGGAGCTCCCAGCTCATTTCCAGCAACACACAGCGCCTTGAGGAACAGATATTGGAAACCAAGAGAGACTCAGCTTTTTTTTTTTTTTTTTCCTTTCCTCCATTGCAATCGCAATCCTGGCTGGGGTGGGGACTCCATAATTGAGTCTGTGAAGGTGCGAACTTCACCTCCTACTGCTCATTTTGCCTCAGGCAGGGGTGGGGCCTCTGAGAACAGACTCCAAGACCTACCACATCAAACCACGCCCATCCACCAGGAGGAGCTGCTGCTGTTATTTTTTTTTCTTCACTTGTTTAGTACTTATTTCTTTGTCATTATTACCTCGTTTTCCTTTTTCTTTACTCAATTCTTTTAAAATTTACTCCTTATTTTCCTTTCTCCTTTCTCCCTTACTTTCTCACCTTCTTGCAACCCAGATGTATTCTCCTGTATCTCATCCTTACCACTCCCCTAAACTGGTCATACACTTTTAAACTGTCTACTCTCCTTTGTTGTCTCCGACCCCCTTTTATATATATATATTTTTTTCTTCTTTCTTCTTTCTCTTTTCTTTTTATTTTCTCTTCTTCTCTTCTTTTTGTCTCTTTCCCTCCCATTTTCTTTCTTTTCTTTACCCCCTGTAAATTGTTTCTTTGTTTGATTTGTCTGTGTGTATGTGTGCTTCTGTTCCCTTTGTGTTTGTCATTCTGTCTTCCTTCATTGGACTACACCAAGAAACAAGCCAAAGTGTGCAAGAAGGCAAGTCCCAAATATTGCAGAGTAAGGAAATAAAATACTCACAGGCACAACAAGAGAAACTGAGACACATCATTAAAAGAATATTTCGTGAAAAGGCAGGCCCCGGCCAGTCAATAAGCCTCCTTTAAAAGAGAAATATTAATAGCTGCACAGAGCACAATGAGCTTTCTAAAGGTGACAAACTAGCAAAAATGACAAAACGAGAAAACTCTCCCCTGAAGAACTTCCAGGAGGGAGTCACAGCCACAGATCTGCTCAAGGCAGATCTAGACAACATATCAGATCAAGAATTTAAAAAGCTTGTCATAAGATTAATCGCCAGGGTTGAGAAAAGCATCAAAGAATCAACAGATGAGTTAAAAAAGGCTATAGGTGAGGTGAATAACAAACTGGAGGCAGCCACCTCAAAGATTGATGAGGCAGACAGAAAAATAGGTGAATTAGAAGATATAGTTCTAGCAAAAGAGGAAGCTGAAAAAGAGAGAGAGAAATTAATCCAGGAGCAGGAAAGGAGAATTCGAGATCTGAGTGATACAATCAAACGGAACAACATCTGGCCCATAGGAATTCCTGAAGAGGAAGACAGAGAGAAAGGGCCTGAAGGGATACATTACCAAATTATAACTGCGAATTTCCCAAATCTGGGGAAAGAAATGGACATTCAAATTCAAGAGGCACAAAGAACCCCCTTTAGATGTAACTTGAATCAGCCTTCAGCACGACATATCATAGTGAAACTGGCAAAATATAAAGATAAAGAGAGAATTCTGAATGCAGTTAGGGAGAAAAGGGCCCTCACATACAAAGGGAAACCTATCAGAGTGGTTACAGACCTATCGAATGAAACTTGGCAGGCCAGGAAGGAATGGCAGGAAATCTTCAATGTGATGAGCAGAAAAAACATGCAGCCAAGAATCCTCTACCCAGCAAGCCTGTCTTTCAAAATAGAAGGAGAGATAAAGGTTTTCCCAAATAAACAAAAATTGAGAGAATTCATGACCACCAAACCAGCCCTACAGGAAATCCTAAGAGGGACTC
>NC_043705.1:3768960-3770686 GCF_006229205.1 Suricata suricatta
AAGGGTGCTGTATTTTGTCAAATGCTTTTTCTGCATCTATCAACAGGATCATATGGTTTTTATCCTTTCTTTTGTTAATGTGATGGATCACATTGATGGATTTGCAAATATTGAACCAGCCCTGTAACCCAGGAATGAATCACCGTTGATCATGATGGATAATTCTTTTTATATGCTGTTGAATTCGATTTGCTAGATTCTTGTTGAGTATTTTTGCATCTGTATTCATTAAGGATATTGGTCTGTAGTTCTCTTTTTTGGCTGGGTCCCTGTCTGGTTTGGGTATCAAGGTGATGCTGGCTTCATAGACTAAGTTTGGAAGCTTTCCTTCTATTTCTATTTTTTGGAGTAGTTTGAGAAGAATGGGTATTAGTTCTGCTTCAAATGTCTGGTAGAATTCCCCTGGGAAGCCATCTGGCCCTGGGCTCTTATTTGTTGGGAGATTTTTGATAACGGATTCAATTTCTTCACTGATTATTGGCCTATTCATGCTTTCTATCTCTTCCCGTTTGAATTTTGGTAGTGCATGTGTATTTAGGAATTTGTCCATATCTTCTGTATTGTCCAGTTTGTTGGCATATAGTTTTTCATAGTAATCTCTGATGATTGCTTGTATTTCTAAGGGATTGGTTGTAATAGATCCTTCTTTATTCATGATTTTGTCTATCTGAGAGCTCTCTCTTTTTTTTCTGAGGAGTCTGGCTAGAGGTTTCTCAATTTTGTTTATTTTTCACCAACTCTTGGTTTCATTAATCTGTTCGACTGTGGTTTTGGACTCTATATAGTTTATTTCTGCCCTGATCTTTATTATTTCTTTTCTTCTGCTGGGTTTGGGGTGTTCTTGCTGCTTCCTTTCTAGTTCCAGTAGGTTCTCTGTTAGTTTTTGAATTTGCGCTCTTTCTAGTTTGTTGAGATTGTCCTGGATTGTAATATACTTCCCTCTTAGGACTGCCTTTGCTGCATCCCAGATATTTTGGATTGTTGTATTTTCATTTTCGTTGGTTTCCATATAATTTTTAATTTCTTCTCTAATTGCCTGATTAACGCAATCATTCTTTAGTAGGGTGGTTTTTAACCTCCACATTTTTGGAAGTTTTCCAGAGTTTTTCCTGTGGTTGATTTCAAGTTTCAAAACATTGTCATCTGAAAGTGTGCATGGTATGATCTCTATTTGTTTATACTTATGAAGGGCTGCTTTATGTCCCAGTATGTGATCTATCTTGGAGAATGTGCCATGTGCACTTGAAAAGAAGGTGAATTTCCTATCTTTAGGATGCAGGGTTCTAAATATATCTATCAGTTCCATCTGTTCCAATGTGTCATTCAGGTCCATTGTTTCCTTAGTGATTTTCTGTCTGGTTTATCTATCCATTGCTTTCAGTTGAGTATTAAAATCCCCTGCAATTAGCACATTTTTGTCAATAAGGTTGCTTCTTTCTGTGATTAGTTGCTTTATGTATTTGGGTGCTCCCGAGTTAGGCGCATAGATATTTATAATTGTTAGCTCTTCCTGATGGAGAGATCCTGTAATTATTATATAATGTCCTTCTTCATCTCTTGTTACTGCCTTTACTTTAATGTCCAGTTTGTCTGATATAAGTGTGGCTATTCCAGCTTTCTTTTGGCTTCCAGTCGCATGATAGACATTTCTCCATCCCTTTACTTTCAACCTGAAGGTGTCTTCTGGTCGAAAATGCGTCTCCTGTAGACAGCAAATAGATGGGGT
>NC_043705.1:3770786-3773281 GCF_006229205.1 Suricata suricatta
GTGAGCTCCTTGTATATTTTGGATACTAGCCCTTTATCTGATATGCCATTTGCCACTATCTTTTCCCATTCTGTTGGTTGCCTATTGGTTTTTTTGATTGTTTCCTTTGCCTTGCAGAAGCTTTTTATCTTGATGAGGTCCAAGTCTTTATTATATAAAGCAATCATCATAGGAGATGCCAAAATTACTTCTTGTTTTAGGACATCACTAAAAGTTTTCAAAGACCAAAAGTCATCCTTAAAGTTTAATCTCTTTTACTGGAGCTGGATTAATTTTTTCTAAATTGACTCTCCATAACATCAAGAATAGCATAGAGAATTGCATTCTGACTTGAACATTTCTAATGCATGTTCTCCCCAAAGAAGAAGTTTTGTTTCTTTTATGGTTTATTGTCAGGTTGGTTTCCATGCAACACACAGTGCTCGTCCTGACAAGTGCCTTCTTACATGTCCGTCACCCCCTTCTCCACTCCCCCTCCACCATAAGCCCTCAGTTTGTTCTCAGTATTCAAGGTGGGTTTACACCCCTCCCTCTCTACAACTATTTTTCCCCCTTCCACTCCCCCTTGACTCTCTGGTAAGTTTCTCCTGTTACACTTATGAGTGAAAACATATGGTATCTGTCCTTCTCCATATGACTTATTTTTCTTTTGTTTTGTTTTGTTTTGAAGTTGTTTTATTGGATTTTAAAACATTTCTTTATACATTATATTACAATGTGATTTGGCAATATTTTTTGTCCTTTATTCCCTTCATGAGGCTGGCCTAGCAAAGTGGAATTGAGATTATTCATTAAAATAGCTAGACCCACCATTTTCTTTTTATTTTGTTTTAAGTTTATTTATTTATTTTGTTTTATTTAAATAGTTTATTGTCAAATTGGTTTCCATACACACCCAGTGCTCTTCCCCACAAGGGCCCCTTCCATCACCACCACCTATTTTGCCTACTCCCCCTTCCCCTTCAACCCTCAGTTCCTTTTCAGAATTCAATAATCTCTCAAGTTCTGTATCCCTCTCTCTCTCCAAATCTCCTTCCCTCTTCTCCTCCACTGGTGCTCCACTAGGTTTCTCCTGTTCCCCAGTTAGACCTATGAATGTAAACATATGGTATCTGTCCTTCTCTGCCTGACTTATTTCGCATAGCATGACACCCTCGAGGTCCATCCCCTTTCCTACAAATGGACAGATTTAATTCTTTCTCATTGTCATGTAATACTCCATTGTGTATATATATATACCACATCTTCTTGATCCACTCATCAGGTCATGGACATTTAGGCTCTTTCATGATTTGGCTATTATTAACAGTGCTGCTATGAACAATGGGGTACATGTGCTCCTATGCATCAGCATTTCGTACCCCTTGGGTAAATCCCTAGCAGTGCTATTGCTGGGTCATAAGGGAGGTCTATGGATAGTTTTTTGAGGAACGTCCACTATCTTCTCCAAAGCGGCTGAACCAGTTTACATTCCCACCAACAGTGTAGGAGGGT
Organism: Suricata suricatta; assembly: GCF_006229205.1. Classification (NCBI taxonomy): domain Eukaryota; kingdom Metazoa; phylum Chordata; class Mammalia; order Carnivora; family Herpestidae; genus Suricata; species Suricata suricatta. The sequence continues at coordinate 3,772,281 of NC_043705.1, forward strand.
GCCCGTCTCTCCACACCCTCGCCAACATCTATAGTCTCTCGATTTGCTCATTTTAGCCACTCTGACTGACATGAGGTGGTATCTCAGTGTGGTTTTGGTTTGTGTTTCCCTGATGATGAGTGATGTTGAACATCGTTTCATGTGCCTGTAGGCCATCTGGATGTCCTCTTTGGAGAAGTGTCTGTTCATGTCTTCTGCCCATTTCTTCACTGGATTATTTGTTTTGTGAGTGTGAAGTTTGGTGAGTTCCTTGTACATTTTCAATATTAGCCCTTTACCTGATATGTCATTCACAACTAACTTTTCCCATTCTGTCGGTTGCCTATTAGTTTTCTTGCTTGTTTCCTTTGCCTTGCAGAAGCTTTTTATCTTGATGAAGTCCCAAGGGTTCAGTTTTGCTTTAATTTCCCTTGCCTTTGAGGATGTGTCGAGTAGGAGATTGCTGCAGTGGAGGTCTAGGAGATTTTTCCCTACTTTCTCCTTGAGGGTTTTGATGGTTTCCTGTCTCACATTCAGGTCCTTCAGCTATTTTTATTTTATTTTTGTGTATGGAGTAAGAGACTGGTCTAGTATCATTCTTCTACATGTTGCTGTCCAGTTTTCCCAGCACCATCTGCTAAAGAGGCAGTCTTTTTTTCCATCAGATATTCTTTCTGCTTTGTCAAAAATTAATTGGACATACATTTGTGGGCCCAGCTCTGGGTTCTCTATTCTATTCCATTGGTCTATGTGTCTGTTTTTGTGCCAATACCCTACTGTCTTGATGATGACAGCTTTGTAGTAGAGGCTAAAGTCTGGGATTGTGATGCCTCCTGTTTTGGTTTTCTTCTTCAATGTAACTTTGGCTATTCAGGGTCTTTTGTGGTTCCATACGAATTTGAGGATAGTTTGTTCTAGTTTTGAGAAGAATATTGGTGCAATTTTGATGGGGATTGCATTGAATGTGTAGATTGCTTTGGGTAGTAATGACATTTTCACAATGTTTATTCTTCCTATCCATT
>NC_043705.1:3773381-3791552 GCF_006229205.1 Suricata suricatta
TGATCCAGTGAAGACATGGGCAGAAGACCTGAATAGACACTTCTCCAAAGAGGACATCCAGATGGCCAACAGGCACATGAAACGATGCTCAGTGTCACTCATCATCAGGGAAACACAAATCAAAACCACACTGAGATACCACCTCACACCCGTCAGAGTCACTAAAATGAACAAATCAAAAGACTATAGATGCTGGCGAGGGTGTGGAGAGATGGGCACCCTCCCACACTGTTGGTGGGAATGTAAACTGGTGCAGCCCCTCTGGAAAACAGTGTGGAGGTTCCTCAAAAAACTATCGATAGAACTCCCTTATGACCCAGCAATAGCACTGCTGGGGATTTACCCAAGGGATAAAGAAGTGCTGATGCATAGGAGCACATGTACCCCAATGTTCATAGCGGCACTTTCTACAATAGTCAAATCATGGAAAGAGCCTAAATGTCCATCAACTGACGAATGGATAAGGAGATGTGGTATATATATACAATGGTGTACTATGTGGCAATGAGAAAGAATGATATATGGCCGTTTGTAGGAAAGTGGATGGACCTTGAGGGTGTCATGCTAAGTGAAATAAGTCAGGCAGAGAAGGATAGATACCATATGTTTGCATTCATAGGTCTAACAGGAGAGACCTGGCAGGGCACCATGGGGAGAGGAAGGGGGAAAGAGAGCAGGGAAGAGTGAGGGACACAGATCAAGGGAGACTACTGAATACTGGAGACGAACCATGGACTGAAAGGGGAGGAGGAGGGGGAGAGGAGGTGATGGTCATGGTGGGGGGCACTTGTGGGGAGAAGCACTGGGTGTTATATGGAAACTTATTTGACAATAAACTATTATAAAAAAAAGAAAAATACGAATTTCTAAAGGTACTAAAGGGGATGTTAAGGAGTGGAGTTGGTGGCATGTGATTAGATAGATTTGTGTTTAGAGACTTATTTGGCTCTCTTGGAAAAAAGGCTCTGGTTGTATAAGTGGGGTGAGGTGAGAAAAAGAGCAGGGAGACCTGTTTGGAAATTCCTGAATATTTCCAAACTGACTGTATATTTTGATTTTGTCAGTGTTAGTTGCCCCAAGGATTGTATCTCATCAAAAGGTAAGCAATGATGGTCAAATGGACAGGATTTGGTGAGGAATTAGTCATGGCAGTGACAGAGTCCTGCTTATGTTGTGGAGCACTCACTCAGTTACAGCCCTAGAGGGGATAACATGATTTTTTTGTTGTTGGTATGATGAATTTGAGATGCCTCTGGGACATCCAGTGTGGGTATTGAGCTTGGAGGAGACATCTGGCTGGCCCATAATATGTATGATAGACTTTGGTGTTATGTAGTAACTGAAATCTTTGCCATGAATGAGAGTAACTTGAGTAACTGCAGAGTGAGAAGAGAAGGGTATACCACCGTGTTTTATGTCCCTCATCACTTAATGGGAATACATGGGCCAGAGTAGGAAAAACAAAACAAAACAAAACAAAACAAAACAAAACAAAACAGAGATGTGGTGTTGTTACCAAAGGAAGATAGAGATTCAGGGAGGAACTAGCAACTGCCAACACCTTTGGGATTATGTAAGAAATGTTCGTTGGGTTTATCCCTTTATTCAACAAGTATTTACTGATGGACTTTGTGTGCCAGGAACTCTTCAGGGAGATGAGGGTACAACACTAAAAATTAAAACCTCAACTCCCCTAAACTGTACATTCGAAAGGGAAAAAGAAACATTGAATACACAAATTAAGTTAGAAAGAAGTGGTGGGATGTGAATGGGATTCTATTTTGGACAGGGTGGCCAGTGCAGGCATCTCTGATATAATTATATTTGAGCAGTTCCTAAATATAGCGCAGGAAAAAATCATGAAAAAATGTGGAGGGAAGCACCCAGGCATCAGGAACTGTGTGTTGATGAACCAAAAGCTGGGATTATGCTTAGGAATTCTGTTAAACAAGGGGGGTCAGTGTGGCTGGAGGACAGGGATGAAGGAGAAGTTTGGAAAAATTGCCAGAGAAGAAGGGCTTTGGGAGTCCTTTGGGGGAGAAGAGATGCTCTTAGACATTTAGTGACAGAGGTGATGAAAGATTGCTCTTTGGACAAGGGATGTCTGGAACAAAAACCAGACTGGAGTTTATTGAGGTGAGGGAGAGGGGTGAGAAGTGGACACTGACAATCTGGGCAACTCTTTGAAGAGAAGGGTAGTGGATGGAGGGAAATAAGAGGTTTCCTTTTCACTTCCCTTTATGTGGATTTGGGACTCTTCACTTCTCTTCTCAGGAGAAAATCTTAGAATGGGCTCCTGGAGCCAGAAGGACATCCTAGATGTAGAAGACTCCCCCTCCTGAGTGTTAAGTCTTGCCCATCCCACACTTTCCTATGACATTCTTCATTGCTCCTGTTACTTCCTTGTTCCTGAGACTGTAGATGACAGGGTTCAGCATGGGTGTGAGGACTGTATAGAAGACGGACACTACATCATCCTGGCCAGGAGAGTGGTAGGATGCAGGTAGCATATAGGTATAGACGAGAGGTCCATAGAACAGGTTGACAACTGTTAAGTGGGAGGAACAAGTGGCTAGAGCCTTCCTACGCCCCTCCACAGAGTGCATCCCAAGCACTGCTGCCAGGATGAGGGCATAGGACATAGTGATGAAAGCAATGGGCACCAGAAGGACTACCACACCTGTCACAAAGAGGACTTGCTCATAGAAGGTCGTATCAGCACAGGCCAGCCTCAGCAGTGAAGGCACTTCACAGAAAAAGTGTGCAATCTTCCTCGAGCCACAATAGGGGAATTGCAGGGTCAGTGCAGTCTGGATGGAGGCATTGAGAGACCCTCCCAGCCAGGAGGCAGCCACCAGGAGCAGACAGGTCTGGTGACTCATGAGTGATGGGTAGCGCAGAGGGTTGCAGATGGCCACATAGCGGTCATAGGCCATGAGGGCCAGCAGAAGGCACTCTGTGGCCCCAAGGAACATGAAGAAAAACATTTGTGCCCCACAGCCCACAAACGAGATGCTAGTCCAGCTAAAGAGGAAGCCTGCTATCATCTTGGGGACGGTGACTGAGGTGAAGAAGATGTCCAGGAAAGACAGCTGGCTGAGGAGGAAATACATTGGTGTGTGGAGCCGGGCATCTGCCCAGATCAGGAAGACCATGGCAGTGTTGCCAGCCATGGCAAGTGTGTAGACTACCACAACCATGCTGAAGAGGAACAGGTGTATTGGGGTCTCATTAAAAAGACTTGTGAGGACAAAGCCACTGGTGGAGGACTGGTTCCAGGGCCCTCTGCCTGTCTCTTGCCAAGCTTCACTGTGGGAAGGAAGTAAATCAGTTCATCAAGGGCTCTGAAGTATCAACTCTGAGTCAGAGAGTGGGTGATGGATGAAAACAACAGAGGGCAACCATTAAGTAAGCTAACAGAGGGGATGTGGGAGTCCTTCCTAATATTTTTGAAAGTTTTTATAGGTTCAGCATTATTTCATGATGAAAAAGTACTATAAAATACATGACATGCAGCCAAAGCAGTGCATAGAGGATAAATTATTTTTTCCCAATTTTTTAATGTTTATTTTTGAGAGGGAGACAGAGTGCAAGCAGGGGAGAGGAAGAAAGAGAAGGAGACACGGCATCCAAAGTAGGCTCCAGGTTCTGAGCTGTTAGCACAGAGCCTGAGCAGGGCTTGAACCCATGAACTGTGAGATCATGATCCGAGCGAAAGGCAGCTGTTTAACCAACTGATCACCCCAGGCATCCATCGAGGAGAACTTATAATGAAAAATACACGTGTTAAAAAAAAGAGGAAAGACCAAAAGCCAGAGATCAAATTTTCCATTTAAAAAAACTAGAAAAAGAACCACAATGCATTAGAACACTCCATGTTTTGGGGCAGCTGGGTGGCTCAGTTGGTTAAGCATCTAGCTCTTGAATTTGGCCCAGGTCATGATCTCACGGTTTATGGTTTAGAGCCTGGTATTGGGCTCTGTGCTGAAAGTATGAACTCTGCTTGGGATTCTCTCTCTCTCTCTCTCTCTCTCTCTCTCTCTCTCTCTCTCTCTCTCTCTCTCTCTCTCCCCCCTTATCTGTCTGCCCCATCCTTTGCCCTGTATAAAAAAATAAAAAAATAAAGAAGCATGAAAATATTTAGAACACCCCATGTTTTGTAAAATATACATACTTAGGCAATATTTCTAATAATACACAAATGAGTAAATATGCACATGGGAAAAAATTAAATAGAAAACACTTACTTTCATACCTAATCTAAGAACTAGATCTACAAATATGTGAATTATATGCTTAAGGCAGACTTTGTGGCCTGCTGCCTTCCTGGGTTCCAGTATCCAAAATCCTTGGGGATGTTTTCAATTCTAGCTTATATTTCTGGGCTTGAGTATGATAGCAAATAACTTAAGTGGAGAAAGTGAAGGTAAATAAAATGAACTTCCCAGTATTCCACAGTGAGTTGAGTATATGAGGGAATGTTTGGGTTGGCTGATACCATTGGGTTACTGGGACAGGACTGGTAGGGCAGCAAAATGTTTGGAGGTACAACATGGCAGAGATGTGATAGACTATGGCTCTCATCTGCATGCCCTTCAAAATTGGCAGCAGGGCTATGCAATCTTTGGGTCTGCTGTGTTTACTATTTCCCTGAATCTAATTCTTGGGAGTGAGCCCTGAGCATCTTTGCTTTTTAGGGCTCCCAGGCTAATCTGATATGTGGTCTGAGTTGAGATCCGCTGCCCATAACTTTTGGTTGAAATTATAAAGGAGCTTAGAATCCAGGGTTTTCCCCAGGTCTCACACAGGTAGACCTCAGTGAGCTATGCAAGGAAAAGGTTTTCCTCAGTGTTCATTCTGGCATTTCTTGCTATGCATAGCTAGGACCCATATTATCTATGGCCTTAAGCATCACTGTTTCCAGAATGCTCATGCCACATATACAGACTCCTTAGAAGTGAGTCCAAGTGTGTTCAGAGTATAGCAGGGCCCATCTCAAAGCTTGTCTCCAGAGCTGAGCACAAGCAGTTAACACTGTTAAACCTAAACATTCAAGATGAGCTTTTAGTGAAGATATAATACACGGCATCTGTTTCCTGTATTTATGATGCTCTGACATCTTGGGGCCTTGAAGACACAAGAAGGATCTGCCTCTCTCAGATTTGCTAATTCATAGTCATAGTGAACAACTTAACAGGGTTAATGTCTTTGTTGTGAAAACTGACAAATCCTGAGTACATACACACCCCCCCATCTACCTCCGTTTATCAGTGAGGGACACTGTCCCTATTCTATAATCACCCCAGGGACAGGTTCTAGACCACTAGAGACACCCCTATAGCTCAAAGCCAAACAAAATTATTCTAACTATTCAGTCCTAAGCCTGCTCAGCTGTGCCTGACCCAATCCTTCTCACAAAAATTACAGTAAAAGCTTTTATCCATGTTTTCCCTTCACTCATTCTGCCTCCTTACCAACCCTGATGGTTCCTTCCCCCTGTAGCCCTGCATGATGTGGCATGCTCCCTCCTCTTCCAAACTGTAGATTACCTTCTTAATGGCAATCATAACCGTAACCTGACATAAAACAAGATTCCAGTGCATTTGAAAACATTCCTCTGAAGAGAATTTTCTCATGTTTTCCCTGTTTTGGATCTTGTAGGCACATTTTGTGTTGTTTGATGTCTCAAAAGTCTCATAACCATGAGATTTTATAGCTGAAAGAAATCTAATCAACTATCACAATTTTATCCATAAGCAGCATGAGCCTTGGTCAACAAATTTTTGAACTTTCAGGCCAGATCCAAAATCCTCCTAATTGTTCTAGAGCAGGCATTCTCAAGGTTGGCATAATTGACATTTTACTGTGGATAACTTTTTGCCATGACAGGTTATCCCATGAACTGCAGTACATTTAGCAGCATCTCTGAACTCTCCCATTGGATGCCAATAGCATTCCCTACCAGTTGTGACAAACAAAAATATCTGCAGACTGCCAAATATTCCCTGCTGGGAAAAATCGCCCCTGACGGAAGACCTGCTCCCTAGAGCTCTATTATCACTTACTTTTCTTTACCTCCTTTCTTCTCACAAAAGCAAATGGAATTCACAATAGGAACTCCTATGTTTAGATTCTGTAATAATTTGACCCGGAGTCAGCTGAATGTTCTTTGCTGATTTTACCAAGTTTAAGCCATTGTGATTAAGGACCTGGTCTCTGGAGTCAGGTTGCTTGGGCTCAAGACCCACAAGCTTTGCAACGTAGCTACTCAGCTTCAGGGCCCTTGTCTCAAAATAGTTGGATATGTTGGGAGCATTAGTGGTTAATACAGGTAGAGTGCTTGCAGTACAGTCAGGCAGGAGGAATATGTGTTTGTCAGCTGCTGTTAACAACTCAACTCTTACCGCTTTTATAGCCTGAACCTCTGTTTATCTCTCTGTGTAAAATGGGGTCATGATACTTGCTTCTCAGGGTTGTTGTGAGTATTGAATAAGAAAAATGTTGGGGTTGTGCCTTTAGCATGATAGGTGTTCAGTAAATGTTAGAACACTTCTCTTCCTCACCTAAGCAAATTATTTTTGCAAAATAATCATGTAATCAATAATTGTATCCACCTGCAAAGACTTCCTAGCGCCTCTTGCTTGGAAATTTCCTTTCCATAGATTGGGTTCTCAGAAACCTTGTAAGGGGTTGTGTTTTTTGTAATGGGGAGAGCTCCTCCCATGCACATTGGATCTCCCCACCTAGTCTGGGTATTATTTGTGACTAAGGACTCTTGTCCGCAGAATATATTTTTCCACAGAATGCAACTCATATGGCCCTGGGTCAATGCTTATGGGATGTGTGGCTGCCCACATAAACACTATTATCTCTGTGGCTGTCTTTTGTTATGGCCAACTGAATTTAACACCCCCTTTGTGGAGTTGTGCACAAGAAACTATTCCTAGAAATTATTCTTTGTTCTGACACTGATTCTTCTTTTCATGGCAGTTTTTCAGTATTAACACACACACACACACACACACACACACACACACATCTACATTGCAGTGTATGAAATGCACATATGTCTCACAAAAAATATTTAGGGTAGTTCCTTATCTTTCAGACTATTCCCAGGAGGAAGAGGGTATGTTTTTATATTCCTTCCACCTCTAGCTTGCTTAGATATGAACTAGTACCCAGTAGGCATTGAAAAACCACTAGAATGAACTAAAAAGGAATCTTTATTTAAACAGCATTTAAGACCTAGTCTTCTTTCTCTCTCCTATGATTTTTCTTACTGGTATTTTTTTTGTTTGTTCCACTACAGTTTCACTGTTTTTTTTTTTTAAGTTTATTTATTTTTAAGAGAGAGAGAGAGACACAGAGAGAGAGTGCACAAGCTAGGGATGGGTAGAGAGAGAGAGGGAGACACAGACTCCAAAGCAGGCTCCAGGCTCTGAGCTGTCAGCACAGAGCCTGACATGGGGCTCAAACTCACAAACTGAGATCATGACCCTAGCTGAAGTCAGATGATTAACAAACTGAGTCCCCAGGCACCCCACTTTATTTTTAAGTAAAGCACACAATGGCTGTTACAATTTGGGATACTTCATTTATGGAGAAAAATAATGCTGAAAAACAAAACCAAAAATCAAACAACTTTCAGACTGTCAGAGAGTTTAAATGCTGAAAAATTTGGGAGCGCCTGTGTGACTCAGTCAGTTAAGTGCCGGACTTCAGCTCAGGTCATGATCTCATGGTTCATGGGTTTGAGCCTCGCGTCTTGCTCTGTGCTGACAGCTCAGAGCCTGGAGCCTGTTTTGGTTTCTGTATCTCCCTCTTTCTTTCTGTCCCTCCCTCACTTGTGCTCTCTTTCTCTCCCCAAAATAAATAAACATTAAATTTATTTTTTATTGCTGGAAAATTTGACAGAAGTTGTGGAATTTCCCATTGTCAATTGTGGGGCTGCATGAATAGAGGTGAGGGTTTTAAATTACTTCCCTGTCACTGAACCTCTCATCTTTCTCTCACTCACCTTATATTGTCCCAATGTGCAGTCTCCATTAGATGGCTCAGTTTCATATTGACTTTTCTCCTTCTTCATGTCCTTCCTGGGCTCCAGCTTGTGGTTTAGAAACTGAAACAGTCCCCTGAGGAGTCCACACAGAAGGCCGTGAAATCTGAGGCCTGCAATCCATTCCCATTCAACAAGCACCCTTAAAAGCTTCCCTTTTCCCTCTAGGGTCCCATTTTACACAGCATGCCTTTACCACCGTTACTGTAATTAGGGTCAGCTGGTGCCTGTTCCCAGCACTCCTTTCTACTTCAGAATGCTGTGACTGAAAAGCTTTTGTGACTGAATTTTCCCCATTTTCTCACCCACAAGACTAGGATTGCAGTCCTTTGTACACCAGTGCTTATGATGTAACTGTGTTTTTGAGACCTACAGGATATGTGTGCTGGGATGGCATAAGCTGCTTAGCCCCTCAAACTTCAACTCATAGATGAGGTAATGGCATTCCAAATCTGTGCATCAGAGTGATCTGAAGAGCTTCAAAAAATATTGATGTATGTGCCCCATCTTCAGAATTCAGAATTAGTGATTTAATTGTTCGGGCATATGGCTAGGTCTTTGGATGGTTTAAAAGGTTTCCAGGTGATTCTAATCTGCAGACAAATCTGGAAACCATCGAATAGGGATTTCACAGGCAGAGGAATAACAGATATGCCAATGGATACACCTAGATCTCTTTAGAGCAAAATGGAGCAGCAACATCAGCCACTTCTTCAAAATGCAAGTTCTCAGGCCTCACACAGACCTATCACATCAGAAACTCTAGGTGGTGGCTCAGAACTCTGTTTTAACAAGACCACCAGTGTTTGCTAAAGTTTGAGTTCTGTAGCACAGAGCCTTCCATCCAGGGGGATTTCCCTCCTCTCGTCCTGAGATATTTGTCTCTGGCTGAAGACATTTCTGGTTATCATAACACAGAAGTAGGGATAGGCATATAGTGGGAAGAAGCCTGGAATGCTGCTAAATATCCTATAGTTCACAGGATAGCCCCCAAACAGAAAATTAACCAGCCCAAAATGGCCATAGTGCCAAGACTGGAAAAGCTTCCTCTTAACTGTATTGGCTTCTAGGCAATTATGGCCTATATTCATGTTCCCTTAGGGTATTTTTACTCTATGCCCCATGGAGCAGTAAGATGAATAGTGCATATTATGGCAGCTACATGAGGTTGTTGAATGATTAAGTGAATGAACAAGACTCATGATAGAAGTAAAGGGAAAGAAAGACTAAAGGTCATACAGTTGACCAAAAGAGGAGCTTTTGACAGAGTGAAAATTCACATTTATTTAGAGCACTCAAACAATCTTAGGCTGGGTTTTATAGGAGCCAAACAGACGTAGTTGGATTTTTCCTAAACAACAGACAGCTTGGCACAAACAGCCAGTTCTTCTGATGAGTTCTTAGATTCGTCAGCTATGCACAGAAGCATACATTTTTTTTTATAATGCAACGGTGGTGGTGGGCTCTCCTGGATGTGGTTCAGAATCTATGAAGGAAAAGCTGCCATTCTGTGGTCTCTTGCTATTGGCCTGTTTTATGGATGAAACTTCCAAAGTTCTGCAGACCTGTTTGATGCTCATGGCTAAAATCTGAGCTCAGTGCCAGGGAGACAATGAGAGTGACTGACCAGAGAGCAGTTTTGTCAATTGTTGACACAGGCCAGTGGGATGGAGTGCTTCGGGGAAGGTAAAAAATCTCTTTGTTCCACCACTTAACAGCATTGGGATTTCATGTAGATATACAAATGGCTTTAATATTTCTACTCACTAATCTACTATGTGCCAGGACTGTGCTAATGTGTTAAATGCATGTGTTCTAGGCATTATTATCTTCATTGTACAGAGTAAAAAGCCAAGATTCAGAGATAGCAGATACAAGACTGACGGGTTCAAATTCAGTCTGGCCAGAAGGCACTACTGGCTGCACCATGTCATTTTGTTTTGACAACATTCTTACAACTCTCTGCAATCTCACCTCTTCAATGGTGCTGTGCAACTGGCCACCAAATGCCAGTGTAACTCAACTAATTAGCTGCAGAGATGCCAGTTAGTAGACCTACTTCAACTACAAGCTAAGTAATTTATAGACTCTACTCAAATAAAACCCAGAGGGAAACATCAACGAAGCTTCTTATATACCATCAAGAAAAAAAGGAGAAGGACAATTAACCACACTTCTTAGTTCTCCCCCACTAGCATTTTAACAAAGTCCCTATGATTAATGGATACAAAATGAGATGGGTTACAGGAAGGATGTCCTGGAAGAGGAGGTTTGTTTTCTTCTAAAATAGCTGATTGATGAAGGTTGTGGCTCCTCATCCTTTGAGATTCTTTACAAATAGGGGAGCAAGTTCCTTACCTGTGTACACACCTGAGGCCCTGTTTTCCAAAACTGAGAGTCAGTGATTCTCTCCTTGCTGGTTCCCAAGTATTTCTTAGAAAATTATGCAGACAATTAAATGGCTTCAAAAAGGAGACATGATGTAGATGGGAAAAAATTCCAAAAAAGCACAAGTGTCAAGGTCTGAGATAAAGTTCATGATTTCTGGACAAGGGAGGCTCTTATGGAAAAACACTTGAATACTTTCTCATAATGGGTGTCTGCAGGGGCTCCAGGGCCCCTGCACTATTATTTCAAAGCCTTATATACTCAGGTTATTTGTGAGAGGCCTTAGATACCGTTGGTTAGATCAACATAGCGTCATCTCTGTGTCTGGGGGAAACTGCTCCCCAGTCAACAGTAAAGATATCGAGAAGCTTCTTTCCTTCCTTCCTTCCTTCCTTCCTTCCTTCCTTCCTTCCTTCCTTCCTTCCTTTTTTCCTTCCTTCCATCCCTCCTCTTTTCCTCTTGCCTTCTGTCTTCTCTTCCTTCAAAATATCTACTGAGATTGATTTTAGTTATAGATCTTTTGTGTCCTATTGCCCTAATGGGTTTTTATTCCTCAATTCTAAAAGTAATCATAGTGGGAAGCAAACTAATATTTCTTTATCTCCCGTTTTGTATTAAACACTTAACACATTATCTCATTTTATCCTTATACTAATATAATGAAAGAGATAATAGATCACATAAAAAATAGAAGTTCAGGAGTTAACCAGTTTAATGTTCAAGATCATCTTGAGGTGTGATCCCAAGTCTGGGTGAAGCCTATGACCTCCATGTGGCCAGCACATACTATGTGCACTCTGCTAGCCCTAGATAGATATGTGGGAATTTAGGTCATGTTAACATGCACAGATCCCCCACAAGATGGCAGTTTGGTGGCTATGTCTATACAAGCCTAATGAATTGACATTTTGGATTGAGTTGAGTGAAAACAACTAAACTGGTTTATTTCTCAAAAGAAAATCAGATATCTTTATTCTAAACAATAAATGAAACCCTATATATGAATAATATTAAAATATTTAAAAATATGGTCCACATCCACTATCTTATTTCCTGATTACTTCATTTTTTCTTTAGGCAGTTGTGCATCAGACAGTCAAATGTTTACGGCTGCCAGCTTAATATGCACAGATTAAAGAGACTGTTGTGCTCTCAGAATTTATCATTTTAACTAATACAAAAACAAAATAAGATTAATATAATTGTCCCATTTTCCCAAGATAGAAATTGAGACTTCAAAAGAAAAACATCTTGCTCAGGTGCACTGAGTTTGAGTTCAGTAAAGGCTGCCAAATCTGCCAACTTAGGTTTTAACCAGACCTAAACATATGTTGTTGCTGAGGAATTTTTATTCACTTATTCTTGCTTTTGCTCATTCAAAACATACTTATTTACCACTGATCATGTCCTGATGCATCATTGGTCTTCTGACTCCTAAAGGCCGAAGTTACTTATGGAACATTCTACTTTTAATCTTATGAGATCTAATAGCAACCATTGTATTTCTTTTTAACATTTATATGTTGAGATATTACCTGTCCCAGGGTTTCAATTGCTCCAGGAGAGTGTGTAAGCTGAGGGCCATGGAGAAAGAATCGTTTTTCTTCACCAAACATAGGCCTTGTCAGGCTACTTTCTGTGGTTCGCTACCACTCTACCGTTCTAACAGAAAAACTACAACCAGCAACCATGGTATCTATGCACACTGATGTCACCATGAATTTGGGGGCGGGGGGGAAATGAAATAATATAGGTTCATTTTCAAGAAATAAATGACCTTTTTGTCAGCTTCATTGGCAAATTTTTCTTATATTTAAAGACACCATCATAGCTAAGATCATGAAGTCAGGTTTTCTTTGGTGTGCTTTCTCTATTTCTTCATATTTCTTTCTACTTTATTATGGTTCTTCCATCCTCAGCTTCAGCTATCTTCAGTCTCCATCATCATGAGGGACCAAAGGAACTATCAGTGCGATAACAGTGATTAATAGGCTTCATGCATGCTGTTCTCTATCCATTGAATAATCCCACTGAATAACCCACTCGTACATGACTTACATGTAAAGTGAGTCTACAGCTAAATCAGTTTGTTGCTGCATTAGCCATGGTATCTCTGCTCTTCATATGTGATCTTGCCCCCTTTTTTTTTTAAATCTAACAATGCTTATTAAGTATTTCCACTTTTGGAAATAGAGGACTTGTATTGTGAGAGTCGTGGACTCTATTTGAGCTGTTCTAGTATGAGAAGAATCATGAGATAATATACCACAAAATCATATGATTCAGTTCTCTTCACATGAAAAGTCAAGCTATGTAAAGAAGGGGACTGTTTTGGTGCATTCCAGGGTCTGCTTTGACTGGAATAAAAGGGAGCTTATGTCCAGCCACAGTATTTTCAAATTTTATTATATATATTTAAGGTGCACAACTTGATTATTTGACATATGTGTACATTGTGAAATAATTACCACAATCAAGCTAATTAGCCAGATTATGGTATTGTTAACTATAGTCATCATGTTACACATTAGAACTCCAAAATCTATAAATCATGAATAATCAAAATCTTGTGTCCCTTGATCAACATCTTTCCACCCCCACTCCCAGCTCTATGACCCAGCAATACCACTTTTAGGTAGTTATTTAAACTTTTTAATCTTATTTTAAAATTTAGTTTTAAGAGACAGAGAGAGACAGTGCGAGCAGCAGACAGTCAGAGAGAGAGGGAGACATAGAATCTGAAGCAGGCTCCAGGCTCTGAGCTAGCTGTCAGCACAGAGACCAATGTGGGGTTGGAACCCACGAACCGTGAGATCATGACCTGAGCCAAAGCCGGATACTCAACCAGCTGAGCCACCCAAGCACCCCAGGTATTTATTTAAAGGGACTAAAGTTAGGATCTTGAACAGATGCCTGCACTCTATGTTCATTGCAGTATTCTTCACAACAGGAAAGATATGGAAACAACCTGAGTGTTCACTGAATGAAAGTGTTGCAGTAAATTTTACCCAGAAGTCCTGGGGTTCATTGTCTCACCGCTTCAACAGTGAAGAGGTGGACACAGAATGAACAGCAGGCAGAAGTTTATTAGAGTATAAGATTAGAAAGGAAGAAGAGTAGGAGAGCTCTCTTTAGAGAGAAGGGACATTCAAAAGTGAATGTCTTCAGAATGTAGAGAAAGGTCCTTATTTTATAAGGTTCTGGTCAGCCCTCCATCCCCCTTGTTCCTTCTCAGGTTCTACCCTTATCACCTGGATAGCTCAGGTGCTAGGTTCTCCATTCCTGATTGGCTCAACTCCATCGTGTGAGGAGTCAAATGGGTCAAACTGTCTCTCACATAACACAAGTTTTATGGTTTACTTTTTTAAATGGTATTTTGACTGTCAAATTCCTGATGGGAACCTGAGGGGGAGTAAATGATATCTACTACCTTCTTAAGAGAAATCTTAGCCCTGAGGGATTTTGCTATGGTCAAACACTCCCTAAATTGTTACAAATATGTATTTTCCCCACCAAGGGACCTCATCCTTTCTCTTTTCCTTGGGTCCTACCCTTTCTCTTTCTACCTATTGAATACTATCTTTTTCTAACATAAAAGGATTTTTAAAATGCGGCTTAAACATACAATGGAAAATTATCCAGCCATAGTCTTGCTTTCTCCATTACTTTTATATTCCCTGTTTGTTCTTAATAGGAAAAAACATTAGGAGGGAGTAACAAAGTCAGCTTCCATCTTCTGAAATTGAATACCCACAGATTTAATTTTTTAATTTTTTTTACTAATAGTTTATTGCCAAGTTGGTTTCCATATATCACCCAGTGCTCTTCCCCACAAGAGCCCCCCTCCATGACCATCACCTCCCATCCCCTTTCCTCCTCCCTCTTCAGCCCTCAGTTTGTTTTCAGTATTCAAGAGTCTCTCATGATTTGCTTTTCTCCCTCTCCCTAAATTTCTTCCCCCACCCTTCCCCTTCTCTTGGTGCCTTGTTAGATTTCTCCTGTTAGATCTATGAGTGAAAGCATATAGTATCTGTCCTCTGCCTGACTTATTTCGCTTACCAAGACACCCTGAAGGTCCATCCAATTTCCTACAAATGGCCAGATTTCATTTTTTCTCATTGCCATGTAGTACTCCATTGTGTATATATATCATATCTTCTTGATCCATTCATCGGCTGATGGACATTTAGACTCTTTCCATGATTTGGCTTTTGTTGAAAGTGCCGCTATGAACATTGGGGTACATGTGCTCCTATGCATCAGCACTCCTGTATCCCTTGGATAAATCCCCAGCAGTGCTATTACTGGGTAAGAGCGGAGTTCTACTGATAGTTTTTTGAGGAACCTCCACACTGTTTTCCAGAGTGGCTGCACCAGTATACATTCCCACCAACAGTGTAGGAAGATGCCCGTCTCTCCACATCCTTGCCAGCGTCTGTAGTCTCTTGATGTGTTCATTTTAGCCTCTCTGACTGGCCTGAGATGGTGTCTAAGAGTGGTTTTGATTTGTATTTCTCTGATGATGAGTGACGCTGAGCATCGTTTCATGTGTCTGTTGGCCATCTGATGTCCTCTTTGAGAAGTGTTTATTCATGTCTTCTGCCCATTTCTTCAATGGATTACTTGTTTTTTGGGTGTGGAATTTGGTGAGTTCCATGTAGACTTTGGAAACTAGCCCTTTTCCAATATGCCATTTGCAACTATCTTTCCCCATTCTGTTGGTTGCCTATAAGTTTTTTTTTTTTTTTTTTTTTTTTTTTTTTACTGTTTCCTTTGCAGTGCAGAACCTTTTTATCTTGATGAGGTCCCAAGAGTTCAATTTTGCTCTTGATTCCTTTGCCTTTGGGGGAATGTGTCGAGTGGGAAATTGTTGCGGTTGAGGTCAAGAAGGCTGTTTTCTGCTTTCTCCTCTAGGGTTTTGATGGTTTCTTGTGTCACTTTCAGGTCCTTCATTCATTTTGAGTTTATTTTTGTGTGTGGTGTAAGAAAGTGGTTTAGTTTCATTCTTCTGCATGTTGCTGTCCAGTTCTCCCAGCACCACCTCTTAAAAAGGCTGTCTTTTTCCATTGGATACTCTTTCCTGCTTTGTCAAGGATTAATTGGCCATCCATTTGTGGGTCTAGTTCTGGGTTCTCTATTCTGTTCCATTGGTCTATGTGTCTGTTTTTGTGCCAATACCCTACTGTCTTGATGATGACAGCTTTGTAGTAGAGGCTAAAGTCTGGGATTGTGATGCCTCCCATGTTGGTTTTCCTCTTCACTCTGACTTTGGCTATTCAGAGTCTTTTGTTTTTCCATATGAATTTGGATTAATTTTGTCCAAAGATTGATTTGGGTAATGATGACATTCTAACAGTGTTTATTTTTCTGATCCATGATCATGGAATGTTTTTCCATTTCTTTGTGTCTTCTTCAATGTCTTTCATACGTTTTCTAATAGCTGTCATTTGTTGTGCACTTACTGTGTGTCAGTCATTGAGCTATGATTTTTACAGGCTCACACCAACCATAAAGAAGTATGGATTATTACATCTGTGTGTCACATGGAGGTCGGTAAATTTTAAGCAACTTTCTCAAGGCTGCTCTATTAGTAGGAAGCAGAGTCAGGATTTTAAGCAAGAAATGTCATTCCCCAAAGCCCTATTTGGTTAGGGGTGTGTTTTCCACTATGTGACTGGGTTTGCATTTCCAAAACGAAATCAGAAAACACACATTTTACTGCTACCATCACCACCAGCAGTGAAAGCTAGTTATTCAAATGACTAGGGAAGAATTGAGAGTTTTCAAGAGTAATCATTTTATTCTGACTTCACCTGAGTAATTTAGGAACTGGAGTTGGAGTGTTCAGTTCCACCAAACCCATCAAAACAGTAGACAGTTGGAAGTGTGCAGACCTTTCAAATAAGCCTACAGATGGATAAATTACTAAGTACTGTTTTTTAAATACCAAACCCAAAATTGTACATACATAAGTTTTGTATACACATTCAAAGATTGCGTGTAGCTGTGTAAATTAACACAACATTCAGAAAACATTTTGATCCATTAGTTTCATTTCTGGGAATTTATGCTAAAGAAATTATTAATAAAGATAGTAAAGCTGTGCGCATATATATATATATATATATATATTTCATATAGCTTAGCCTATATTAGTACAAAATGGGATAAAACGAATGCCTCGCTTTAGAGAAATAGGTAAACAAATTTTGTTAGGTTCACCCCATGGAGTATCATTAATCTTTTGAAAATGACATGTAATTAAAATATGTAGCAATGTGAAGGGAATCTTATGAAGATAATGAAACCATAAAGCAGAATAGAAAACTATAATTGCAATAATAAAAGTTACATATTTTATAAAGAAAAAAATTGAATAGGATTTGAATTGTGAGATAATGGGTAATGGGTTATTCTTTGACCTTTTATTTTCATTATACTATAATAGTTATTAAATAGTAAATATAATAATATAACTTGATTATCTTCAGTCATCCAATCATTAATAATATTTAAAAGTCAGCCTGTTTATCTGCACTTAACTCTAGTTATAATGTTCTAGAAAAGGTGTTTTTGCTCTATCTCATCCCTAAGGAATTGAGCATAACTGAAAGCTGATTTTCATGCTGTCTTATTGAAGATAGTTCAGGTACTTATTTTAATTTGTATGAAATTGCCATCCAGACTTAGAATTAATGGTGGGAGGACCAAATCCCAGAAAGGTTAATCTGGTGGTCCAGGCTGTGTCTACAGAAAACTGGGAGAGTCTGTCCTTGTGTCTGGTCTTTGATAAAATGAATGCAAAAAAGATGAATCATAATGCACACAGACCCATGAACATGTTCAAATGTTCTAAACTGTGTGCTGTTTGGAGAAGTCATTAGATGGTGTCAGAGCACTCCCTCTCAGTCATACTGGTGGACCACACGTGGAAAGTAGCTCTGAGTCACAGAAATATTCCCAGGGCAAGTAGCACAAATTCAAGATAATCAGCTCCCATTGAGAATCATGGTGTGAAGGGCATTATTAGACATACCCCTGGGAACCAGCACCACTGAAGACCTGAGGGACTTGAACATAGAGCTCCAACGCCCTCCTGGGGCTCCTGTATAATCAGAGAACTAAATATATGTTGATGTTTTCATATGGATAATCAAGGTTTTTTTAATGAAGTATAATTAACATACAGTGTCATATTAGTCTTAAGTGTACAATATAATGATTCAACAATTTTATACATTTCTCAGTGCTTATCTATTTTGCCATCCCCACCTCTCCTCCTCTCTTGCAACCACATGTGTTCTCTCTCTATATTTTTTTGAATAGTTTATTGCCAAATTGGTTTCCAAACAACAACCAGTGCTCTTCCCCAAAGTGTCCTCCTCCATTGCCACCACCACTTCCCCCCCATTCCCCTTCACCCCTCAGTTCATTTTCAGTATTCAATAGTCTCTCAAGTTTTGCATCCCTCTCTCTCCCCAACTCTCTCTCCCTCTTCCCCTCCCCCTGGCCCTCCGTTAGGTTTCTCCTGCTCTCCTGTTAGACCTATGAGTGCAAAAATATGGTATCTGTCCTTCTCTGCCTGACTTATTTCGTTTAGCATGACACCCTAAGGTCCATCCACTTTTCTACAAATGGCCAGATTTCATTCCCTCTCATTGCCATGTAGTACTCGATGGTATATATATATATATATATATATATATATATATATATATATATCT
>NC_043705.1:3791652-3825374 GCF_006229205.1 Suricata suricatta
TTCCATGTTTTGGCTATTGTTGACAGTGCTGCTATGAACATTGGGGTACATGTGCTCCTATGCATCAGCATTTCTGTATCTCTTGGGTAAATCCCTAGCAATGCTATTGCTGGGTCATAAGGGAGTTCTATGGATAGTTTTTTGAGGAACCTCTACACTGTTTTCCAGAGCGGCTGCACCAGTTTACATTGCCACCAATAGGGTAGGAGGGTGCCCGTCACTCCACACCCTCGCCAGCATCTATAGTCTCTTGATTTGTTCATTTTAGCCACTCTGACTGATGTGAGGTGGTATCTCAGTGTGGTTTTGATTTGTGTTTTCCTGATGATGAGTGATGTTGAGCATCATTTCATGTGCCTGTAGGCCATCTGGATGTCCTCTTTGGAGAAGTGTCTGTTCATGTCTTCTGCCAATTTCTTCACTGGGTTATTTGTTTTGTGGGTGTGGAGTTTGGTGAGTTCTTTGTAGATTTTAGATACTTTCCTTTATCTGATATGTTATTTGCAACTATCTTTTCCCATTCTGTAGATTGTTTATTAGTTTTCTTGATTGTTTCCTTTGCAGTGCAGAAGCTTTTTATCTTGATGAGGTCTCAAGGGTTCAATTTTGCTTTCATTTCCCTTGCCTTTGGGGATGTGTCAAATAGGAAATTGCTGCGGTTGAGGTCTAGGAGGGTTTTGATGGTTTCCTGTCTCACATTCAGGTCCTTCAGCCTTTTTGAGTTTATTGTTGTGTATGGTGTAAGAAAGTGGTCTAGTTTCATTCTTCTGCATGTTGCTGTCCAGTTCTCTCAGCACCACCTGCTAAAGAAGAAGTCTTGTTTCCATCGCATACTCTTTCCTGCTTTGTCAAATATCAATTGGCCCTACGTTTGTGGGCCCAGTTCTGGGTTCTCTATTCTATTCCATTGGTCTATGTGTCTGTTTTTGTGCCAATATCATACTGTCTTGATGATGACAGCTTTGTAGTAGAGGCTAAAGTCTGGGATTGTGATGCCTCCCGTTTTGGTTTTCTTCTTCAATATTACTTTGGCTATTTGGGGTCTTTTGTAGTTCCATATGAATTTGAGGATAGTTTGTTCTAGCTTTGAGAAGTATGTTGGTGCAATTTTGATGGAGATTGCATTGAATGTGTATATTGCTTTGGGTAGTAATGACATTTTCACAATGTTTATTCTTCCTATCCATGAACAGGGAATGTTTTTCCATTTCTTGGTGTCTTCTTCAATCTCTTTCATAAGTTTTCAATAGTTTTCATCATATAGGTCTTTTACATCCTTGGTTAGGTTACTCCTAGCTATTTTATGATTCTTCGTGCCACCAATCCCTTAGAAATACAAGCAATCATCAGAGATTACTATGAAAAATTATAGCCAACAAACTGGACAACCTAGAAGAAATAGACAAATTCCTACATGCACATGCACTGCCAAAATTCAAACGGGAAGAGATAAAAAGCATGAATAGACTGATAACCAGTGAAATCGAATCTGTTATCAAAAATATTGCGATGAAGAAGAGCCCAGGGCCAGATGGCTTCCCTGGGGAATTCTACCAGACATTTAAAGCAGAGCTCATACCCATTCTTCTCAAACTATTCCAAAAAATAGAAATAGAAGGAAA
The DNA here is from genome assembly GCF_006229205.1 of Suricata suricatta. Taxonomy (NCBI): domain Eukaryota; kingdom Metazoa; phylum Chordata; class Mammalia; order Carnivora; family Herpestidae; genus Suricata; species Suricata suricatta. The sequence continues at coordinate 3,793,275 of NC_043705.1, forward strand.
ACTTCCAAACTCTTTCTACGAAGCCAGCATCACCTTGATACCCTAACCAGGCAGAGACCCAGCCAAAAAAGAGAACTACAGACCAATATCCTTAATGACTACAGATGCAAAACTACTCAACAAGATACTGGAAAATCGAATTCAACAACATATAAAAATAATTATCCATCATGATCAAGTGGGATTCCTTCTTGGGTTACAGGGCTGGTTCAATATTCGCAAATCCATCAATGTGATCCATCACATTAACAAAAGAAAGGATCAAAACCCTATGATCCTGTTGATAGATGCAGAAAAAGCATTTGACAAAATACAACACCCTTTCTTAATAAAAACCCTTGAGAAAGTCAGAATAGAAGGAACTTACCTAATCATTATAAAAGCAGTTTATGAAAAGCCCACAGCTAATATCATCCTCAGTGGGGAAAAACTGAGAGCTTTCCCCCTGAGATCAGGAACACGACAGGCGTGTCCACTCTCACCACTGTGGTTTAACATAGTGCTGGAAGTCCTAGCATCAGCAATCAGACAACAAAAGGAAATGAAAGGCATCAGAATTGGCAAAGAAGAAGTCAAACTTTCCCTTTTCGAAGATGACATGATACTCTACATGGAAAACCCGGCAGACTCCACCAGAAGCCTTCTAGAACTGATCAATGAATTCAGCAAAGTTGCACGGTATAAAATCAATGTACAGAAATCAGTTGCATTCCTATACACCAAAAATGGAGGAGCAGAGAAATCAAGAAACTGATCCCATTCACGATTGCACAACAAACCACAAAATACCTAGGTAAAACCTAAACAAGGATGTACAAGACCTGTACAAAGTACAAAAACCATTCATGATTTAAAAAAATCCCTTCAAAAGTAGGGTTAGAGGGAAAGTATCTAAACATAATAAATGTCATATATAAAACACACTCAGCTAATATCAACCTCAACGGAGGACAACTGACAACTTTTCCTCTGTGGTCAGGAAAAAGACAGGAATCTCCACTGTCACCATTGCTATTTAACACAGTTCTGGAAATCCTTAGCCACAGCAACTAAATAACAAAAAGAAACAAAAGGCATCCAAATTGGCATGGAAAAAGTCAAAGTTTGACTATCTGCAGATGACATGATGCTTTACATAGAAAACTCAAAGTCCCCACCAAACTTATACATTAATTCAGTACAGTAGTAGGATACAAAATCAGGATACAGAAATCTGTTGCAATTTATACACCAATAGTGAAGCAGCAGAAAGAGAAGTAAAGAAAACTATTCCATTTACAACTGTACCAAAAACAATTAGAAACCTAGTAATATACCTAACGAGGGGCACCTAACTGGTTTAGTTGGTAGAGCATATGACACTTGATCTCAGGACTGTGAGTTTGAAGCCCTTATTAGGTGAGGTTACTTAAAAATAAAATCATAAAAAAATAAACCCAACCAAAGAGATGAAAAACATGTACTCTGAAAACTGTAAAACACTGATGAAAGTAATTGAAGATGACACAAAGAAATGGAAGGACATTCCATACTCATGGATTGGAAGAACACATACTGTTAAAATGTTACCCAAATATTATAAAAGATTATTTAAAGCAGTGTACACACAATGAAATCCTTACCAGAATATGAACATATTTTTTCACAAACCTAGAAGAAACCATCTTAAATTTGTATGAAACTACAAAAGACTTTATATAGCCAAAGCAATCTTGAATAAGAAAACCAAAGCTGGTGGCATCACAATTCTGGATTTCAAGTTATATTGCAAAGCCATAGTCATTGGAACAGTATGGTAATGGCACAAAAATAGACACACTGGAGCACCTGGGTGGCTCAGATGGTTGAGCATCTGACTTCGGCCCAGGTCATGATCTCATGGTTCATGGGTTTGAGCCCCATATTAGGCTCTGTGCTGACAGCTCGGAGCCTGGAGCCTGCTTCAGATTCTGTATCTCCCACTCTCTTCCCCTCCCATGTTCATGCTCTGTTTCTCTCTCTTTCTAAATAATAAATAAATGTTAACAAAAAATAGACACATTGATCAATGGAACAGAACAGAAAAACCAAAAATGAACCCACGATTATATGGACATTTAATCTTCGGCAAAGCAGGAAAGAATATCCAATGGGAAAAAGACAGTCTCTGCAGCAAATGTTTTTTGTTTTTTGTTTTTTGTAAAACTGAACAGAATATGCAATGTAACGTAACTGGACCATTTTCTTACATCATGCACAAAAGTAAATTCTAAATGGATTAAAGACTTAGCTGTGAGTCCTGAAACCATAAAAATCTTAGAGGAGAACACAGGCTGTAACTTTTTTGACATTGACTGTGGAAACTTCTTTCTAGATATGTCTCCTGAGGCAAGGAAAACAATAGCAAAAATAAACTTTTGGGACTTCCTCATTATAAAAAGCTTGTTTACATCAAAGGAAACAATCAAGAAAACTAATAGGTAACCAATGAAATGAGAGAAAATATTTTCAAATAACATATCTGATAAAGAGTTAGTATCCAAATTATATAACAAAACATAAAATTTAATTTACAAAAATGAATAGTCTGATTAAAAAAGGGCAGAATTCATGAATAGAGATATTTCCAAAGAAGATATACAGATGGCCAATAGACAGAAGACACTCGATGTCACTGGTTATGGAGGAAACATAAATCAAAACTATAGCACTTCAATTGATACCTATCAGAGTGGCTAAAATCAACAACACAGGAAACAACAAATATTGAAGACTATGTAGAGAAAGAGAACTCTTTTGCACTATTGGTGGAAATGCATAGTGGTGCAGCCACTACAGAAAACAGTGTGGAGGTTCTTCTACAGGTTAAAAATAGAACTACTCTATGATCAAACAATTGCATTATGAAGTATTTACTCATAGAATACAAAGTACTAATTCCAAGGGATACATGCACCTGATACTTAAAGCAGCCTTTTCAACAACAGCCAAATTATGAAAACAGCTCAAGTGACAATCAATTGATGATTGGATAATGAAGAAATGAAATACAACTCAACCTTAAAAAAGAACAAAATAACATGATAGAGATAGGGAGTATTATTCTAAGTGAAATCAGAGAAAGACAAATATCATGCAATTTCACTAATATAGGCAATATATGAAACGAAATAAATGAGTCAATGGGAAAATAAAGAGTGAGAGAAGCAAGCTGAGAAACAGAGTATAGAGAACAAACTGAGGACTACCAAAAGGGAAGTGGTGGGAAGATGTGTTAAATAAGTGATGAGGAGTAAGGAGTACACATGGGACACTTGGGTGGCTCAATCGGATAAATGTCCGACTTCAGCTCAGGTCACGATCTCATGGTCTGTGGGTTCGAGCCCTGCGTCAGGCTCTGTGATGACAGCTAGCTCAGAGCCTGGAGTCTGTCTTCAGGTTCTGTGTCTCCCTCTCTCTGAACCTCCCCTGCTCGTGCTGTCTCTCTCCCTCTCTCTCTCTCTCTCTCTTTCTCAAAGATAAATTTTAAAAACATTAAAAAATTTTTTTTAAATAGGAGTAAGGAGTACTCTTGTGATGAGCACTGGATGTGATACGGAAATGTTGAATCACTACATTGTACACATGAAACTAATATTACACTATATGTTAACTGGAATTTAAATAAAAACTTGAAGGAAAGAGTGTATTTATATTGATGAGCACTGAGTAATAATATAGAATCCTTGAATCACTATAATTTACACCTGAAACTAATCTAACATTGTATATTATATATAGAGAATTAAAACAAAATTAAATTAAATTGTGTACTCTGCTGTTTCTGGATCGAATGTTCTGTATATATTTGCTTCTTCCAAGTTGTCTAATGTGTAGTTGAAAGATACTGTTTCCTTAATTTTTAATCTGGATGATCTATTCACTGATGTGGGGTATTATAGTCCCTTATTATTATGGTCAATTTCTTTCTTTTTGTCTGTTAATATTTTTTACATACTCATGTACATGTTCCTCTACATATTGATACAAAATGTCAAGCATTCACTCATAAACCTCTACATATGCCAAGTCAGATATGATTGGAAACTAAAGAAACAAAGACTTTTGAAAGAAAGGTGACCTAGTTACTGGAGTAAGAAAATAAAAGCCTAAAAACTTCTAACATTTAATATATTAATGTAGAGAAATAGAATAAAAGACAAAATGAAAGATAATTTTATAAAAATATAAGATTTTATATATAGAAATTAAGTATATATTAAAAATCTGTAAACTACAATATCAGACATTGAAAGTTCTTTGGATGTTTTTAAGGTAATATGTAGATTTCTATAAAGTATTTTGTAAGGGATGGAGAGAACATGCTGCTTTCAGGTCAATTAAGACAAATGTAAAACAGTATGAATACCATGAACTTCTAACTTGATGTTTTTGAATATTAAGTTAATATTTTTAAGAATTATTTAGGGCTCCCTGAGTGGCTCAGTCAGTTAAGCGTCTGGCTTCGGCTCAGGTCAGATCTCACGTTCGTGGGTTTGAGCCCCGCATTGGGCTCTGTGCTGACAGCCAGCTCAGAGCCTGGAGCCTGCTTCAGATTCTGTATCTCCCTCTCTCTCTGACCCTCCTCTGCTCACGCTGTCTATCTCTCAAAAATAAATAAAAACATAAAAAAGAATTCTTTATAAGTGAAATGTCTGTTACTTTTAAAAAATATAGTTTGTTGTCAAAAAATGTCTGTTACTTTAAAGTTGTTAAAATCAAACTATTAACACAGTGAAGCTCACCTCACCTTGTTCACGTTATCTGGACTATGATTATTTGTCTTCAGACATCATTTTTGCAACATATATATGACGGAGGCCTGCTCTGGCTGGTCCAGGGCTCCCTGAAGGGGTAGCGGCAGACGGGAAATAGAGATTCACGCAGTTTCGTTCTTTCTTGGCATCGTCTTCCTGGCATCATCTTCTTCTTCTTCGCCAGGTTTTGGGCCTTTATTTATAGACTTATGACATCAAAACGTGGAATTTTTACAAATAATTCTCGGTGATAAAGATGCTTTGAAAAGGGTGCAGAAACAGGTTTTACAGACGCATTTTTTTCAGAACTATTCTAATTACAAAGAGGTAACTTACACATCCTAGGATAACAGGATATTCTCAGTGAAAAGCAGATAATATACACATTTGTTTGAACCAGTAGTAAATCTTACAACTAAGAAGATAGCAGGATGTTTTCAGTGAGAAGCAGATAGCAAACACATTTTATAACAATAACGCTAAGATTCATGCATAAACTAGGCTAGGAGGCATTCTGTCTGGCTCACAAGAGGGAGAATGTATTCTTGATGGTTAGTAAGTAAACCTTTCGACAACCTTGTTCTTTGATGTTGAAGATGTAAGTGCCATAGGTGCCCTAGATGAGCCGGCCCTTGCATATGAGTCTAAGTTATAACTACTCTTACCTATCCTCACAATGGGCACCAAATTAGCATATGTATGTGCAGTAGCTTATGCCTGGAGCTTGTTTGTTTCTGTTTCCTAAATTAGGCTCTCTATCTCGGGCCTGAGTTAATAGTAAATCTTGTGTTCTTTAACCCCCTTCATTTTCTATGTCTTAAATTTGTGAGGCTCATTAGAAGAGCCTTTCAACAAACATCTGCAGTGCTTTGTTCAAATTCCTCTTTATAGAGATGGGAATATGCTTCTTCCCATGAGGTATCTGTGTGGGGAATATCGATATGACTTGGAACATTGTGAAGCCTAATCGATAGCAACAGGCTTAATTTCACATGAGCAGTAGTAGCAGAAGGAGATGCCAGCTTCTGTCACCTGTGGCAGGAGCCGTGCAACGTCTGCCATTTCCTTACTGTGACCGTGTCATCCAGCAAGGGCGGTGCAGCTCCCAGCATATATACAATTTTAGTCATGATGTATGTGAATCTCAGAATGTGATGAATGCTAGGGAATAGGGAAAAGAATGGGATAAGCAGGGATCTTTTGCTTTTCATTTCTTTCTTATTGTTTATTTTTTGAAAAAATTTATCTCAAGCATGACAAGTTGTGAAGATTTGATAAATAAACTTTCAGGCTCTTTCTCTCAAAAATAAATAAGTAAACTTAAAGAATTAAAAAAGAAGGCACACTGAATAGGATTATAAAACTATAAAGTCAAGCTATATCATTAGCTTGAAAATTATTAATGTTAACATACCAAAAAAAAGTAAAAAATTGTGAACATTAGTAGGAAAAAAATATTCCTATAAAATCCATTAAAAATGTCCTGAATTTGCTTCATTGTTTCTATTCACATATGGATATTTATATTCTTTAATTCAGAAGGCAACATAATACAACTGTGTAAATAATACGTAATAAAATATGAAGTAATATATTATTATAAATAACATTGCTGAAGGAAAATTTTATATACAAAGATTTTATGGAACAAGTGATCTTGATTTTTTGAAGAGTGGAGATTTGGTTAAGGGCATTAAGAGTAAATTGATGAATGAAAGGAAACACAGACATGATATTTTTAAATAAGAAACATCAATCAAGAAGTTATTTCTAGGATGACAATTGGTTTAGAATATTTGTCCTGATACACTGAAGCTGCTCAAGAAGATGGAGATTATCTCTGTACAGATGTTATTGTCAAAACCCATGTAATTTCCCAAAAGGCTAATGATATAGCACGTTAAGGTTGTACTCAAAGAAAGCCTTGACTGTGGAACTAGAAACAACCTTATCTCAACAAATACCAATATGCCTGAGTCCTAATACTTTTCTGATCCCTTAGTATGTTACATTTCCAGTAGAACATTCCAATGATAATGACTACTTTTAATATTGAGTATGGAACATTTCTTACAGTGACATTTTCTCAATTCCCACATCTTCCCTTGCATTTTCTTAGGGCCCCAAGCACTTCTTTGTTCCTTAAACTGTAGATGAGGGGATTGAGCATGGGGGTCACTATGGTGCCAAGTACAGCTGCAATCTGGTCTTGATCAGGTGTGTGAGAAGAACTGGGTGTCATATAAATGAAGATGGCTTGACCAAAATAGAGACTCACCACTGTCAGGTGGGAGAAGCAGGTGGCAAGGGCTTTGTTACTGCCTTTCCGAGAATTCATCCTCAGAACAGTGAGGAAGATGAGAGTGTAGGAGACCAGAATAAGGAAAAATGGAACCAGGAGAAACACAATTGTTGATACAAATTTCACCATTTCATAGGCTGATATGTCCACACAAGACAACCTCAGGATGGCAGGCATCTCACAAAAGTAATGATTAATTTCCCTGGAACCACAGATAGGAAAATTCATTGGGTAGATGGTGTGAACAAGGGCTGCAAGGGCCCCCCCAATCCAGGCTGCAGCCGCCATCTGCAGGCAGACCTTGGGGTTCATGAGAATTGTGTATCTCAAGGGGTTACACACAGCCACATAGCGGTCATAGGCCATAAGGGTCAGCAAGATGCACTCAGCAAGACCAAGGGTGAGGAAGAAAAAGAGCTGGGTGGCACAGGCAAAATAAGAAATGTTCTTCCTCCCTGTGAAATAGTTGGTAACCATCTTGGGAACTGTGCTGGAGATATAAGCCAAGTCAATGAGGGACAGCTGGCTGAGCAGGAAGTACATGGGGGTGTGGAGGCGGGAGTCCAGCCAGATGAGGAGGATTAGTATGGAGTTTCCAGTAAAGGCAATAGTGTAAATAAAAAGAAGGAGGATAATAAGAAGGTAGGAATAACTGAACCAGGGAAAGAGCCCCAGGAGGATAAAGTCAGTTGAGTTTTCATTCTTCTGCTCCATGTTTTAATATAGATATCTTATCCAAACTGAAAAATTGGAAAAGCAAAATTATATAACAAAGGATGTGGTGCTTTGTTAAAATAATTTAATGTCAGTCAATACTCACTTTTCTGTATACTTACAGCTAAGACTTTAAAACAGTACATTTCATAAAAAAATAAATTGAAAATTCCATCAAATCAAAACATCTCTACTTACAAATTGGCAATGTCTTATTCTAATTTGGTTGGTTTGATTTGGCTAAATAAATATTTAGTCCCTTTGGTAATAATTACTAATTTGATCATTGTCTTCCCTGTATATTTAATTTTTTAATGTACTCTAATCTGTTGACATTCTTGTGTTCTTATTGCTTTCCTGAATGTCCTGTTCTGCCTTCCTCCACCCCCGAGGATCTCAAGCTTCCCTTGTGTGCATTTCACAGCTTTTCTAAGGAAATTCGAATTGCCAGCCAAATGAGATAAGCTGTTTATTCTATTTTACATACTAACTTTCTTAATTCTTATTTTTTTGTTTTTCTTTTAATTCTCATGCCTATCCTTCATTCAACCTTTTCACTTGAATAATTTCCTTTGTCAATGAACAGCCTAAAGAACAGCAGTCATATCTCTTTAGTAATCTTTCAGTCATTGTTCATTTCTCACAGAATAAAAAATTTTTCAAAATGCATTTAAAGTGTTGATTAAAATCCTGCAAATAAATTTTAATACACAATCTTTGTAAAAGTGGTTATGACACTAATGACAAGTGAAGATATATCCTCTTTGGTTGATGAGAAATATGTCAGAAATATTCAATTCCTGACTCAAGGAGTTGATTACATTTGTAAAACCCGATGGCCCACATGCAATGTTTCTTCTTTGTAAAAGCAATGATAATGAGAAAATATGATTTTATTATCAATAATATACATGAAATATTTTATTTTATATCAAATCCTACACTCTTATGTTTTTCATTATTTGAGATAATGAAAAATATCATTGTATAATGTCCATTCGTCAATGGAGAGAGAGCAAGATTCTCAGTGTCATTCAAGACAGAGTCACAATAAGCTTGTGGCAGAACTTTGGCTTTGGGGAAATTTGTTTTCTTAAGTTACCAGACACTCTGCACCTCTGATATCTGGGTCTGCTTTTCTTGGGCACTATCCTTTATGATGCTTCTTTAGTTTCCAGTGTCTTTTGACATAAAGGCTTTCCCTACAGATGTTAGTTCTTTGGGGGAGCGAAATAGTGGAAGAATATCCTTGAAAATAATGTCTCATGGTCCTCAATAATGATATGCAAAATATGACATTGTGTCTACCAATATAACATGCAGGGAGTGTTATTAACCGTAGTGGATTCAAAGAAATACAGACTAGGAATGGGAAATAGACATAAACACTGCAAAATATATTGCTCTAGGAATGATAAAATATCAAGCATTGTGCCTGGCATCTCTCTGATGGCTAGTTTTTTAAGTCTCTGTGCTTACATGCAAGCTTCTTTTAAGTGCAAATTAATAATCTTGTACATTAGCAAATTAGGCCTATAGCTATGATATATTGCATATTGAAAATATTGTAATGTTTTATATTAATTACATACTATTACATTCTCTTGGATTAAGGGCTGTGGAGTAAAAGTGATTTTTGTGATTTTGTTAGGAAGACCTTAGTTCTATCAATAACTTTGTGACTTGGAAATTAATGAATAACTCTAGGATTTAGTTATTTCAAATGAAAAAGGAAATGTTAACTTACCTGATTTATCATGTTTGCTTTTGCCTTCTTCAAAATTATAATTAGTCAGTATGCATTGATAAAATCATTGGGCACTCGCTTTATTACACCGAAACAATGATTCAACAATAAACTGCATTTAGCCAGATACAGATTCTGACTAAATACTGTACAAGCAGTATATTATAAATTTTTTGCAAAATATATTTTTGTCAAAATACATATTTTGTCTTCAAATGGTCAATATATATTTGCCATGATTTCCTCAAGAAATAAAGAAAGCCAAACTTAATTTTGTAATAGCTTTCTTCTGTTTTCTTCGAGGGAAAATCACATTTCCTGTCAATTTCTCGAAGGCCTTAACTTTATCACACAAGGTTTGAAACTAAGTGATTAACAATCAAAGCAGTACTCTAAAAAGATGTTTGTATGAGTGGCAAAAGACAGATCTTATTAGAAGGATGTGGCACATTGCTCTTGTCTGCAACTCATCCTGTCACTATAAATACCCTTAAACTTTTTTTCTGAAAAACAGTATCCAAGGAAAGAAGCATTATCTTTGCCATGTAGGATCCCAGTAGTGCTCCTCCGGCTAAACTGCAATAATCACAAAATATGTGCTGCTGGAGGACATGACTGTCTCCCCCAATGGCAGTATATTGAAAGACATACTAGCACCAATGATCATTATAAGAACAGTAGTTCACACTTATGGAGGACTTGATAAATTCCAGAATAGTCTGCATGCATTTACCTATTGACTGTTTATATGGACCCTGTATGCAATCGTTAGCAACTGGGGTGGACAGAAATGGGGCAATGTGTTCTTACTGTATTTTTGTCTGGCAATGACTGAAGAAAATGAGACTGAGACCTTTTCCTATAGATCCTCTCTCCCTAAAGACTGCATTTTTCATTTAAGGATTCATTGTGAGAAGCAGACTTACTTTTCATGTGATCCAAATTATCTGCTTTTGCTTTTCAAAAGTTCTTTGGTATGAAGGCTGAGTAGACAGAGTTAACTATCTGCATAGAAGGCAATTATTTTATTAATAGGTAAAAACATTCTCCTACCTCTGCCTTCAGCTCCATAGTTATTGCTGCCTGGTGTACTTCCAGTAACTGCTGTCACTTCCTTGTGCCCTATAGTTCTTTTGCATTAAATTAGTCAATACCTGTCTTGAGAAGATTGATTTCTGAAATTTCAAACTCCGTGAAAGGATTAGTTACACTTCTGCTACACACCTGGTTTAGATTTGTGATCAGCATATCAGAAATCCATATCATCTTTTGTATTTGGTCAAGTCCTTTACCTTTTGTGTATCACAAAATAGGGGAGGCATGAAAAGTGTCTCATGGGGATTTGTCTCCAGACTTTAATTAATTGTAAGCTCAGAATAAGTGCTGGGCTCTAAGAAGACACTTATGAAAGATAATTACTGCCCAGTATTCTATACTTTTTCTTGAAAAATGATACGGTTGCATTTTGATTGTCTCTATGGAAATAGAAACATCAAAGAAATTCCATATTGAAAATGTGAGAGGAAACTATTTGGATAGCTTTTAAATCAATGGGGAGGAAAAGCAATTTAAAAATATAAATATATCAAAACAAACATGAAACAAAATACCAGGTGAGAAAGACAGTGATTATCATACATCTTTTGTTTTCACTGATTCCAATTTTATCCCAATTAATGTGGGTTTGAGTAGGAGTTTATCTGTCACAATGCATTTATACACTAGAAAGGTGAGAAAAGAAAATAATCAGCTGTAATTGTTGTTTCAGTAATACAGCGAACAAGCAATCTCATCTAAAGTAAAATTCAATGAGCCGAGTCATTTGTGTGTGCCAGAAGCAATGATTATGGTTACCATTTGATTTTTTAGAAGCTTTTATTTTAATTAAACTTATTTAATATAGTTATGTTGGTTTCACGTGCACATTATAGTAGTTCAACACTTCCAAACATCATCTTATGCTCACCATAAGTGCACCCCGAATTTGTATGTCCTGTTTAACCCATTTCCCCATGCACTTCCCCTCTGGTAACCACGAGATTGTTCTCTATAATAAAAGTCTGTTTCTTGCTTTAATTCACTCTCATTTTTTTCCATTGCTTATTTGTTTTCTTTCTTAAATTCCACATATTAGAAAAATCATAAGTCTTTCTCTGACTTAGTTGCTTAATATAATACTCTCTAGCTCCAGCCACACTGCTGCAAATGGCAAGATTTCATTCTTTTTATAACTGAATTAGAGTCCATTGGACATATTTACCATATCTTCCTTATCCATTCGTCAGTCAATGGACACTTGAATTGCTTCCATATCTTGGCTGTTGTAAATAATGCTGCTATAAACATCAGGATGCATGTATCTGTTTGTATTAAAAATACTGAATTTTGGGTAAATTTTCAGTAGTGTCATTGCTGGATCATAAAATGGTTCTATTTTAAAATTTTTTATGAAATTCCACAGTTTCCCAGAGTGAGAGAACCAGCTTGCATTCTCACCAACAGTGCAAGAGCACTCCCTTTTTCTCCACATCCTTGTCAACATCTATTGTTTTTGTGTTGTTGATGTTATCCATTCTGACTGGTGGTGATGAGATGATATCTCATTGTAGTTTTGATTTGTATTTCCCTGATAATCAGTGATATTCAGCATCTTTTCTTGTGTCTCTTCATTATCTATATGTCTTTGGAAAAATGTTTCCTCAGATCACAGGGTTTTATCCTTATCCTATTAATGTGATGTATCACACTGATTGATTCACAAATATTGAACTACCTTTGGATCACAGGAACAAATCCCACTTGATCATGGTGAATGACTTTTTAACTATATAGTTGGGTTCAGTTAGCTAGTATTCTATTGACAATTTTTACATCCATGTTCATCAGGGATATGTTTTTTAGTTCTCTGTGTTAGTGGTATCTTCACCTGGTTTGATATGAGGGTAATACTGACCTCATAAAATGAATTTAGATATTTTCCTTCCTTTTCTATTTTTTGAAATAGTATAAGAAAAAAATAGATATTAACTCTTCTTAAATGTTTGATAGAATTCACCTGTGAATTTGGTCCTGGACTTTTGTTTGTTGGCAGTTTTCAGATTATTGTTATAATTTTTTTGGTAAAAATTTGTTTTTCTCTTGAACTACTACCTCATATAATACTTTATAAAAATAACACTACACTGTTTGTGGGAATGTAAACTGGTGCAGCCGCTCTGGAAAACAGTGTGGAGATTCCTCAAAAAACTATCAATAGAATTCCCTTATGACCCAGCAATAGCACTGCTAGGGATTTACCCAAGGGATACAGAAGTGCCGATGCATAGGGGCATTACATGTACCCCAATGTTCATAGCAGCACTTTCTACAATAGCCAAAACATGGAAAGAGCCTAAATGTCCATCACTTGATGAATGGATCAAGATGTTGTATATATATACAATGGAGTATTACGTGGCAATGAGAAAGAATGAAATCTGGCCATTTGTAGGAAAGTGGATGGACCTCAAGGGTGTCATGCTAAGCAAAATAAGTCAGGCAGAGAAGGACAGATACCATATGTTCGCACTCATAGGTCTAACAGGAGAAACCTAACAGAGGACCATGGGGAGGGGAAGAGGGAAAGAGAGTTGGAGAGAGAGAGGGACGGAAAACGTGAGAGACTATTGAATACTGAAAACGAACTGAGGGTTGAAGGGAAAGGGGGAGGGGGGAATAGAGGTGGTGGTGATGGAGGAGGGCACTTATGGGGAAGAGCACTGGGTGTTGTATGGAAACCAATTTGACAATAAACTATTAAAAATAAATAAATAAATAAATAAATAAATAAAATATAAAATTACATTCAGACAAAAAGACACATGACAGTCTTAAAGTATAATTTATCTCACACAAATCAAAGGTCTCCCATTTCTTCATTCTGAGGTAATTTTCTTCTTTTTAAAAAAAGATTTTGTTTTTATTTTATTTTAAGTACTTCCTACACCCAATGTACATCTCAAATTTACCCCAAAACCATGCCAACTGCCAACCTTGTGCCCCTGAGGTAATATAAGCTCAATAAATAAATAAATAAATAAATGAACAAACAAAAACAAAACAAAAACACAAAAAACTCAAAAAATAAAAAGTAAAAAGCAAAGTAACCAAATAAAGCTAATTATATAAATAACTCCTACTTATGTGTATTGTTTAAGTGTACAAATACCTATAGAATACTTCCCTCAATGATTTGATTTGTACCTGGTACCCACTAGAAGTTTGGAAGTACAATTAAGGAACCCTAAGACAATGTATCTATTGTAAAATATAAGGCATAAGCAGACAAGGAAACGTGAGATTATTTTTAGAAAAGCCAATGTTTAAAATACATTAATTTAAAGTTTTTATCATTAAAAATGATTTTATTTATTTATTTACCATTTATATATTATTTTATTTATTTGTGTATTTGTTTTTAATTCAATTTCAATCCAAGTTAGTTGATATATGTGTAATAATGGTGCCAGGAGTAAAATTTAGTCATTCACAGCTATAAGTACTTAAAAGGCAAATGGAGGTTTTGAGAGATAAAACTATGGAAGCCTGATATCAATATATGAAGCTGAGAGAACCTATGAGTGGGGATTCAACAGCTAACTCTACTTTAGCTTCTGGTAAAGCAGAGTGACTGAAAAACTGGATGCCTTGACCATGACTCTCATTCTCCAAAGGTGGTTGGTTAGATCAAGATATCGATCTGACATCACCCTATCATCTTAACCAAACAAATGCTCTTAGGAGTTGATTTTAGTTACATGTAGGGCTCAGGTCTGAATCCAACAGGTGTATCAGAAGTGATTCTATTCTATAACTCAGAAAGAAAAAACAAAATTTATGGAAATTCAGAGGAGGGGTAGGTTATTTCCAATTAGAGGTACTGAGGAGCAATGTAAAAAAAAAGCAAGACAATGTTCTTGAGTGGACAAAACTGGGGCATCTGATGACATACAGTACTACATCAGTGACATGCTTAAATCTTGGTCTAAAATCAAGTTCTAAAAGGCTGTGTATCTAAATACAATGTGGTATCTTGGGTTAGATCTTAAAACAGAAAAAGGACATTAGTAGAAAAACTGGTGAAATCCAGATAATGTCTGGCCTTTAGTTCACTGTAATGCACCAAAGTTATGTTAGTTTCTTAGCTTTGAACAAGGTGCCATGGCAACAATGTTAGGGGAAACCGGGTAACTGTATACAGAAACTCTCTGTATTATTTTTGCAACTTCTCCGTAAATCTAACATTATCATAAAACAAAAAGTTTATTTAAAAAATAAAGAAAAAAAGGAAGATAGAATAATGCAGGCTAATGACGAAACCCATGTAATTTCTAAGAGTCCTAAAGAGTCAAAGGAAAAACAAGAGATTGGAGAAAAAAAAAACCTTGTATTTTACTGGTATTAGAACTTTGTCGAAATACTTTTTCTATTTCTCAAACAGCATAAATACAATAATGACTCATTCTCTAGGAATCTAGTCAAGGAAACAATCCTTAATAGATCTTTCTAAAAAATATTTAAATTCAAGTTAGTTAACATACAGTGTAGTATTGGTTTCAGCAGTAGAACCCAGTGAGTCATCACTTACATATAATTCACAGTGTTCATCCCAACAAGTGTTCTTAATGCCTGTCACCCATTTAGCCCATTCCTTTCACCTCCTAGCAACTCTCAGTTTGTTCTCTGTACATGAGTCTCTTATGGCTTGTCTCCTTCTCTGTTTTTATCTTATTTTTCTTTCCCTTCCCCTATGTTCATCTGTTGTGTTTCTAAATTCCAAATATGAATGAAATTACATGATATTTGTCTGACTTATTTAGTTTGGCATGATACACTAGTTCCATCCACCATGTTGCAAATAGCAAGATTTCACTTTTTTTATCCCAGTAGAATTTCTTTGAGTGGTATTAATTCTTTTTGGTTGCCAGTATTATAGCATATGTACATATACACAATATCTTCTTTACCCATTTATTACCTATGGACATTTGGGCTCTTTCCATAATTTGACTATTATCAATAGCATTGCTACAAACATTGGGGTGCATGTGCCTCTTTGAATCAACATCTTTGTATCCTTTGGACAAATATCTAGTAGTGCAATTGCTGGGTCATAGGGTAATTCTATCTTTATTTTTTGAGGAACCTTAATACTGTTCTCCAGAGTAGTCACACCCATTTTCGTTTCCACCAACAGAACTAAAGAGTTCCACTTTCTCTGCCAACATCTGTTGTTTCCTGGATTATTTATTTTAGCCATTCTGACAGGTGTGAGGTGGTATCTCATCATGGTTTTGCTCTGTATTTCCCATATGATGAGTGACGTTGAGCATCTTTTCATGCGTCTTTTAGCAATCTGGATGCCTTCTTTGGAAAAGTGTCTGTTCATGTCCTTTGTCCATTTCTTTACTGGATTATTTGTTTTTGAGTGTTCATTTTTATAAGTTCTTTATAGATTTTGGATACTAACCCTTGATCTGATATGTCATTTTCAAACATATTCTCCCATTTTATAGGTTGCCTAGAAGGCAACTAAAAGTTTTGTTGATTGTTCATTTGTCTGTGCAGAAGATTTTTATCTCCATGAGGTCTATCCTTTTACATTCATATGTGTGTTTTTGTGTTAGTATCATACTCTTTTGATGATTACAGCTTTGTAATACAGATTGTATGCTAGAATTGTGATTCCTCCAGCTTTCATTTACTTTTTCAACATCACTTTGGCTACTGGGTGTCTTTTCTGGTTCCATACAAATTTTAGAATTGTTTTTTTCTAGCTCTGTAAAGAATACTGTTGTAACTTTGTTAGGGATTGCATTGAATGAGTAGATTGCGTTGCATATTATCTACATTTTAACAATATTTGCTCTTCCAATCCATGAGCATGGGATTTTTTTTCATTTCTTTGTGTCTTCTTCAATTTATTTCATAACCTTTCTATATTTTCAGATCTTTTATGTGTTTGGTTAGGTTTATTCTTACATATCTTATGGTTTTTGGTGCAATTGTCAATGGGATCAATTCCTTGAATTTTTCTTTCTGCTGCTTCATTATTGGTGTATAGAAATGGAACAGTTTAGGGGCACCTGGATGGCTCAGTTGATTATGTCTGACATCAGGTCAGGTCGTGACCTCATGGTTTGTGAATTTGAGCACTGATTTGGACTTTGTGCTGATAACTCAGATCTTGGAGCCTGCTTCAGATTTGATGTCTCCCTCTCTCTCTCCTCCTTCCCTGCTTGTACTCTGTCTCTCGCAAAAATAAATAAGCATTAAAAAATATAAAAAAGATCTGGAATAATTTCTGTATGTTAAATTTATATCCTGTGACTTTACTGAATTCACATAACAATTCTGGCAGTATTTTGTTTGTCTGAGAAACTATAACCCTTATTCTGAATGACAGCCTTGTTGGGTAATGTATTCATACTGCATGCTTTTCCCACTTAGCACATAGAATATATTCTGCCATTCATTTTGGTCTGCCAAGTTTTTGTGGATAGATCTACTACAAAGCTGACCTGTCTTCCCTTATAGGTAAATGACTTTTTTTTCCCTCTTCTGCTTTCAGAATTCTTTCCTTTTCTGTGTATTTTGTGAATTTAACTATGATATGCCTTGATGATTGTCAGTTTTTGTTGGAATTTAATGAAAGTTCTCTGTGTTTCTTGGATTTTGATGTCTTGGAAGTTTTTAGCCCTAATTTGTTCACATAAATCGTCTGCTCCCTTTTCTCTTTCTTTATCTTGTGTGACTCCTGTGATACAAATGTTATTCCTCTTAATAAGTCACTGAGTTCCCTAAATCTTGTACTGTGATCTTTTCCTTTTGTTGCCCTCTTTTTCTCTGTTTTATTATTTTCATTAGTTTTACCATCTATATCCCTAATTGGTTGCTCGGCTTCGTCTATCCTCACCATTATGACATACATTTGAGATTGCATCTTGGGTATAGCATTTTTAATTTCAGCCGGACTAGATTTTACTTCTTTTATCTCTGCAGAAAGGGATTCTCTAGTGTTTTCTATGCTTTTTTCAACACGTACTAGTATTCTTATAATCTTATAATCTTATTTACATCTTGTTGATTAAATCCCTAGCCATCATTTATTCCTGCTCTTTCTTTTGGGGTTCCTTCATCTTCTCATTATGGAGAAAGAAAAAAAATAATAAAATAAAATAAAAATAATAAAGGCAAAACAAAAACAAATCAAATAAAGGAAGCAAGATCCTAGGTGTGTTTCAGTTTCCATGTTGAGAGAAGCTTCATAAAAAAGAGAAAATATGGGGCAACTGGGTGGCTCAGTCGGTGGAGCATTGACTTTGGCTCGGGTCATGATCTCATGGTTTGTGGGTTTGAGTCCTGCATCGGCCTCTGTGCTGACAGCTAGCTCAGAGCCTGGAGCCTGCTTCAGATTCTGTATCTCCCTCTCATTCCCACCCTCCTCTGCTTACTCTCTCTTAAAATAATTTTTAAAAAGAAAGAAAAAAGAAAAAAAGAAAGCAAAAATTTAAGGTTAAAAATTTTTAAGTTAAAAAAAAACTAATACAAGAAGATAAAGAAAATGCAGTAGAACCAAAAAGTTTCTCCTTCTGTATACAAGAATGAAAAGGAAAATAAATAAAGAAAAAAAGAATATAACATAGGCAAAAAGAGAAACAAAGAAAATGAACAACAAAAAAGAATGAAACCTGAATGAACCTAGATCCAGTTTCCTCTAGAACTGAATCTTTGCAGCACATGATGGTCTGTAGATTTGTACAAACGGGATTTGTACTGGTTTTCTGAGTGATGTGGCT
Source organism: Suricata suricatta (assembly GCF_006229205.1). Taxonomy (NCBI): domain Eukaryota; kingdom Metazoa; phylum Chordata; class Mammalia; order Carnivora; family Herpestidae; genus Suricata; species Suricata suricatta. Next base: position 3,811,650 of record NC_043705.1, read on the forward strand.
GGAGAGCGAAGGTGGGTGGAGCATAGCATAATGACTCCTTTCTCCCTTAGGTGGCACTGCTTAGCTCATGAGGTTGATCCATATTTGTGTTAGAGGTGAAAATGGCTTTACATGCTCTCTATCCTCTGGCACTGGAATTTCTAATCCTCACAGATATGTCATCAATCACCTCTCCTTTGTCTTAGGCTTTACTCTGCTCTCTGCCTTTATCTTGTTTCTGTCCAAGCTGTGTACCTTCCAGGTAGTGTCTCCCTCCACAGTTTTATCTCAGATGGGGCTCTTTTTTTTAACCACACACTTCAGGGTAGGAGCCAAGATGGTGGAGAAGAATAGAGCTCTGTAAAATTTGTCTGCCCCATCTATTGAACTGAGAAGGACATTACTCTCATCTGCAAGAGTGGAAGGAGAAAATACGGACTCCAGAAAGAAGAGAACCTCAAGGATACCTGAGTGAGTGAGTGCAAACTGGGGAGATTGGAAAACGGGCCAGCTCAAGACAGGGAGGGGAGGTGGGAGCCCCAGCCCAACACGGGGCAAGTGCAGAGCCTGAGAGACAAAGGGAAGAGACAGAGACTGAACATGCTCATAGTACCATCTCTGGGGAAGAGGTAAAGAACACTTAACTGCGTTTGGAGAGAGAAGCTCACGCCATAGATAACTGCTGGGTAGCCCCAATCCCAAACCCAGGTGGCACAAGGAAAAGAACAGCTTCCAGCCTTGCGCCATCTCGGTGGGGAGTCAGCAGCCATGGCAGTGGCAGTGGCAGTGGCAGGGGCGCTCACTTTGACCTCGGCTTTGGGAGTGGGAGCACACACTCATTTCCACAGTGCATCTCACCCCCAGCATTGGCTGCGTGAATCTTGAATCCCGGGTGCCAACAGGGAAAAAATAGTCCCCACCACTGCTAGATCCTGGCAGGGAGTTGGCAGCGGTGGAGGCCTGGGTGGCAACTCAGGCTGCAGGAGCTCCCAGCTCATTTTCAGCAGCTCCAGGCGCCTCCGGCAACAACTGTGCACTCATTCCTCCACCAACGCGATCACGATCCTGGCTGGGGGTTGGGTCTGTGACGGCACATATGTCACCTCCTGCTGTACATCTTGCCTCAAACAGGGGCAGCCGAAATCCCTGCCTGAGCCAAGACAAACTGATTCCTCCCACTAAGAAGCCAGCCACCGAAGTAAATACATCTCATCTGTGGTAGTATAAAAGTGCATGGACTGGAACTTTGAACTGAGGCGGGCCTGGAAAATACAACTCGGCTCAACCGTGGCCTCATTAGAGTGGCCTATAGTGCATAGTTCAAGCAGAGCTCGGCTGGCTGCCACTCTACTCTCTGTAGACACCAAGGCAGAGCCTCTGAGAGCAACCTCCAAGACCTACCACACCAAACCATGCCTATCCATGAGGGGGAGCTGCTATTTTTTTTCTTTTTCTTTTTTTCTTCATTTTTTCTTCTTTTCTTCTTTTTATATATGTATCTTTTATTATTATCACTTTTTTCTTTTACGTAAATTTTTTAAAATTTTTACTCCTTATTTTCCTTTCTTCTTTCTCCCTTTTTTTTTTTTTTTTACCTTTTTGCAATCCAGATATATTCTCCTATATCTCATCCCTACCTCTCCCCTCAATTGGTCATACACTTTTAGACTGTCCACTGTCCTTTTTTGTCTCTGACCCCCTTTATTTTATTTTCTTTTTTCTTCTTCTCTCCTTTTTGTCTCGTTCCTCTCCATTTTCTTTCTTTCCTTTCCCCGTTTTAATGTGTTTTTTTTTGTTTTGTTTGATTTGTCTGTGCGTTTGTGTCCTTCTGTTCCCTCTGTGTTTGTCTGTCTGTTTTCCTTCTTAAGGCTACACCAAGAAACAAGCCAAAGTGTGCATGACAACAAGTCACAAATATTGCTGAGTAGGGAAATAAAATATTCAAAGGCACAACAAGAGAAACTGAGAGGCACCATTAAAAGAATATTTCCTGAAACGACAGGCCCTGGGCAGTCAATAAGCATCCTTTAACAGAAAAATATTAACAGGTGCACAGTGCACAACGAGCTGTCTAAAGGTGACAAGAGACAGAAAACTAGCAAAAATGACAAAACGAAGGAACTCTCCCCTGAAGAACTTCCAGGAGGAAGTCACAGCCACAGAACTGCTCAAGGCAGATCTAGACAACATATCAGATCAAGAATTTAAAAAACTTGTCATAAGATTAATCGCTGGGGTCGAGAAAAGCATCAAAGAATCAATGGATGAGTTAAAAAAGGCTATAGGTGAGGTGAATAACAAACTGGAGGCAGCCACCTCAAGGATGGACGAGGCAGAGAGAAGAATAGGTGATTAGAAGATATAGTTATAGCAAAAGAGGAAGCTGAAAAAAAGAGAGGGAAAGTAATCCAGGAGCAGGAAAGAAGAATTCGAGACCTAAGTGATACAATCAAACTGAAGACCATCTGTCTCATAGGAATTCCTGAAGAGAAAGACAGAGAGAAAGGTTCTGAATGGATACTAGACCAAATTATAACTGAAAATTTCCCAAATCTGGGAAAAGAAATAGACATTCAAATTCAAGAGGCACAAAGAACCCCCTTAAGATGTAACTTGAATCAGCCTTCAGCACGACATATCATAGCGAAACTGGCAAAATATAAAGATTAGGAGAGAATTCTGAAAGCAACTAGAGAGAAAAGGGCCCTCACATACAAAGGGAAACCTATCAGATTGGTTACAGACCTATCTAATGAAACTTGGCAGGCTAGGAAGGAATGGCAGGAAATCTTCAATGTGATGAACAGAAGAAACATCCAGACAAGAATCCTTTATCCAGCAAGCCTGTCATTCAAAATAGGAGAGATAATAGTGTTCCCAAATAAACAAAAATTGAGAGAATTCATGACCATCAAACCAGCCCTACAGGAAATCCTAAGAGGGACTCTATGAGGAAAAGATCGCAAAGAATGCAAGGTGCCAGAGACACCACTATAAACATGAATTCTACGGAGAACACAATGACTCTAAAACCACATTTCTCAATAATAACACTGAATATAAATGGACTGAATGCTCCAATCAAATGACACAGTGTAGCTGAATGGATAAAAAAACAAAACCTATCTATTTGTTGTCTACAAGAGACTCATTTCGACTGGAAGACACCTTCAGGTTGAAAGTAAAGGGATGGAGAACTATCTATCATGCGACTGGAAGCCAAAAGAAATCTGGAATAGCCACACTTATATAAGACAAACTGGACTATAAAGTAAAGGCAGTAACAAGAGATGAAGAAGGACATTATATAATAATTACAGGGTTTCTCCATCAGGAAGAGATAACAATTATAAACATCTATGTGCCAAATTTGGGAGCACCCAAATACATAAAACAATTAATCACAGAAAGAAACAATCTTATTGACAAAAATGTGCTAATTTCAGGGGACTTTAATACTCCACTGACAGCAAGGGATAGATCAACCAGACAGAAAATCACTAAGGACACAATGGACCTGAATGACACATTGGAACAGATGGAACTGATAGATATATTTAGAACTCTGCATCCTGAAGATAGGAAATTCACCTTCTTTTCCAGTACACATGGCACATCCTCCAAGATAGATCACATACTTGGGCATAAAGCAGCCCTCCAAAAGTATAAAAGAAGAGATCATACCATGCACACTTTCAGATGACAATGCTATGAAACTTGAAATTAACCACACGAAAACGTCTAGAAAACCTCCAAACATGTGGAGGTTAAAAACCACCCTACTAAAGAATGATTGGGTTAATCAGGCAATTAGAGAGGAAATTAAAAAATTTGAACGATTGAAACAAACCATTGTGAACAAAACCATTGAAAACAAAAATACAACAATCAAAAATCTCTGGGATGCAGCAAAGGCAGTCTTAAGAGGAGAGTATATTGCAATCCAGGCCAATCTCAACAAACTAGAAAAAGCACAAATTCAAAATTTAACAGAGCACCTACTGGAACTAGAAGGGAAGCAGCAAGAGCACCCCAAACCCAGCAGATGAAAAGAAATAATAAATATCAGGGCAAAATAAACAATATAGAATCCAAAAGAACATTTGAGCAGATCAACGAAACCAAGAGTTGGTTCTTTGAAAAAATAAACAAAATCGATAAACCTCTAACAGCTTCCTTAAAAAGAAAAGGGAGAGCACCCAGATAGACAAAATCATGAATGAAAAAAGATCTATTACAACCAATCTCTTAGAAATACAAGCAATCATCAGAGATTACTATGAAAAACTATATGCCAACAAACTGGACAACACAGAAGAAATGGACAAATTCCTAAATACACATGCACTACCAAAATTCAAGCCAGAAGAGGTAGAAAGCATGAATGGACCAATAACCAGTGAAGTAACCGAATCTGTTATCAAAAACCTCCCAAAGAATAAGAACCCAGGGCCAGATGGCTTCCCAGGGGAATTCTACCAGACATTTAAAGCAGAGCTCATACCCATTCTTCTCAAACTATTCCAAAAAATAGAAATAGAAGGAAAGCTTCCAAACTCATTCTACGAAGCCAGCATCACCTTGTTACCCAAACCAGACAGGGACCCAGCCAAAAAAGAGAACTACGGACCAATATCATTAATGAATACAGATGCAAAAATACTCAACAAGATACTAGCAAATTGAATTCAAAAGCATATAAAAGGCATTATGCAACCTGATCAAGTGGGATCCATTCCTGGTTTATAGGGCTGGTTCAATATTCGCAAATTCATCAATGTGATCCATCACATTAACAAAAGAAGGGAAAAAAACCATATAATCCTGTCAATGATGCAGAAAAAGCCCTTGAAAAAATACAGCACCCTTTCTTAATAAAAATCCTTGAAAAAGTCGGAATGGAAGGAACTTACTTAAACATTATAAAAGCAGTTTATGCAAAGCCCACAGCCAATATTATCCTCAATGGGGAAAAACTGAGAGCTTTCCCCCTGAGATCAGGAACACGACAGGGGTGTCCATCTCACCACTGCTGTTTAACACAGTGCTGGAAGTCCTAGCATCAGCAATCAGACAACAAAAAGAAATAAAAGGGATCGGAATTGGCAAAGAAGAAGTAAAACTTTCACTTTTTGCAGATGACATTATACTCCACATGGAAAACCCAACTGACTCCACCAGAAGCCTTCTAGAACTGATCAATGAATTCAGTAAAGTCACAGGGTACAAAATCAATGTACAGAAATCAGTTGCATTCCTATACACCAAAAATGAAGCAGCTGAAAGAGAAATCAAGATACTGATCCTATTCAAGATTGCACAATAAAACCATAAAATACCCACGAGTAAACCTAACCAAGGATGTAAAAAACCTATATGATGAAAACTATAAAAAAACTTATGAACGAGGTTGAAGAAGACACCAAGAAATGGAGAAATATTCCCTGTACATGGATCGCAAGATAAACATTGTGAAAATGTCATTACTACCCAAAGCAATCTACACATTCAATGCAATCCCCATCAAAATTGCACCAACATTTCTTCTAGGTTGTCCAGTTTGTTGGCTATAATTTTTATAGTAATCTCCGATGATTGCTTGTATTTAAGGGATTGGTGGCAAGAAAAATCATAAAATAGTTAGGAGTAACCTAACAGTAGATGCAAAAGACCTATATGATGAAAACTATAGAAAACTTTTGAAAGAGATTGAAGAAGACACCACGAAATGGAAAAACATTCTCTGTTCATGGATCAGAAGAATAAACATTGTGAAAATGTCATTACTACCCAAAGCAATCTATACATTCAAAAATGCAATCCCCATCAAAATTGCACCAACATTCTTCTCAAAGCTAGAACAAGCTATCCTCAGATTCATATGGAACCACAAAAGACCCCGTTTAGCCAAAGTTACATTGAAGAAGAAAACCAAAACAGGAGGCATCACAATCCCAGTCTTTAGCCTCTACTACAAAGCTGTCATCATCAAGACAGTATGATATTGGCACAAAAACAGACACATAGACCAATGGAATAGAATAGAGAACCCAGAACTGGGCCCACAGAGGTACTGCCAATTGATTTTTGACAAAGCAGGAAAGAGTATGCGATGGAAACAAGACTGTCTCTTTAGCAGGTGGTGCTGGGAGAACTGGACAGCAACATGCAGAAGAATGAAACTAGACCACTTTCTTACACCATTCACAAAAATTAACTCAAAATGGCTGAAGGACCTGCATGTGAGACAGGAAACCATCAAAACCCTCGAGGAGAAAGTAGGAAAAAACCTCCTAGACCTCCACCGCAGCAATCTCCTACTGGACACATCCCCAAAGGCAAGGGAAATGAAAACAAAACTGAACTCTTGGGACTTCATCAAGTTAAAAAGCTTCTGCACTACAAAGGAAACAATCAAGAAAACTAATAGACAACCTACAGAATGGGAAAAGATAGTTGCAAATGACATATCAGATAACGAGCTAGTATACAAAATCTACAAGGTACTCACCAAACTCCACACCCAAAATACAAATAACCCAGTGAAGAAATGGGCAGAAAACATGAACAGACACTTCTCCAAAAGGGACATACAGATGGCCTACAGGCACATGAAATGATGCTCAACATCACTCATCATCAGGGAAACACAAATCAAAACCACACTGAGATACCACCTCATGCCAGTCAGAGAGGCTAAAATGAACAAATCAAGGGACTATAGATGCTAGCGCAGGTGTGGAGAGATGGGCACCTTCCTACACTGTTGGTGGCAATGTAAACTGGTACAGACGCTCTGGAAACCAGTGTGGAGGTTCCTCAAAAAACTATCCATAGAACTCCCTTAGGAGTTTACCTAATGGATACACTGCTAGGAATTTACCTAATGGATACAGAAGTGCTGATGCATAAGAGCACATGTACTCCAATGTTCATGGCAGCACTGTCAACAATAGCCAAAATATGGAGAGAGCCTAAATGTCCATCACCTCTTGAGTGGATCAAGAAGAAGTTGTATATATATACAATGGAGTGTTAATGGCAATGAAAAAGAATGAAATCTGGCCATTTGTAGGAAGGTGAATGGACCTCGAGGGTGTCATGCTAAGTGAAATAAGTCAGGCAGAGAAGGACAGATACCATATGTTTGGGCTCATAGGTCTAACAGCAGAACAGGAGAAACCCAATGGAGGACCATGGGGAGGGGAAGAGGGAAAGAGAGTTGGGGAGAGAGAGATGCAAAACTTGAGAGACTATTGAATATTATAAATGAACTGAGGGTTGAAGGGGAAGGGGAAGGGGGGAAAGAGGTGGTGATGATGGAGAAAGGCACTTTTGGGAAGAGCACTGAGTGTTGTATGGAAACCAATTTGACAATAAACTAAAAAAATAAAATACAATTATTGGATGCAAGTTCGACTATTCTGACTTTCTTTTGATATTTTTTCATGTTAAGTGTTTTTCTATCCCCTCACTTTCAATATGCCAGTGTCTTGAAGTCTAAAATGATTCCCTTGTAGGCAATCTATAGATGGGTCATTTAAAAAAATTCATTCTGAAGTCTGTTTTTTGGTTCGAACATTTGGTTTATTTATATTTGGAGTGATTATTGGTAGATATGTATTTAGTGACATTTTATTTTTTGGGGTTTTTTTTTCATTATTTCCAGAGATTTTCTCTGATCCCTTCTTCTCTTTTTCACTTTTGATCTTTCTTTTCTACTCAAAGTGTCTCTTTTAATATTTCTTGCAGGGCTGGTTTAGTGGTTATAAACTCCTTTAGTTTCTGCTTATCTGGGAAAAATATTTCTCCTTCTATTCTAAGTGATAGTATGGCTGGGTAGAGTATTCTTGTTTGCAGATTCTTCCCATCCATCACATTAAATAGATTATGCCACTCCCTCTGGCTTATCTAGTTTCTGTTGAGAGATCTGCAGGTAGCCTTCTGGGTCTTCCCTTCTAAGTTAGAGACGTCTTTTGTCTTTCTGCCTGCAGGGTTATTTTCTTTATTGCTATGCTTTGCAAATTAATTATAATATGTCTTGGTGTTGACCTGCTTTTGTTGATTTTTCTGGGAGTTCTCTGTAACTCCTGGATGGATGTCTGTTATCTTGCCCATATTAGGAAATTTTCAGCTACTATTTCCTCTTAATGATTTTCTGTCCTCTTCTGTCTCTCTTCTTCAAGAGAGACTTTGAGGACTCTTATTATATGAATGTTATTACATTTGATGGAGTCCGTGAGTTGCCTATGTGTATTCTCATGTTCTTTAATTCTTTCTCTCTTTTGTTCAACTTCATTTTTTTCTCATTATTTATCTTCTATATCATTATTCATTCCTGTTTCTTTCATCCTCATGTTCATTGCATCAAACCTATTTCAAACGCATTTTTCATTTCTGAGTGATTACTTTTTAACTCTTTTAGCTCTGTGGTAATATCTTCCCTGACATCTTCCATTCTTTCTCATACCTAATGAATTTCCTTATGATTGTTGTCTTAAGTTCTCCAACAGGTATGTTCTTTATATACACTTTACTTAGATATCTGGTTGTGAACTTACCTTGTTCTTTCATTTGAGATTAATTCCTCCATCTTGATATTTTATGTAAGTGTCTGTCTTCTCTGTGTTAGGAAAGCCTGTTATGTTTCCTGCTTCTGATACTAATGGGTTTATGAAGAATAGTCATATAGTGTCCAAAGCCTGGATCTTCAGGAATGTCTGTGGTGTGTTTTACATATACTCTGCTGTTGTGTTTTGGCTGCCCTATCCTACAGGCTAATCATCTGCAAAGATTCTCCTTGCCTGAGTTATCTGCAATGGTTGGTCCTTTGCCAGAGGGTGGTGAATTTTAGCTAAATGTACTGTAGTCTGATTGAAAATGAGACCTGAGGGGGCGTCTGGTGGCTCAATCAGTTAAGTGTTTGACTTCGGCTCAGGTCATGATCTCATGATCTGTGGGTTCGAGCCCCACATCAGGCTCTGTGCTGACAGCCTGGAGCCTGCTGCGGATTCTTTGTCTCCTTCTCTCTCTGCCTCTCCCCTGTTTGCTCTCTGTCTCTCTCAAAAATAAATAAACATTAGAAAAAAAAAAAAGAAAATGAGACCTGATACTACTTCCACTAGAATTGAAGCCTCATAGAATGCTCAGGTCAGGAGTCCTGTTGTGGGCTGGTGTTTCTGCTGGTCCTCTGGGAAAGACCCTATAGTATTGGAGCTGAAGCAAACTTGACCAAATATCCTGTAAGGCCAGTTCACTGGGATGTGGCCCTTGCTGTGTTATGCCCAGATCACAATATTGTCCCCCAAAACCAGAGACCACCAGGCAGACTGAGTCACACATGCAAAAGCAAAGGGCATTTATTATTATGGGCTTAAGCTTGCTGGGATTACGCTTGGGCTCACAGATTTCACCAGCACAGTGGATCCATGCTAAGAGCCCCGAACAAGGGCTGAGCAGGGTTTTTATGGGGTTTGGGAAGGGGGAGTTACAGGAAATTGTGACATAGGTACAGTGATCCAATCATTGTCATATATCAGCATTGACAACTTTAACCATACATTTTTGTTTAGAGAGTTCGTTACTTTTGGCAGGACCCAATCACAATATTTATAGTATCTTTGAAAATAACCAACTACAGAGTGGACCCAGGACCCCCACGTGGGGCGAGTAACTGGTTAATCTAGTATTAAATAGCAGGTAACTATCAATGGTTTCCATCTATAGGCCTGCCCTTAAGAATGTTAAGGGTGTTAGCTGGCTGCTTCTGATTGGGTGTTACAAGGGTGGTCTCTCTTGCTCTAGGAAATGTGTAACTAACTGCCTGATAGTTTCGGGGAAACTGAAACTTAGGCCTTTAAGGTCAGAGGGGAAACTTAAAGCCTGTCATGGAGTCAGTTTGGTTCAGACCTGTGTCCTTTCAGCTGTAAGCAGGTTAGGCAGTCACTGTTGGTGCTATGCTGTTTACCACAGGTGGCTCTGTGTTCATGCTGAGGGGTGAGTAAGGGAATTGGAGTAAGGCAACTACTTTTCCCTGGAGAAGTGTGTCTCATCCTGCTGCCTTTCAGGGAAACACTCCTACAAGAGTAAGTAATCTCCCTGCTGTGTGTCCTAAGCATTCCTCAGATAGGTGTTTCCACACTGTCTGCCTCCAGGTTGTTTTCTTGCTTTCTCTCCAAGAACAACACAGTGCCTTCCCAGTTCTGTCCCAGTCAATCCTGCTGACTTTTAAAACTCTTGACTTTAGGGATGTGATGTGGACACCAGTCTTCTGGGTGAGAATCTTGTGCTGGACTGTGGCAGATTTTACAGAGAAGGACAGTTGTGTCAAAGTTCAGGGGCATGGGACTTGGTGCAAGCAGGCTAGGTAGCAGGTATTGGGGCCAAGGTGCCTCTGCAAGTGGCTCTGCATTTATGCTGAGGGATGGGAGAGGGAAATAGTGCCATCTGGCTCCTTTGTCCATGGAGAGGAGTGTCTGTGAAGGCTACCTCTCAGGGACAAGCCTTAAGGAGACCAAATAATATCCCCCTTGTGTGTCCCAAGTATTCCTTAGGTAGCTGTGTCTACAATTGTCTGCCCCTGGCTGTTTGTCTGCCTTATCTCCAGGAGTAGGGAAGAGCCTTCAGGGCTCTAGTCCATCCAAGTCTGCTAACCCTCAAAACTACAAACCCCACAGGTTCCAGGAACTCAGGAATATCAGTCCCTCTAATTTTCCCAAACAATGACTTTGAGGAAGTGTTCTTATTGTGCATTCATCTGTGTACTCTTCTCTCTGTCCTATTTCTCTGTGACCACTGCTTTTCCTGTATGCACCACCTAGAGTTCATTTCTATTAGCCCAATCCCTGCACTTACTACTTTACTTGATGTGGCCTCTTTTTTCCCTTTAGTTGTGGAGCTTGTTCTGTCAGTCCTCAGGTTACTTTATGAGATATTCAGAGTGGTTTGATAGTTATTTAGTTGTGTTTGAGGAGAGCCTAGAGTCCTCCCACTACACTGCCATCTTATCTCCCACCCTCTCAATAATATTTCTGCAACTAAACCAAAGTCTTCATGTTATAATTGTTCTTTAGCATTATTTTATGAGAAAAAAAATGAGGGATAGAAATCAACTGTCACTAAAACTATTCTAAAGATTACACTTTAATTTGCATTATTAATGTCAACTACTGAATGCTAAAAAGCCTTTTTCATCTCTTTAGACATATTTCTATATTTCTTTTTCTCATTATTTTTTTGAGGAGCAAAATATATTATGGAATACTATTCTGGAAAGAAAGTTATGTAGTAGTAATGAAAATCAAGATATAAACTATGATATTTGTCATATTTTTTATCAGTGAAGTATCTTTAATTAAAAAAAGGTATTGAAATTGTGCCACAGAAAATGGGAGAGTAGGAGGGTCCTGAGCTAACCTTATCTCACAAACACACTGAGACAAAAAACTACATGTATTGAAACTTTCCCTGAAAACAACCTGAACACTGCCACAACAGATCTTCCACAGCTAGTGTAGAGAGACGACAACATCAAAATTGTATAGGAGGGGAGTCATGATCAGGAACCAAATCCATATGTGACTAACCACAAATGTGAAGGCATTTCAAGTACAGAAAAGTGAGATTATCATTCTCCACAACAGGCAAACTTGGCCCTGGGCACTCTCAATGGGAAGATGAGTACCCACAATGTCTGGCTTTGAAATTCATTGGTGCTTAACTCCAGAAGAAGAGGAAGGGAATAAGAAACAAAATGCTTAGTCTTAAAGAGCCAGCATGGTCAATAAATGATGAAGATTTATTGACTAATTTTAGGACACTTACTGGAGGAGCTTTGTGCTCTGACATCAAAGGAGCTGGTATGTGCCTTTTTTTTTTCTTTCTAGATCATGACATTTGTGCTAGTCAGGGCTACCACTTTCCATTTATCTTGAACATCACATGTGCACCCCCAATGCATTCCTATGGATCAGTTATACCCAAAATGACTGCCCTGAAAGAAATCCCACTAGGGTAGTTCCCGTACCCAGCAGGGTTCCCTGAAACTACAATAATACTTTTCCAAAGTGGCTGCTAACCTGGGAACAGGGGAAGATAATCCTATACACTAGTGTGTTCATAGTTCCTGCACACAATCCTCTCAGCTGGCCACACAGAGAGCAAGTCCTGCCCATCAGTGAGCCCACAGTCATCCCAGCAGCTAAGTGCAGACGGCCAGTCTGAATGCCAGAACCACTCACCAGTCATTGTAGCTGGACTTCTCAGTAGGCTCTGAAGGAAGCAAGTCATTTCAGCTAGATGATCCAAGGGTCAGCCACTTCCAGTGGTGTGTGTACAGAAATTGTAGTTCAGTCACAACAAGAAGGTTCACACAGACCACACAGAGAATACCTCTGGAATACATGGTCCTGGTGGCCAGGAGCAATGGCACTATAGGGCATCGCAGGACCTCTTCTACACAAGACCACTACTTTCAATTTCAGGTCATGTAGCTAACCTACCTAATACATAGGAACAAGTAGAGAATTAGACAAAATGAGAAGACAGAGAACTATATCCTAAATGAAAGAACAAGAGAAAACCAAATTTGATATAAGCAATAGGCTGGATAAAAAATTCAAAATAATGGTTATAAAGATACTGAACTTGAGGGAAGAGTGAATGAAAACTTGGTGAAAATTTTAACAAAGATAGAAAATATTCAAAAGTACATATCCGAGTTGAAGAATATTGTAATTGAAATGAAAAAAATACATTAGAGGAAATCAAAAGAAAATCAGAGGATGCAGAATAAGTCAGAAAACTGGAAGACAAAGTAATGGAAAGAAACCAAGCTGAACATTATGAACAAGGAACATTAACAAATGAAGCCTGATTAAGAAAGAGAACACTTGACATTATCAAGCATAATAATATTTTTGTTATAAAAGTCCCAGGAGAAGAAAAAGGTGAAGAAGTGGGGTGGGAAACAAAAGTTATTTCTGGAATAAATGGTAGTGGAAAACTTCCCTAACCTGGGGATGGAAACAGACATCCAGGTAGGAAGTACAGAGAGCTCCAAACAAGATGAAACCAAGAAGGTCCAGACCAAGATACATAATAATTAGAATTGAAAATATTATAGATTAAGAGAGAATCTTAAGAGCAACAAAAAGAAAAAAGATTACATACAAGAAAACCCCATAAATATATCAGCTGACTTTTTTTTTTCAGAAACTATGAGACCAGAAGGGACTTGCATAATATATTAAAAGTGCTGAAAGGGAAAAACCTATAACCAAGAGTACTCAGCAATATTATCATTTAGATCAGGAGAGAGAAAATATTTCCCAAAGTCAAAGAAGCACATTTCCACTACACTGGAGCATGGGCTGTTATATAACTGTTGAATCACTAAATTGTACACCTGAAAATAATATTAGACTATATGCTAACTACCTGAAATTTAAATAAAAGACTTTTAAAAAAGGAAATGTTAAAGGGAGCTCTTCAAGTGGAAAGAAAAATAGTAACTAGAAAAAATAAAATTATAAAAAGAAAAAAAATACAGGTAAAGGCAAAGATATAGTAAAAGTAGTAAGTGAACCACTTAAAAAGCCAGTATGAAGGTTTACTGAAAAAAGTAGGAAAATCAATTCTATGTATAAAAATTAGTCAAGAGATACACAAAATAAAAACGATATAAAATATGGCATTGTATGCATAAAAGGTGGAGGAGAAAGTAAAAATTTAGTGCTTTTACAATGC
>NC_043705.1:3825474-3836930 GCF_006229205.1 Suricata suricatta
GTCTTTACTTTAATGTCCAGCTTGTCTGATATTAGTATGGCTACTCCAGCTTTCTTTTGGCTTCCAGTTGCCTGATAGATACTTCTCCATCCCTTTACTTTCAACCTGTAGGTGTCTTCCGGTCGGAAATGCGTCTCCTGTAGACAGCAAATAGATGGGTTTTGTTTTTTGATCCATTCTGCTACCCCGTGTCGTTTGGTTGGAGCATTCAGTCCATTTACATTCCATGTTATTATCGAAAAATGTGGGTTTAGAGTCATTGTGTTCTCCCTAGAATTCATGTTTATAGTGGTGTCTCTGGCACCTTGTATTCTTTGCAGCATTTCCCTCATAGAGTCCCTCTTAGGATTTCCTGTAGGGCTGGTTTGGTGGTCATGAATTCTCTCAATTTTTGTTTATTTGGGAACACTTTTATCTCCTATTTTGAATGACAGGCTTGCTGGATAAAGGATCTTTGGCTGCATGTTTTTTCTGTTCATCACATAGAAGATTTCCTGCCATTCCTTCCTGGCCTGCCAAGTTTCATTAGATAGGTCTGTAACCACGCTGATAGGTTTCTCTTTGTATGTGAGGGCCCTTTTCTCTCTAGCTGCTTTCAGAATTCTCTCTTTATGTTTATATTTTTCCAGTTTCACTATGATATGTTATGCCGAAGGCCGATTCAAGCTACGTCTTAAGGGGGTTCTTTTTGCCTCTTGAATTTGAATGTCTATTTCTTTTCCCAGATTTGGGAAATTCTCAGTTATAATTTGGTCTAGTATCCCTTCAGGCCCTTTCTCTCTGTCTTCCTCTTCAGGAATTCCTATGAGACTGATGTTGTTCCTTTTGATTGTATCACTCAGATCTCGAATTATCCTTTCCTGCTCCTGGATTACTTTCTCTCTCTTTTTCTCAGCATCCTCTTTTGCTGTAACTATATCTTCTAATCACCTATTCTTCTCTCTGCCTCATCAGTTCTCGAGGTTGCTGCCTCCAGTTTGTTATTGACTTCATCTTATAGCCTTTTAAAATTCATCACACCTATTTTCATAGCTCCTAGTAATTGTCTCAGTTGATTTTTGGATGCTTTTCTCAACCTCAGTGATTAATCTTATGACAAGTTTTTAAAATTCTTGATCCGGTATGTTGTCTAGATCTGACTTGAGCAGTTCTGTGGCTGTGCCTTCCTCCTGGAGGTTCTTCAGTGGAGAGTTCCTTCGTTTTGTCATTTTTGCTAGTTTTCTGTCTCTTGTCACCTTTAGAAAGCTTGTTGTGCACTGTGCACCTGTTAATATTTTTCTGTTAAAGGAGGCTTATTGACTGTCCAGGGCCTTTCATTTCAGGAAATATTCTCTTAATTGTGTCTCTCAGTTTCTCTTGTTGTGCCTGTATTTTATTTTCCTACTCAGCAATATTTGGGACTTGCCGTCATGCACACTTTGGCTTGTTTCTTGGTGTAGTCCTAAGAAGGAAAACAGACAGACAAACACAGAGGGAACAGAAGCACACAGACACACAGACAAATCAAACAAAGAAACACATTAAAAGGGAGAAGTAAAGAAAGAAAATGGAAAGGAAAGAGACAAAAAGAAGAAGAGAAAAGAAAAAAAGACTAAAAGGGGGTCGGAGACAACAAAGGGCAGTGGACAGTCTAAAAGTGTATGACCAGTTTAGGGGAGAGGTAAGGATGAGATGCAGGAGAATATATCTGGATTGCACGAAGGTAAAAAAAAAAGGGGGGGGGGAGAAAGGAGAAAGCAAAATAAGGAGTAAGAATTTAAAAGAATTAAGTACAAAAAAATAAAAATAGAAAAAAATAAAAAAATAAATAAAAGGGGGTTGGAGACAACAAAGGACAGTGGACAGTCTAAAAGTGTATGACCATTTGAGGGGAGAGGTAAGGATGAAATACAGGAGAATATATCTGGATCGCCAAGAAGGTGAAAAAGAAAGGGAGAAAGGAGAAAGGAAAATAAGGAGTAAAAATTTAAAAGAATTAAGTAAAAAAAAAAAAGGTAATAATAACAAAGAAATAAGACGAAAAAAGTGAAGAAAACAATTTTTATAAAAAAAAAAGCAGCAGCTCCCTCACGTGGATAGGTGTGGTTTGGTGTGGTAGGCCTCTGAGGCTGCTCTCAGAGGCTCCGCCTTGGTGTCTGCAGAGATTAGAATGGCGGCATGCCAAGCTCCACTGAACTAAGCACTGTAGGCCACTCTAATGAGTCAGATCTCCTTGTGCCATGGTTGAGCCGAGTTGTTATTTCCAGGCCCGCCTCAGTTCAAAGTTCCAGTCCTTGCACGTTTATGCTACCACAGATGAGATGCATTTGCTTTGGTGGCTGGCTTATTAGGGGGAGGAATCAGTTTGTATTGGCTCAGGCAGGGATTTTGGCTGCCCCTGCCTGAAGCGAAATGAGCAGCAGGAGGTGAAGTGCTCGCCTTCACAGACCCAACTGCGGAGTCCCCAGCCCCAGCCATGATTGTGATCACAATGGGGAAAAAAATGAGTCTCTCTTGGCTTCGGGCAGCTGTTGCTCAAGGATCTGTGTGCTGCTGGAAATGAGCTGGAAGCTCCTCCAGCCTAAGTGCCCACCCAGGCCTCCACTGCTGTAATGCCCAAGTTTTCAATATCACCCCAAAACCACAAACCACCAGGGAGACCGAGTCACGCATGTAAAAGCAAAGGGCAGTTTTAGTACTGGCTTAAGCTGGCCAAGCCTAAGGTCGGGCTCACAGACATAACCAGCACAGTGGATCCATGCTGAGAGCCCTGAACAAGGGCGGGGTTGAGCTTTTATGAGTTTTGGGAAGGGGGAGTTACAGGAAATCCCGACACAGGCGCAGTGATCCAATCATAATGTACAGTATCATTGACAACAGGTTTAACCATACACATTGTTCAGAGCGTTCATTACTTTTGGTGGGACCCAATTACAACATTTAGAGTACCTTTGAAATTAACCAATTACAGTGCGAGTTGAGGGTCTTGTTTGGTGACTATCGGGTTAGCTTTAACATTAGGTAACAGGGTCCTATCTAAAGTTCCTATCTGTAGGCCTTACCCTTAGGAATGTGGGGACAGGTAGCTGGACTTTCTTGATTGGATATCGCAAAGTGGTCTCTTGCTCTAGGCAATGTGTAACTGCCTAATAGTTCCGGAGAGACCAACCCTTAGACCCTCCAGTTCAGAGGGGGACCTCTGTCATGGAGTCTGTTAGGTCAGACTTTGTCCCTACACCGCCACCAACTCCCTGCTGGGATCTCGTAGGTGTGAGCCCTATTTTTTCCCTGTTGGCACCCAGGAATCGCACAGCCAATGCTGGGGTGAGATGTGCCATGGAGATGAGGTGCGTGGTCCCGCTCCCAAAACCGAGGTCGAAGTGAGCGCCGTTGGCACTGCCGCCGCTGCCACCATGGAGGCTGGTTCCCCTCTGAGATGGCTTAGGGCTGGAAGCTGTTCTTTCCCTTGCACCACCTGGGTTTGGGATTTGGGCTACCCAGCAGTTATATATGGAGTGAGTTTCTCTCTCCAAGTGCAGCCAAGCATTCCTTACCTTTTCTCCAGAGACAGTACTACAAGCGTGTTCAGTCACTCTGTCCCTTCCCTGTGTCTCTCGGGCTCCATGCACATTTGCCCCATGTTGGGCTGGGGCTCCTGCCTCCCCTGCCCGTCTCAGGCAGGCCCATTTTCTGATCTCCCCAGTTTGCACTCACTCACTCAGGTATCTTTGAGGTTGTCTTCTTTCTGGATTCTGTATTTTCTCCTTCCGCTCTTGCAGATGAGAGTAATGTCCTTCTCAGTTCGATAGATGAGGCGGATGGAGTTTACAGAGCGCCCTTCCTCTCCGCCATCTTGGCTCCTCAGATATGTTCATTTTAATCACAAGAAGGATACATGATCCAAATCAATTTCCATTGACTTGGGATTCACAGCAGTGCACATTCATAACTTGCCCCAGAGATGGGTTAAATGTCATGCTCTTTTAAAATAAGGCCTCAAAAGTCTTTGATTGTGTAGACATTTCTTAGAACACATTAACATTTCTGTAACACATAACACACTAACACTTGAAGACACATATATAAGAGGTTTGTCAGACGTGATATATTTCTTAGAATACTGTACCATAGTCTCAGCATATAAAATCTGGAAAATGAATTCTTTTTCATTGCTATCTAGGGAAAATGCCAAAGTTTTAATATTAACTTGGAATGGGCAATTATTTACATTTATACCCTTGCCTTTGGGTCATGGCATCTCCAGTCCCCAGTTCATAAGTTAGACCATACACAACCCATAGATTATTATGATGGTCTGCTAAGTCAGTGAATCATTATAATCACAATAGATGGGAAAAAAATGGGTGGCAGAGGTCTTGGTTAAATTCAGATAGTGTGGTATTAACAGTTTCAGTGGCTGACTACATCTAGATCAAGGGAAAAATTATTGTATCTTGTATTTCCAAATATAAAGAAAAAGGGAAAACACCTACAGAACTTTGGTTTAAAGACAACATTTCCCACATCTGGGACTACCTCTCCAGTCTCCACAGAAAGTAGGAGGTATGATGGCATCAGACAGGGAAAATTCTCTCCAAATCTTGGCTGAAACACTGGTGGTCTATGAGCAGACTATTTCTTATTAGAGATGGGGTGAAGAGGATTTTTTTTGGGGGGGATGTTAGGGTTAGTGTTAGGGTATATGCGTAGTATTTCACACTTCAAAGATCTCTCCAGATGGCTAGGGTTAAGGCTAGTGTTAGTACTAGGCTTTGGGTTAGGGTTAGTGTTAAGGTTAAAGCTAGGGATTATTGTTAGGGATTCAGGGTAAGGATTAGGATATATGGTTGGTATTTTGCAGTTCAGAAACTTCTCCAGAGAATAAAACCCCGTATTTATTTTGGGGTTAAATTTAAGGTTGGGGTTAGATTTAAAGTTAGGTATTAGGGATTAGTGCATGTGCATGATATCCTGAAATTTGGAAACCTCTCCAGAGAATAAAATACCACACTTCTGCTTGGGTGAGAACAGACATGGAGCCCAAGCTGAGACAAGGAGTGGATTTGGGTCTCTGCTCTTTAAATAGATATTCAAAAGTTCCTTCTGTTTTTATCTCTCCCTCACACCCATTTATAGAAATACCACTAATTCTTGTATATTTGGAATCTTCTCTAGGATAACTAAGGTGCTTCTCAACGTTTGTTATTGTGTGTTCAAGAAGCCACTTTCTCAGATCTAGGGTTAGGGTGGGTTAGGGGTTAGGGTTAGGGTTAGTATTAGAGTTAGGATGTGTTTATAGTATTTTGCAATTTAGATACCTCTCCCAAGATTAAACTCCACATTTCTCCTAGGATGAGAATAAACATGGCAGGCATTTACTGAGCTGAGTCAAGTTTGGGATTTCTTTCAATAGATAATGGTGGGAAGAAATTCTAAGTATAAAGTGTGGTGTATCCCAATAGGAAAACATCCACTATAGAGAAAGCAATAAACAATCTAGTAAGAAACAACATTTTTTTCTGTCAACTAATATCCATCAACTTCTGTTATTGGTTGACAATATGTGCATATTAATGTTTTAGCAAAGTAGCAGGATAGAAATATGTGTATGGTACCCACATAACAGACTCCTAACAACCAAGATTGATCTATTGATCTGAATATAGTTGCTGCCAAATATTCAGTTTTCAGTGACAGAGATAGATGCTAGAGACATTTCTAGAAAACCTACTGTGCCTATTAGTGCAAAATTGATTATATTAACCTGACTCCATCTGGAAAAGATTCGTTTTAATTGCATTAGACGCGTATTCTAAAAATGGGGCTTTATTTATTGCTTCTAGAGCATTAGCCAACACTGTGAAAGGCTTTCAGTGAATTTGGGACCTAGATAATATTTATCAGTACAGTTGATTCGTGTTAAACCACAAGAGGTTTAGCAGTGGACACATCCCCATGGGATCCACTATTTTTACACTGAACTACACTACCCCAACTTTGCTATCTTAATATGCAATGAAACAGCTTGTTAAAGATATAGTTGAGGTGATAGATTAAAGAGGAAACCATGAGATGGTAGAATGCCATACACTCTCCAGTATAAATTGCCAGACCCCATAGGATTCTGAATACCTATTTGGTAGAATACATAGATCTAGTTAATACATCTAGGTATTAAAAATTTAGCATTATTTCTACTTATCCACTTGGAGAATGATTTTCTAAAGTTTTTATTGAAACTCCAGTTAGTTAACATGCAATGTAATATTATTTTCAGGTGTATATTTCACAGATTTAATATTTACATACAATCCTAGATGCTCATCACAACCATTGCACTCTTTAATCTCTATGACCTTTTTAACCCATTCCCCCACCCACTTTCCCTTTGGTAACCATATATTTTTTCTCTATAGTTAAGAGTCTGTTACTTGGTTTGCTTCCCTCTTTTTTCCCCTTTGCTCATTTATTTTGTTTCTTAAATACCATATATGAATGAAATAATATACTATTTTTTTCTAATTTATTTCACTTAGCATTATACTCTCTAGTTCCATCCACATCATTGCAAATGGCAAGATTTCATCCTTTTTTGTGGCTGAGTAGTATTCCATCATATGTATGTATATATCTCACATCTTCTTTCTCCATTCATAAGTTGATGGACATTTGGCTGTAGTTTGGCTATTGTAGATAATACTGCTATAATCATTGCTGTGTGTGTATTGCCCTAAATTAGTGGTTTTGTATTCTTTGGATAAATAAGTAGTAGTGTAATCATGGGATCATAAAATAGTTTTATTTTTATCTTTTTGAGGAACCTCCATACTATTTTCCAGAATGGCTGCACCAGTTTGCATTCCGACCAACAGTGCAGGAGGGTTCTTCTTTCTCTACATCTTTGCCAATACCTGTTGTTTTCTACTTTGTTGATAAAAATGTATACATATCATCCCATCTGTTCTTGGGCTCTGCTGCTTAAGAAGTCTGTTTTTTGGAACATCTGGGTAGCTCAGTCGGTTAGGCATCTGACTTTGGCTCAAGTCATGACCTTGCAGTCCATGGGTTCAAGCCTCGCATTTGGCTCTGTGTTGACAGCTCATAGCCTGGAGCCTGATTCCAATTCTGTCTCCCTCTCCATCTGTCCCACCCCGACTCATGCTCTGCCTCTTTGTTTCTCAAAAATAAATATTAAAAACGTTTAAAAAGGAAGTCTCTTTTCCTAATAGTGAAACATTTATGAGATTTAACTGCAAATGTCCATTGAATATGAAGCTAGACTTGCCCCCTGTTAACCTTGGGTTCCTCATGCTAGTAACGAGCAGACAAATGGAGAAGTCATTGTTGTTGTTTGAAGTACCCAATTGTGTCACCAGTAGATTTTAAAGCTACTGTTGTACAAAAGAGAGAAGGAGAAAGTTGTTTGATATACAGGTTATCCACTTGGGTATCTTTTACTACTGCCTAGTCCAAGTGTGACAATAAATGGAGAAGTGTAGCAGAAACAGTAATAAGACTCTAAGTCACATTACCTGTCATACTATCTGTTCATTAATGGTAGATGTGATATTAAGTTGTTCCACTAACATTCCTATTCAACTTTTTCTAAGGAACTCCGTTGGATTCTAAGCTGGCTGAAAAATATTTTATTCTATTATTATTTTACTAAATACTTTTCTATAATTACTATTTTAAGAAAGATTTTCCATAATTTATAAAATTAATGTATGCAAATGAGAAAATTATGACATGTCACATACATGCACATGGAGGACTGATGGATCAATTTCCTCAATTCTTATGAATGCTGCAAGTATTAGCTGTCAGATTTTGACCTGATCTTTAAAATTGACATGAGGTCATAAAAGACTACCCATTGTTCCTTGGTGCCGTGTCCATTATATGGCCACTGTCGAGTATAAAACCAAAGCCAATCACCCAAATAGTGTGCTTTTTGAAGGGTCGCTACAATTTCAGAGTTCTTCATGAGTCCAGAGAAGGACATTGAAGTATAAATTTTTCAGTTAAATCTCTCCTTATTCCTAGACTATCTTTTATCTTTACCTTACAGATGTCAATCTTAAAAAATTTCTTAATAAATTTCCAGGACTCTAATCTCTGAATCTGATCTTTGGAAACTAGACCAGGAATATCTCAATGTCAAGCAAGACATTTCTTCACTACTGCCAGTGTTGTGTGAAGGCTGTGAAGAGGAATAATTATCTAAATTATATCCTGGCTAATATTTATTATCTAAGTAAGTGCTATCTAATATATGTTAAGATGAAGCTCTTATATGTTTATGGTGATTATTATAAGCTTACAGAGGGAATTAATTAAGCAGTAAAATATTTATTAGAACATCTTTTATAATGTCAACCTTTTAAACAAATCATACAGCATGTATGCTCCTTGGTAAGCTATAGTTTAACATTTACCAACATAAAAATGACTAGGCAAAACCTTAAAGCATGGGCACTATTTTTGTCCTGAACACACATTGTACGTCTGCTTCATTAAGCAAACAAACAGACAGACAGACAAATAAACAGCCAAACAAAAGAGAATTCCAAACAAAAAGATAAGAGAAACAAAAACAAACAAAAAAAAGCCCTTCTAGTTCCCATAAGATTAAAGTCATAAAGTCTTGTGCATACTAAAACCATAAGATAAAGTCTAAAACTTTCTGGAATATCCTCCATCATGAAGATTTACAACTCTTTAAGTTGCAAATTCGCATTTGAATTTTTGTTTCTATTCACATTTTCTTCAATATAGGGTTACATTTTTTCAATTTTTTCTACTCTCTATGGGTTAAACTGATTTCTTCTTAGATTTTGTATTTTTAAAAATTCTGAGAATCAGGAAAATTTTATACTCAAAATTTTTGTATAAATAATATGTATAATATTATATATATAATGGAGGTAGGCTTTAATTTACAAAGAGAAATCCACGATTCTAAACATAGACATAAATATAATAGTAGTAATTCTCTGAAAGTGGTCATTTTATGATTATTTTATATCCAGTTTGCCTGTCAACTTGGATTGTTTTGTTTCATTACCACTGCACCTCAATATCGGAGTATCTTAAAATTGTGAATTCACATTGCGTCATGACTTACAAATGGCTCTGCTGTGTCTTCATTCCAGAACCCAGGCTAAAAAGAGAGCCATTTTCTGGGATTTGGGTATATACTCGTAGCAAAGGAAAGATATATTTGGCTGTGAACTACATAATGGTTCTTAAAATTCTTACTTGGAAATTCTCATGTTACTTTTATCCACATATATTGACCAAATAGTGAATGTCAAACTAGATAATTATAGAGATGGTGTTGAAAATGCCTCCATAATTTTGGGTTCTGTAGGAATTAACAGGAATATTTTGAACAATAATACTTTATACCACACTGCTTTAGAATATTATGTTTTTGTAAACCCATTAATTCCACTATTAAAGGTTGGAGATATTAAGAAATAAATGTGTGTGTGTGTGTGTGTGTGTGTGTGTGTGTGTGTGAGAGAGAGAGAGAGAGAGAGAGAGAGAGAGAGAGAGAGAGAGACTGCAGGGAGACATTCAAAAGAGATGAGATACAGAGAAAGAGAAAAGCAAAAAATTAGAGAGAAATAGACCTTTTAAGAGAAAGAGACAATGGAGAGGTTCTTTGTTTCTACTTTCCTATTTTAGAGCATAATTTATTTATATAATTGGAAGACAGTATATTGATATCTAACAATTTATATAAATTACATGACATTTATACTTATTTAAATTTAAGTATTTATTCCCCTTGATAATGCATTGAAAATAAATGAAAGTCGTATTATGTTTTTAGTATTCTCTATTCCCTGTTATGCATCTTTAGGAATTGTTTTCCGAATTAGGCTTTCTTGATGTCTGTGTTCCTCAGGACATAAAATGAAGATAAACTGTTAAAATTTTGAGGTGTTAGAATTCTATTGAGGAGGAGGAGTTTTCTTTGATATGGGGAATTCAGGGATTGGATTTACATTTATGTCTCTGGGTTCAGAAGAGAAATATATATGGCGACCACTACCAGGTAAAAGCCCTGCATGATTCTGCATGATTTTGCTCTACTTTCTTCTACACTCTCACTCTGTGTCGCTTTCTAATTTGCTTCTTTTCACTTATTAATATACCATATTTTTCCTGCTGCAGGCATATCATACATTTGTTTCCTCTACGTGAAGAGTGAAATTCTCTCACTCTTGCTTGTCTCCTACATAGTATTCAGATTTTTTTGTATTAAAGGTCACTTCTTTGAGACATCCAGATTGCTAACATACAAATAAAAAGAAATTCAACATCATTCATCATTAGAAAAGTACAGATAAAATCCATGATGAGTTTCCACCTCATACTTGTAATAATGGCTAAAATTAACAACATGGGAAGCAACAGGGTTTGGTGAGGATACAGAGAAGGGAGAACCCTCTTGAACTGTTGGTGGGAATGCAAACTGGTGCAGCCACTCTGGAGAATACTATGGAAGTTATTCAAAAACATGAAAATAGAACTACCCTGTAATTGAGAAATCATCCTGCTAGGTATTTACCTAAATGATACAGAAATACACATTTGAAGGGCTATATGTTTATAACAACACTATCAACAAACTATGGAGAGAGCCCAATTGTCCATCACTTGAGGGATGGATAAAAACTCACACACAAACACATATGTATAACTCAGCTACCAAAAAAGATGAAATCTTGCCATTTGCAATGATATGGATGGAATTAGAGGTATTATGCTAAGCCAAATAAGTCAACAAAGAGAGACAAATGCCATATTATTTAACCCATATGTGGAATTTAAGAAAAAAAACAGACAAAATATGACAAGTGGGAAGGGAAAGAGAGAAACAAACATAAGAGGCTCTTAAGGATACAGAACAAATTGAGGGTTAATAGAAGAAGGGTGGTGGGGGATGGTATAAATGGGTGACAGGTACTAAGGAGGACACTTGTTTTGAAGAGTGCTGAGTGTTGTATATAACTGATGAACTCTTGCATTCTACTCCTGAAACCAGTATTGACTATATGTTAACTAACTCAAATTTAAATTTTTAAAAAAGTCAAAAAATTGCTAGAGCTAATACATGAACTGAGCAAAGTCACAAGACTGTCAATATGCCAATATTGGTGTCAGTATACCAATAATGAAGCAGCAGAAAAAGAAACCAAGGGATGTATCCTACTTAAAATTGCACCTCAAAAATGAGATACCTAGGAATTACCTTAACCAATTAAGTAAAAAACCTATATTCTGAAAGCTACAGAACACTTGTGAAAGGAATTGAAGAGAATACAAAGTACTGGAAAAGAAATTCCAGGCTCATGAATCAGAAAATCAAACATTGTTAATGCCTATACTAGCCAAAGTAATATACACATTTAATGCAATCTCTAAATGTCACCAGCATTTTTCACAGAACTAGAATAAACAAT
>NC_043705.1:3837430-3848581 GCF_006229205.1 Suricata suricatta
AATTTCCATTATGTAGGGAAAAAAGAGTGCACATTACTCCTATATTATTGGATAGATTTCTTGTTTCCTTGAAGCTGAAATTTTTGTAGAAGGAATTAGACTGATTTTACTTTGAGTGGGAATTATTTCTGGTAGTTAAAAAACTGACACAAATGTCTCTATCATATATATGTTTAGATGAAACTGACAATTTGGGATCATATCCTACTTGCAGACTGTGAAGGGGAGATAGTGTTCTAGAGAATGAAGGCAGCATTATAGGTATGGGGCCCAACGTCTGAGTTGAGACACAAGTCCTGCCTCAGATAAATTATGTGATATTAGGCAGACGACCTGAGAATCTGAATCATTTAATTTGTAAAAGGAGAAAATTAGATGAGGAAGTGCCTTATTGATTCTTGAAGAAGATAAAATATGGTAAAGCAATAGAACAATTTCTGGAATGCTGTTAGCTTCAAATAAAGATTTGATATTATTTTACCACCACTATTAATAATTTCCCAAATTAAATAATTCACTCTTCTATTTATATTAAAATAAAGAAATTGGATGTAGAAAAGTAAGAATAAACATGGAGGCCAATTATCTTGCATGGTACAGACAGCATTTAATTGTATATCTGGTGTGCCAGATGGGCTGTTCACTGTGGCTTCATCATAGTCAGTCTCATTTACCAAATTGCAATAGAGATTTCTTTCACTTTGAGCACAAATATTAGTTTAGAAAGCAGATATGTTTTGCTTTTATCAGGCTGTTTTTAATTTTGCACTTTCATCTGCCAATAGATGTAGAATTTGAAATTTTATATTTTGTAGTGCAATGTGTACCAGATTTGTTGGATGATTACATTAAACCATCAAATTCATTTTTAGTGTTTTGTATTGCTTTAGCACCCCAACTTAATAAGTTGACTATTGTAATAGGTTTTTGGAATCATTACAAAAAACACAATATTTTCAAAGTTGGAGATTACTGCTGAAATATCATAATCACTTCTAAACTCTTTCTAAAGAGAAGAAAGAATATTTCTTTTTATTGTTGTTATTGGTAAAGATTTTAAAAATTTAACATGTCAGAAATTGAAAAGTTGCAAATGTTTAATTCATAAGAGAAAATGTACGTTATTACTGATTCTTTTCAGAAAGGATAGATATATTTTACTTCCAGTGTTCTTATATTGTACTATTTTCAGATTCTACTTTATTTTTTAATAGTTTATTGTCAAATTGGTTTCCATATAACACCCAGTGCTTCTTCCCACTTTAAATCACACAAGCACACACACACTCGCACAGTAATTTTGCCTGAAAAGATTGACTTTGCCCCCCTCCTTCAGTGTAACCAATGTAATTTTTATTTTGCCTTTAACATTTAACAAAGATGTAGTATTTGAGTAGCCAGATATAAGAGGGGAAATCAATTTGAGTCAGAGGCAACTCAGTGTTGTTTGATTGAATTTCAGTCAGAAGCAACTCGGTGTTCAATTTTTCTCACTACATCTCAGTTTCCATGAAAAATTTGTTGCTATAGACAATAAAGTAGATGAGGCTTGTGAAAAAAAAGCTAAAGACTTGTCTTGTAAATGGCAATGATCTTCTAAATGCTACATCTTCCCCCTTTAAGTATGTCTCTATCACAAAAATAAACATAAAAAATTAAAAAAGGAATAAAGGGTTTTATTCTTTTCTCATCGATTCTCTTTTTGTTTTTATGTAAAGCAGTGATTCTACAGATTTATATAGTCACTCATAAACAACACTGATCAGGAAATCTCAAAATGTGAAAATCTTATTATAATTGACCAATGTACATTAATTTTTTAATTTGCATATACTTGACACATCATGTTCCATTAGTTTAAGGGGCACAACATAGTGATTCAACCAAAATAAAAGTTTTGTGATGCTCACAAATCATGTAACTACCATCTGTCACCACACAGTATTAGAGTGATGAAGACAGGGAAAAATGAGTGAAGGGGAGATGGAGATATGGACCCACAATTATGGAATAATGAGTCATGGGAATAAAAAAGAGAACAGAAGGAAAACAGTAAATGATGTTGTAACAGCAATATAATGGGACAGATGATCGCTAAATTTGTGGTGAAGGTAGCATAATATATAGACTTGTTAGATCGTTGTTTTACACTCAAAACTAATGCAACATTGCCAATTATACTCAAATTTAAAAAATGATAAAATAAAAAATGGATGAATAAAAAAAGTACAAAAATAAAAGAAAAAATGCAGTATTCTTGGCTATATTTCTTAAACGGTGCCATCTTTCCTGTGGCTTATTATTTAATAATTGGAAATCTTCACCCATTTTGTCATGGTCTACCAACTTCTTCTCTGACAATCACTTCTTTGTGTATTTATAGGTCTGATTTTGCTTTTTGTTTGTTCATTCATTTGTGTTTTTACATTGCACATATGGGAGGGAAGTCATGTATTTGTCTTTCTCAGTGTGACTTACTTCATTTAGCATGATACTGTCTAGGAACATCCATGTTGTCACAAAGGGCACAATATTATGGATTTTATTGTTGGATATATTCCACAACATATATATGTGTATGCACACACACGCACACACACACACACACACACACTCACACACACACACTCCTCCTTCTGTGTCCATTAATCTATCAATGGACATTTAAGTTGTTTATATAACTTGGTTATTGTAAGTAATGCTGCAATAAGCATAGGAGTGGATATAAAAATATACAATGAATATTACTTAGCCATAAAAAAGAATAACATCATGCCATTTGAAATGACATGGATGGAACTGAAGAGTATTTTGCCAAGCCAAATAAGTCAAAGAAAGAAAAAAAACCAATATTATTTCAATCAGATGTGGAATTTAATAAGTAAAACTATTGAGAAAAGGGGGAAAAAGAGAGGTAAACCAATAAACAGACTCTTAAAATTGTGAATAAACTGATGGTTACAAGACGGGCAGTGGTGGGGGAATGGTTTAATTGGTAATAGGGATTAAGGAGTGCTCTTGTTATAATATGCACCATGTGTCGTATGGAAGTGTGGAATCACTACATTGTGCACCAAAACTAATATTACAATGTATGTTAACTAACTGGAATTTTTTGGAATGAACACTGAGTGCTAAATATAAGTATAAATTAATAAATTCCATTCCTAAAATTATTATTATACTTTATGTTAACTAACATGGATTTAAATGTAAAAAAAGCTTAAAAATAGAATATTTTAACAAAATGACTACTAATAAAGACATTGAATCAGTAATCAAAACATTCCAATAAACAAATGTGTAGATCAGAAGCATTTCTTATTGTACATTTATGATAAGCATGGAATGGTATATGAAAGTGTTAAACCACTATATTGTACATCTGCAACTAATATGACAATGCATGTTAACTGTAATTTAATTAAAAGTTGAGAAAATAAAGTTCATATGAAAATTTGAGAAAAACTAAAATAAACATAGAGATGAATATATCTTTTTGAATGAGTGTTTTTGTTTTCTTTGGGGAAATGAATACTCAATAGTATAATTATATAGCTAACAATATTTTTGATTCACAGGTCTTAATTCTTAGATTTCAGTAACTTTGTTCAATTACAGATGATTTTAATCCTAAAACTTCCAAGTCCTTCGAACTTCCCCTTATTAATACACTAGTTTGCTATGTATAAACATACATAAACACATACATACACACAAAATTTCTTAAACATTTATTTCAGGTAATGATATCACATGAATAATCTACTAATTCCATTTTTATCCTTGGTTATCCAGGTGAAATCCAATGGAGAACATCACTTGGGTGGCCAACCATACCGTACGATCAGATTTTGACCTTGTGGGACTCTTTAGTCAATCCAAGCACCCTGCTCTGCTTTGTGTGGTCATTTTTGTGGTTTTCCTGACGGCCTTGTCTGGAAACATCATCCTGATCCTTTTGATACACTGTGATGCTCACCTTCATAACCCCATGTACTTTTTTATTGCACAGTTGTCTCTCATGGATGTGATGTACATTTCTGTCACTGTGCCCAAGATGCTCATGGACCAGGTCATGGGTGTGAATAAGATATCAGCCCCCGAATGTGGGATGCAGATGTTTCTCTATTTGACACTGGTAGGTTCAGAATTTTTCCTTCTAGCTGCCATGGCCTATGACCGCTATGTGGCCATCTGCCATCCTCTCCGTTATCCTATCCTCATGAACCATAGGGTGTGTCTCATCTTGGTGTCTTCCTGCTGGTTGCTGGGGTCTGTGGATGGATTTATGCTCACTCCTGTCACCATGACCTTCCCCTTCTGCAGATCCAGGGAGATCCACCACTTCTTCTGTGAGGTCCCTGCTGTAATGAAGCTTTCCTGCTCAGACACTTCCCTCTATGAGACACTTATGTACCTGTGCTGTGTTCTCATGCTCCTTATTCCCGTGACGATCATTTCAAGCTCCTATTCGTTCATCCTCTTCACCATCCACAGGATGAACTCAGCAGAGGGAAAGAAAAAGGCCTTTGCCACTTGTTCTTCCCACATGACTGTGGTCATCCTCTTCTATGGGGCTGCTGTCTACACCTACATGCTCCCCAACTCCTACCACACCCCGGAGAAGGACATGGTTGTATCTGTCTTTTACACCATACTCACTCCTGTTCTAAACCCTTTAATTTATAGTCTTAGGAATAAGGATGTAACAATGGCACTAAAAAAAATGTTGAATGTGGGATTTGTCTTTCAGGAAACTGTAAAGTAGGAAAATTTGTACTAATGTTTTTCCTTTACTCTACAAATTAAAACTGTAGGATCCTATGTCAATGTTATACCTCAGATTCTTATAATATGATTTGTCGTCACCTATTTATCTCTTTCACAGTAATTTTTTTCTGTACCATAAAGCTCTTTATTTTTACATTTCTGTATTCAAAATATTTGTACAATGGTGTTGTATCCATGTTACATTTTTCTGAAGTTGATAACTGCACAGTAATTCTGTGGAAAAATGCTCATATTCTTATGAAATATATAACAAAATATTTAGAAACAAAGATCGTAATATTTAGAACTGACGAGAGAGAAAGATGGAGAGAGAGGTGCTAAACCAAATGGGGTATCATGTTAATAGGACAATCTAGGCAAGAGGTATAATGTTTATTGTACTATTATTTATATTCATACTAATTGTACTATTACTATTATTCATTCTAATATTCTATTACTTTGAAATTACTTAAGAATAAAACATAAAGTATCAGACTTTTGTCTATTTCAAAAGTTGTCCTTGGTGCATGGTAGTTATGTAAGTGATGAATCTTGGAAATCATACTCATGTTAACATGAGTTACTGCAAAATTTCATTTGTCACCCTGCATTTAATGAGGGAAATTTTGTTCTTTATGTTCCAAACCTGAAGTTTGCTTACTGTGGTCAGTTGCCTTTGCAAGGAGTTAGAACAAAGTAAGGAGCTCAGGAAAGAAGTGGCTAATATGCAACATAAATGAAATAGGGCAAATGAGACTAAAATCCAATGTCTTGCAGGTTATAACAATCTGGTTACCTTTATAATCCAAAGAGTAAGAATAAATGATAATAAGTTTGAGGAATAGTCTTCCCATAATACTTTTCATTCAGTAATTATGTTTCAGTAAAATTTCTCAGTCAAAGGTCAGGTTAAGGTTGTGTCATTTATACCTCTTATTTCAAATGGTTTCAGAGTAAATATTCAGATGGATAGAAGTACAGGAGTCCAATAAGTAAATAAATGAAGATTCAGAGTTTGTTTCCAGAAAATATTTCTCTGGTTACTGATGTACGGAAATCACAGGAAAAAATAGTTTAGACATTTTGTATTGTAAAAACAGACACAGGTCTCATATATTTTTTTAAAAAGTACTTTGAGGGATGGACAAGAAATCTGTACAGTTACAGCTACACAACAGAGAACAAGTAGCCTGGGAAACATTGCAGCCCCTAAAGAGAATGTATCTCATATCTCACTGAAAAGGTGGACAGAGAGGGGATAATATTATGCCAAGAGGTTGCCAAGGAGGTACAGAGAACATTGACAAGTGTGTCACCCCTTGAGAGCAGAACCAGGAGTTTTTCAAATAGCTTCTTCATCCCCATTCATAAAGTTTCATATCAGAATGGTAGAATCACTATAGGCCTATGTCTACTGTGTGACATATGTATAAACAACCATGTCCCTTTCTTATTCTTTCTTAAGGGTAATTCTTTAAAATATTAATTTATTTATTTTTGAGAGACAGAGAGAGAGACAGTGCATGAGTGGGTGAGGGGCCGAGAGAGAAGGAGACACAGAATCTGAAGCAAACTTCAGGCTCTGAACAAGATGTTGGCACAGAGCCCGACACAGGCTTCAAACCCACAAACAGAGATGATGGCCTGAGCCGAAGTTGGACACTAACCCACTGAGCTACCCAGGCACCCCAAGGGTAATTTTTTAAGAAACTAATTTTTTGTGGGAGGGACAAAATGGCAGAGAAGTAGAAAGCTCTGTAATTTTCATTTGCCTGCATCTATCAAACTGACAAGTACTGAAGCCACAGTACTCTGAACTGCATGAGTGGGAGGAAAACACACACCGTCCACATAGAAGGCAGCCTAATAAGTGCCAGAGTGAGCCCGAACTCTGGAAATTGGGGAATACAAATAAGGCGGCTCAGAGGTGCAGAGGGGAGGGAGCTCCTCCCCAGCACAGAGCCTAAGAAAGTGCATAGAGCCCCAGAGAGTCAAGGGAAAGAGAAAGAGAGACTGAAAACGCTCACAGAACTACCTCTAGAGAAGAGAAAAGTCTCAGCTTGGGACGGAGAGGGATACTATCATCCCATATATAACCACTGGGTGCAGGGAGAGAAATCTGTCTCATTTAGCTGGCATATTTTCCTTGGGCTCTGGGCAGTGCACTGATTCGAGGTGGAGCCAGGAGAAAACTGCTACCTGAGTCCCCCTACTCAATCTCAGCTAGGAAGCCAGCCACCTTTGGGAGTACGTCTCATCTCGGGCAGTAGCATTAAAGTGCAGGGACTAGGATCTGGAAATGAGGCAGGCTTGGAAAATACAGCTTGGTCTGCCCACAGCATAGGGAGATCAAGCTTAAAGGAGTGGCCTGCAATGCTTGGTTTGCGAAGGACTTAGGGTACCTCCATTCTTCTCCCCACAACCACCAAAGCAGGGCCTGGGAGAGCAGCCCCCAAGACCTACCTACACCAGTGCTTAGGTCAAGTCTCGCCATCCAAATATATTTTCCCTTATCTCATTCCTACGTCTCACCTCCACTGGTTTTATGCTTTTAGAATGTTCTTTGTCTTTTGTTGATTCTGCCTCCTCCCCTTTTTTCTTTTTTCTTTCCTTGCTTTCCTTTCCTTTCCTTTTATTTTCTTTCCTCTTCTTTTCTTTTCTTTTTTTCTTTCCCCTTTTGATTTGCTTGTTTGTTTGATTTGTCTGTGTGCATTTGGATGCTTTTCTTCCCTGTGTGTTTGTCTGTCTGTTATTCCTTTCAGGGCTATGTCAAGAAACAAGCCAAAGTACACATGGTGGAGAGTCCCAAATATGACTAAATAGGGAAATAAAAATCAAAGGCACAGTAAAAGAAACCAAGAGACACCATGAAAAGAACTCTTCCTGAACGGACAGGTCCTAGACAATGAGCCTCCTTTAATAGTGCAATACTAACAGGTACAGAGTGCATAATGAGAGGGGCGGCAAGATGGCGAGAAGTAGGGAAGACTGATACCTCCGCATGCCTGCAAACATCAAACAGAGGATTTAAAAGCTACAACTTTCTAATCTCCAGGAGTAGCGGTGTTTGCACTGACCCCTTATTGATATGAGCCCCATGAATGACTGTGAGTGAGACGGGAATGGAGACTGAGGGAGGGGGCGCCAGCTCAAGGAGGAACTGGAAAGAGAGTGACCAGAGACTCAGTTCAGGGCCTCAGAGACTGCAGGTCCGGAGGCTGCACAACACCATGCAGGGCCAGGAGCACGCAGGATGGCCATGCAGGTTGGCACAGAATTTTGAGAGCTGCCCATGAGCCAGCCGCGCTGCGTGGGATGTGGCTGCACTTCCAGCGAGAGGCAGCGCAAGACGCTGGGCGCAAACCGGCTCCCAGGGAGGTACAAGCTGAGGGGAAGAGGAGAGACTGAAGGGAGACTTTGGCTGCACAAAGCGGAGAGACAAACTTTCAATTCACAGCTGCTGGGCGCAGGGAGAGAAATCCAGTTCCCTCAGTGGCCTTGCAATCCTGTGGCCCCAGCCACCCGAAGACCTCAGGTGGAGCCAGGGAAGGGCTGACTCTCCAGTCTCCCTGCGCAGCCCCAACCAGAAAGCCGCATGGCTCCCAGAGGTTACTTTGGTGGCAGCGGAAATATGAAAGGGATTCGAAGCCTAGCAGACCTTAGAAAACCAAAACAATTTGACTCGCTCATGGCACAGGGAGGTTGGACTCAAGAGAGTGGCTGGCAATGATGGTCTGAGAGGGACTTGAGGTGCTGTCATTTTTCCTGCATGTACTAAGGTGGGGCCTCAGAGTCCAGGCCCTGAGACCTGATATACTTACATTGAACTGCGCCCTTCCACATGGGAGAGCTGGATTCTTCTCTTTGTGCTATTTTTACTTTTTTTTTTAATTTTTAAAAATTTTTTCAATTTTTTCTATCCTAATTATTTTTAATTTTTAACCTTCCACAATTTTTTCCCTTGTTTTCACTTTTCTATTTTCCTGTTTCATCATTCTCTCCCTTTCCCCCCCTGGAGTCTGGGAAAGACCAACATTTCACACAGATGAGATTAGATCAACTTTTACCATCCAGATTTTTTCATTTATCTCATTCTTATCTTTATCCTCTGCAGATTTTAGGCTCTCAGACTGCCCTTTATCTCTGGCTGTCTCTGTGCCCTTAGGGTTTTTTTTATTCTTTCTTTTTCCTTTCCTGTCCTCTCTTTTCTTTCCTGCTCCCCTTTTTTCCTTTCCCATTTGGTTTGCTTTTTTACCGGGTCTGTCAGTGCATCTGTGTGCTTGTGTTCCCTGCATGTTTGTCATTTTCCTTTTCAGGGCTACCTCAAAAAACAGGCCTAAGCACACATAGTGGAAAGTCTCAAATATCACTGAGTAAGGAAATATATTAATTACAAGCACAAGAGAAACTGAGAGACACCACTAAAAGAACATCTCCTGAAACGACAGGTCCTGACAGTCAAAGAGCCTCCTTTAATAGAGCAATACTAACAGGTGCACAGTGCAGAATGAGCTTTTAAAACTGATAAGAGACAGAAAGCTAGCCAAAATTATGAAACAAATGAACTCTTCTCTAAAAAATTTCCAGGAAGAAATCACAGCAACAGAACTGCTCAAAACAGACACAAGAACATAACTGAACAGGAATTTAGAATGATTAGCATAAAATTAATCGCTGGGCTTGAAAAAAGCATATAAGCTGTGAGTGAAAATATTGATACAAAGACTAGGAACCTTCAAAATAGCTGTGACAAGTTAGAAACGGCTATAAATGAGGTGAATAATAAGATGGAGGCTCTCAATGCATGGATTGAAGAAGCAGAGAGGAGAATAGGCAAATTAGAAGACACAGTTATAGCAAAGAGAGAAGCCAAGAAGAAGAGAGAGAAATTGATACAGGAGCAAGAAAGGACAATCGGAGACCTGAGTGATAAAATCAAACGGAAATATGCATATCATAGGAGTTCCTGAAGAGGAGGAAGGAGAAAAAAGTCCTGAAGGGGTATTGGACCAAATTATACAGGAAAATTTCCCCAATCTAGGTAAAGAGAAAGACATTGAAATTCAAGAGACATACCGAACTCCCCTATGACACAATGTAAACCGACCTTCAGCACGACATATCATAGTGAAACTGGCAAGATATAAACATAAGGAGAGACTTCTGAAAGCAGCTATGGATAAAAGGGCCTGAACATACAAAGGGAAAACTATCAGTGGTTACAGACCTATCTAATGAAACTTGGCAGGCCAGAAAATAACAACAGGAAATCTTCAATTTGATGAGCGAAAAAATATGCAGTCAAGAATTCTTTATCCAGCAAGGCTGTCATTCAAAATAGGAGAGAGAAAGGTTTTCCCAAATAAACAAAAGTTGAGAGAATTCATCACTACCAAGCCAGCCCTACAAGAAATCCTAAGAGGGATTCTATGAGAGAAACATAGCAAGGAATATAAGGTACCAGAGGCATCACTACAAACATTTGCTCTATAGGGAACACAATGAATCTAAACCCACATTTTTCAATAATAACACTGAATGTCAATGGACTGAATGCCCCAGTCAAACAACACAGGGTAGCAGAATGGACCAAAACCCAAAATTCATCTATTTGCTGTGTATAAGAGACTCACCTTAGACCTGAAGTCACCTCAGGATTGAAAGTAAGGGGATGGAGAAATATCTACCATGCTACTGGATGCCAAAAGAAAGCCGGTGTAGCCATATTTATTACAGACAAACAGAACTTTAAAGTAAAGGCAGTAATAAAAGATGAAGAATGACATTATTTAATAATTACAAGGTCTCTCCATCAGGAAGAGCTAACAATTATAAACATCTATGCACCAAATTCGGTAGCTCCCAAATACATAAAACAACTAATAAGAAACAGAAACAATCTTATTGATAAGAATGTGCTATTTGCAGAGTTTAATACCCCACATACACCAATTGATAGGTAAACCAAACAAAAAATCACTAAAGAAACAATGGACCTGAATGGCACCCTGGAACAGATGGAATTAATAGATATATTTAGAAGTCTGCATCCTGAAGCTGGGTAATTCACTTTCTTCAAAAGTGCACATGGCACATTCTCCAAGATTGATCACATACTGGGTCATAAAACAGCCGTCCGTAAATACAAAAGAATTGAGATCACACCATGTACACTTTCAGATCACAGTGCTATGAAACTTGAAATCAACCATAGGAAGAAGTCTGGAAAACCTCCAAAAGTGTGGAGGTTAAAAACTACTCTACTGAAGACGGACTGGGGGAACCAGACAATTAGGGAGGAAATTAAAAAATATATGGAAACAAATGAAAATGAGAATACAACAACCTAAAACTCTCTGGGATGCAGCAAAGTCC
>NC_043705.1:3848681-3850362 GCF_006229205.1 Suricata suricatta
CAAAAAATAGAAATCAAGGAAAACTTCCAAACTCATTCTATGAAGCCAACATCACCTTGATACCCAAACCAGACAGAGACCCAGCAAGGAAAGAGAACTACAGACCAATATCCTTAATGAATACAGATGCAAAAATACTCAACAAGATACTAGCAAATCGAATTCAACAGCATATAAAAAAATATCCATCATGATCAAGTGGGATTCATTCCTGGGTTACAGGGCTGGTTCAATACGCAAATCCATCAATGTGATCCATCACATTAACAAAAGAAAGGATAAAAACCATATGATCCCATCAATAGATGCAGAAAAAGCATTTGACAAAATACTGTATCCTTTCTTAATAAAACCCCTTGAGAATGTCGGAATAGAAGGAACTTACTTAACATTATAAAAGCAGTATGAAAAGCCCACAGCTAATATCATTCTCAATGGGGAAAAAGTGAGAGCTTTCCCCCTGAGATCAGGAACATGGCAAGGGTGACCACTATCACCACGGTTGTTTAACATAGTGCCGGAATTCCTAGCATCAGCAATAAGACAACAAAAGGAAATAAAAGGCATCAGAAGTGGCAAAGAAGCAGTCAAACTTTCACTTTTTGCAGATGACATAATACTCTACATGGAAAACCCAGCAGACTCCACCAAAATCCTTCTAGATCTGATCAGTGAATTCAGTAAAGTTGCAGGGTACAAAATCAATGTAGAGAAATCGGTTGCTTTCCTATACATCAATACTGAAGCAACTGAAAGAGAAATCAAGAAACTGATCCCATTCACAATTGCATGAAAAACCATAAAATACCTGGGAATAAACCTAACCAAGGATGTAAAAGACCTATATGATGAAAACTATAGAATGCTTATGAAGGAAATTGAAGAAAACACCAAGAAATGGAAAAATATTTCATGCTCATGGATCAGAAAATAAATATTGTGAAAATGTCATTACTACTCAAAATTATCTACACATTCAATGCAATCTCCATCAAAATTGACTAGTGTTCTTCTCAAAGGTAGAACAAGCTATCCTCAAATTCGTATGAAACCACAAAAGACCCCGAATAGCCAAAGTCATATTGAAGAAGAAAACCAAAATGGGAGGCATCACAATCCCAGACTTTAGCCTCTACTACAAAGCTGTCATCATCAACACAGCATGGTAATGGCACAAAAACAAGCACATAGACCAATGGAATAGAATAGAGAATCCAGAACTGGGCCCGCAAATGTACAGCCAATTAATTTTTGACAAAGCAGAAAAGAATATCCGATGGAAAAAGGACTGCCTCTTTAGCAGGTGGTGCTGGGAAAGCTGGACAGCATCATGCAGAAAAATGAAACTAGACCACTTTCTGACACCATTCACAAAAATAAACTCAAAATAGATGAAGGAACTGAATGTGAGACAGGAAACCATCAAAATCCTAGAGGAGAAAGCAGGAAATAGCCTCCTTGATTTCAATTGTAGCAATTTCCTACTCAACACATCCATTCCCAAACACAAGGAGTTAAAAAACAAACATGAACTATTGGGACATCATCAAGTTTAAAAGCTTCTGCACTACAAAGGAAACAATTAAAATAAAACCTAATAGGCAACTGACAGAATGGAAAAAGATAGTTGAAAATGCCATATTGGTGAAACGGCTAGTATCCAAAATCTACAGGTAATTCA
>NC_043705.1:3850462-3863311 GCF_006229205.1 Suricata suricatta
AGCCTCCTCAACAGGTGGTATTGGGAGAGCTGGACAGCAACATGTAGAAAAATGAAATTAGACCACTTTCTTACACCATACACAATAATAAACTCAAAATGGAAAAAGGATCTGAATGTGAGACAGGAAACCATCAAAACCCTAGAGGAGAAAGCAGGAAAAAACCTCCTTGACCTCAACTGCAGCAATTTCTTCCTGAACACATCCCCAGAAGCAAGGGAATCAAAAACAAAAATGAACTACTGGAACCTCACCAAGATAAAAACTTCTGCAAGGCAAAGGAAACAATAAAAAAAAATACTAACAGGCAACTGACAGAATGGGAAAAGATAGTGGCAAATGGCATATCAGATAAAGGGCTAGTATCTAAAATCTACAAGGAGCTCACTAAACTCCATACACAAAAAATAAATAATCCATTGAAGAAGTGGGCAGAAGACCTGAATAGACATTTCTCCAAACAGGACATACAGATGCTCAGCGTCACTCATCATCAGGGAAATACAAATCAAAACCACACTGAGATACCACCTCACACCAGTCAGAGTCGCTAACATGAACAAATCAAGAGAATATAGAGAAAACGGGCACCCTCCTACACTGTTCGTGGGAATATATACTGGTGCAGCCACTCTGGAAAACAGTGTGGAGGCTCCTCAAAAAACTATTGTTTGAACTCCCCTATGACCCAGCAATAGCACTAGGGATTTACTCAGGGAATACAGAAGTGCTATGCATAGGAGCACATGTACCCCAATGTTCATAGTGGCACTTTCTACAATAGCCAAATCATGGAAATAGCCTAAATGTCCATCACCTGATGAATGGATCAAGAAGATGTGTGTATATATATATATATACACACAATGGAATACTACATGGCAATGAGAAAGAATGAAATATGGCCATTTGTAGCAAAGTGGATGGACCTTGAGGGTGTCATGCTAAGCAAAATAAATCAGGCAGAGGATAGATATATTACAAGGCTCTAGTGATCATGATAGTATGGTACTGACACAAAATAGACACATAGATCAATGGATCAGAATTGAAAACCCAGAAATATGGGTAAATTAATCTTCAACTATGTGGTAAATTAATCTCCAACCAAGTAGAAAAGAAAATCCAATGGAAGATAAAAACAGTCTACTCAACAGTGTTGGGAAAACTAGATGGTGACATGCAAGACAATGAAACTGGACCTCTTTCTTACGCCATACACAAAAATAAATTCAACATGGATGAAAGACAGGAAACCATCAAAATCCTAGAGAATAACACAGGCAGTAATCTGTTTCATATTGGTGTTAGCAATTTTTTTTATCTTTAACATTTATTTATTTTTGAGAGATAGAGAGAGTGTAAGTGGGGGCCATGTAGAGAGAGAGAGGGAGACACAGACTCTAATGCGGGCTCCAGGCCCTGAGCTGTCAGCACAGAGTCTGATGTGGGGCTCAAACACACCAGTGGTGAAATCATGACCTGAGCCAAAGTCAGACGCTCAGCCAATGGAACCACCCAGGAGCCCCATGGTTTTAGCAATTTTTTATTAGATATGTCTTCTGTAGCAAGGGAAACACAAGCTAAAATAAACTATTGTGACTTCATCAAAATAAAAAGCTTCTGTACAGCAAACGGAACAACCAAGAAAACTAAAAGATAACTGACAGAATAGGAGGAGATATTTCCAAATGATATTTCTGATAAAGGGTTAGTAACCAAAATATACAAAGAATTTATGAAACAACACCAAAACAAACAAACAAACAAATATTCCAGTTAGGAAATGGGCAGAATATATGAATAGACTTTTTTTTCAAAAAAGACACACAGACACATAAAATGATGCTTGAAATAACTCATCATCAGGGAAATAGAAATCAAAACCATGATAAGATATCAACTCATGCCAATCATAATGGCTAAACAACATTCTATGAACCCTCTTGCACTGTTGGTGGGAATGCAAACTGGTGCAGCCACTCTGGGAAACATTATGAAGGTTCCTCAAAATGTTGAAAATAGAACTACCCTACAATCCAGCAATTCCAGTGCTAGGTATTTATCTAGAGAATATAAGAATATAATTGAAATAGATACATGCACCCCAAAGTTTGTTAACAATGTTATTAATAATTAACAAATTATGGAAAAAAACCAAATGTCCATCAAGTGATGAATAAATAAAGAATACATTTATATATGCAATGGGATATTACTAATCCATAAAAAAATGGGATCTTGCCATTTGCAGCAATGTGGATGGAGCTAGAGAATATTATGCTTAGGAAATAAATCAGAGAAAGACAAATACCATATTATTTCATTCATAGTGTGGACTTTAAAAAACAAAATGATTGAAAATAAAGTCAGGCAGAGAAGGACAGAAACCATATGTTTGCACTCATAGGTCTAACAGGAGAACAGAAGAAACCTAATGGAGGACCAGGGGGAGGGGAAGAGGGAAAGAGAGTTTGGGAGAGAGAGGGATGCAAAACTTGAGAGACTATTGAATACTGAAAACAACCTGAGAGTTTAAGGGGGAGGGGGGAAAAGAGGTGCTGGTGATGGAGGAGGGCACTTGTGGGGAAGAGCACTGGGTGTTGTATGGAAACCAATTTGACAATATACGACTTAAGAAAAAAAGAAAATAAGATGGATAAAAGAGAGACAAATCAAGAAACAAACTATAAACTATACAGAACAAACTGATGATTACTAGAGGAGAGTTGGGTAGAGGATGAGTTAATTAGGTTAAATATTGTGATGTGCACCAGGTGTTGTGTGTAAGTTTTGAACTACTAAATTTTATTCCTAAAACTAATATTATATTGTATATTAACTAACTGGCATTTAAATAAAACATTGAAGAAATAATGTTATCCCAGAATTTTTATTTTTTCACATCTCATTTTTGTGTCAGGTATGAGAGAATGGGCAGTTTCACTTTTTTTTTTTTCCTTGAAGCCCTCTAGTTTTTCCAACACCATTTGGTGAAAAGACTGTCATTTTTCCCATTGCATATTGATTTGACATATAATAATGCATTTACTCTTGGGTTTTGTATCCTATTCCATTGATATGACTCTATTTTTGTGCCATTACTGTACTGCTTGGATTACTAATGATTTGCAGTATAACTTAAAAGTTAGAATTATGATACCTTTATCTTTGTGTTTCTTTTTAAACATTATTTTTGGTATTCAGGGTACTTTGTGGTTCCATACACATTTTAAAATCATTTATTCTAGTTATTAAAATGCTGTTGGTATACTGATAGATATTGCATTAAATCTATAAATTGCTTTGGGGAGTATGAATATTTTAACAACATTTCTTTTCCCAGTCCATAAGCATGGAATCTCTTTCCTTTTTTTTGTGTGTCATCGTTAATTTCTTTCATCAATGTTTTATAGTTTTCAGAGTATACATTTTCACATCTGGTTTTATTTATACCTAGGTATTTTATTATTTTTGGTGCTATGATAAATGGGATTGCTTTCTTAATTACTCTTTCTATTGCTTCATTATTAGTATATAGAAATGCAATGAATTTCTGTATATTGATTTTGTATCTTGTGATTTCACTGAATTCATTTATCATTTCTGGTAGATATTTTGATGGAGAGTATACAGGTAGTAATTTTTCTGACATTGAACCTAGGAAGATTTTTTTCTAGGAGTGTCTCCTGAGGAGGGAAACAAAACCAGTTGTACAGTAGTGGGATTACCTCAACATAAAAAGAGTTTGCACAGTGAAGGAAACAGTGAAGAATACTAACCTCATGACTAGAAGATATTTGCAAGTGGCATACTCAA
This sequence comes from Suricata suricatta, assembly GCF_006229205.1. NCBI lineage: Eukaryota > Metazoa > Chordata > Mammalia > Carnivora > Herpestidae > Suricata > Suricata suricatta. The sequence continues at coordinate 3,854,282 of NC_043705.1, forward strand.
TAAAGCATTAGTATATAAAATATAAAAGAACTTGTAAAACTCAACACTGAAAGAACAATACAATTAAAAAGAGCAGAAGACATGAACGATGTTCTCCAAAGAAGACATCCAGATGGCTAAGAGACACATGAAAAGGCACTCAACATCATTCATCATTAGGGAAATGCCAATCAGAACTATAATGAGATATCATCTCACCCCTCTCAGAATGGCTCAAATGAAAAACACAAGGAACAATAAGTGTTTGCAAGGATATGGAGGAAAAAACCACTTGTGCATTGTTGGTGGGATGCAAACTGGTGCATCTAGTGTAGAAAAAAATGAAAGATTCTCACAAAATTAAAAATAGAACTACCTTATGACCCAATAATTGTACTACTGAGTATTTACCAAATACTTCAAAAACACTAATTTGAAAAGATATTTGCACCCCTATGTTTATCGCAGCATTATTTACAAGTATCCACTGATAGGCAAATGGAAAAGAATATGAGGTACATGTGCACATGCACAGACAATATTATTCAGCCATGAAAAAGACTGAAATCTAGAGGTTCCTGACTGACTCAATCGGTAGAGCATGTGACTCTTGATCTCTCTCTCTCTCTCCTCTCTCTTAAAATAAGTAAGTAAATAAACAAATAATAAAACAAAACAAAACAAAGAGACAAACTAAGAAAGAGACTTAACTATAGAGAACAAACATGGTTACCAGAGGAGGAGGTGTTTGGGGATTTGTGTATAATAGATTATGAGCATTAACAAGTAAAGCACTGAGTAATGTATAGTAGTTTTTATATATTATGTTATTATACATATAATATATATTAGAATTAATATATATTAGAATAGACTTAATATATAAAATATTAGAATTAATATATATTATATATGTAGAATTAATATATTGTACATTTGGAACTAATGTAATGTGGTATATTAACTATAGTGAAATTAAAATCTTAATCTAAAAAATCAACAAAACCCAGGTGCCTAGGTGGCTCAATTGGTTAGGCATCCAACTTTGGCTCAGTTCATAATCTCACAGTTTATGAGTTTGAGCCCTGTATCAGGCTCAGTGCTGACAGCTCAGAGTCTGGAACCTGCTTCAGATTCTCTGTCTCTGTCTATCTACTCCTCCCCAACTCACGCTCTGTTTCCCTCACAAAAATAAGCAATAAAAACATTTTAAAAATAAAAAACAACCAATAAAACTTAAAAAAGACTAGTTCATCCCCCAGCCTTCCTGAGTCCATAGTATCTGATGAGAAATATGATGTTAATTTTAATGATCAAATCATTTCCTGTAGATGATGAGTCACTTCTGTCTTGTTGCTTTTAGAGTTCTTTTTCTTTTCGTTGTCATTTTTTTTTTTTGATACTGTGTCTTAGTGTAGTTCTATATGAGCATTGCTTGGAGGTCACTGAGCTTTAATATAAACTAAAAATGTTTTGATTTGTGGTTACAATTTGGTATATAACGTCTTCTGTATATAGTAGTTTAATTAAGCTAATGTTCACTTAATTTTTAATAATTTATAGTCAAATTGGTTTCCATATAACACCCAGTGCTTCTCCCCACAAGTGACCTCCACCATGACCATTGCCCCTCTCCCTCCCTCCCCCTCCACCTTGAGCCCATGGTTTGTTTTCAGTATTCAGTAGTCTCCCTTGAGTCCATCACTCTCCTCCATTCTCTTTCCCCCTTCCTCTCCCCATGTTTCCCTGCCAAGTCTCTCCTGTTAGACCTATGAATGAAAACATATGGTATCTATCCTTGTCTGCCTGACTTATTTCGCTTAGCATGACACCCTCAAGGTCCATCCACTTTGCTACAAATGGCCATATTTCATTCTTCCTCATTGCCATATAGTACTCCATTGTATACATATACCACTTCTTGATTCATTCATCGGTTGATGGACATTTAGGCTTTTTCCATGATTTGGCTATTGTTGAAAGTGCCGCTATGAACATTGGGGTACATCTGCTCCTATGCATCAGCACTTCTGTATCCTTTGGGTAAATCCCTAGCAGTGCAATTGCTGGGTCATAGGGGAGTTCGACCGATAGATTTTTGAGGAGCCTCCACACTGTTTTCCAGAGTGGCTGCACCAGTTTACATTGCCACCAACAGTGTAGGAGGGTGCCCGTTTTGGCACATTCTTGCCAGCATCTATATTCTCTTGATTTGTTCATTTTAGCCACTCTGACTGGTGTGAGGTGGTATCTCAGTGTGGTTTTGATTTGTGTTTCCCTGATGATGAGTGATGTTGAGCATCGTTTTATGTGTCTGTTGGCCATCTGGATGTCCTCTTAGGAGAAGTATCTATTCATGTCTTCTGCCCATTTCTTCACTGGATCATTCGTTTTTTGTGTATGGAGTTTAGTGAGCTCCTTTTATATTTGCGTTCTTATACACCAAAAATGAAGCAACAGAAAGAGAAATCAAGAAAGAGATCCCATTCACAATTGCATGAAAAACCATAAAATACCTCGGAATAAATCTAACCAAAGATGTAAAAGACCTGTATGCTGAAAACTATAGAAGACTTATGAAGGAAATTGAAGAAGACACAAAGAAATGGAAAAACATTCTGTGCTCATGGATCGGAAGAATAAACATTGTGAAAATGTCTTTATTACCCAAAGCAATTTACACATTCAATGCAATCCCCATCAAAGTTGCAGCAGCATTCTTCTTGAAACTAGAACAAACTATCCTCTAATTTGTATGGAACCACAAAAAACTCCGAATAGCCAAAGTAATATTGAAGAAGAAAACCAAAACGAGGGGCATCACAATCCCAGACTTTAGCCTCTACTACAAAGCTGTCATCATCAAGACAGTATGATATTGGCACAAAAAACAGACACATGGACCAACAGAATAGAATAGAGAACCCAGAACTGGACCCACAAGTATATGGCCAATTAATCTTTGACAAAGCAGGAAAGAGTGTCCAATGGAAAAAAGACAGCCTCTTCAACAGGTGGTGTTGAGAGAGCTGGACAGCAACATGTAGAAAAATACAATTAGACCACTTTCTGACACCATTCACAAAAATAAACTCAAAATGGATAAAGGATCTGAATGTGAGACATTTATTTATTATTTCGTAATTGGCTTTGTAATTTCTAATATCAGTGTCTGCCCTTTCCTGCATTTCTATTACAGTTCAATTATTATTTTCTGAATATCATTAAATTCATACAATACTTATTTCAGTTAAGAGGTAAGTGACATTTAAATATATCATGTATCCCAGAGGATATGAGGAAGATAGTGGAACAGGAAGACCCCAAGCTTACATTATGCTCTTCCTTGGCTGGAGATCATTCAAACAGGGGAAACAACCTGCTCTGGGAAGAGGGGGAAATAACGAGACACACCAGTGAGACAAGCGCCCCATTAGTGGACCCGGGGGGTTGAGATTGGGTCTAATTGCAGGCCCTGCCCACCAATGAAAACTTCTCAGGAAACAAAACAAGGCAAGAACCTTGCAAGAGGGTACTACTACATCTTTGGCAAGTGCTTGGCCTATCAACTCAAGCACAAAGTGGCCCCAGACAGGTCCACTAACAGCACAAGGACCAACCACTACCCATAACAAACAGAAAGAGCCACTGCAGATGACTGGGCAGATGGAAAAACTGGCCAAAATACAACACCAGAGCCCACACAACACACATAGCAGATTCCCCTGGAGCACCAGGTTCTGGCAAACTTGGAACATACACAGCAGGGCACTATAGGACCCTTTTTTCATAAGGCATTCCTTTCAAGAGCAGGTAAGCAGCTGACATTTCTAATGCAGAGAAACATAACTAGAAGATTAGACAAAACAAGGAGACAGGGGAATAGGTTTCAAATGAAGGGACAGAAAAAAAAAACAGTAAGAGACCAATATGAAAGAAATTTGTAACATGCTTGATAGATAATTTAAAATAATAATCATAAATATATTCAATGGACTTGAGAAAAAAATGGAGATTACTAAGGCTCCTAACACAGAGACAAAAAAGAACTAATCAGAGAAAAACATAGTGAATGAAATTTAAAATATACTAGATGGAATAAATAGTATGCAAGAGGAAGCAAAAGAAATACTGACTAAGGGATATAATAATGGAAAGCAAAGCAACATGTGAGAGGGGAAAAGCTCTGAAAAATGAGAATAGACGTAGAGAACTCAGTGATCCCATCAAGGATAATATCATTTGTATTATTGGGATCCCAGTAAAGGAAGAGACATAAAAGGGGGAGGAACACTTATTTGAAGAAATTACAGTTCTAATCTGGGGGATGAAACAGATATCCATATCCAGGAGGTACTGAGATTTCTCCAACAATATCAACCCAAGAATGTCCACACTAAGACAAATATTAATTAAAATAAGAAATAGAATTGATAAAGAGAATTTTAAGAGCAGAAAGCAAAATAAAGATAGCTATATTCACAGAAGATTCTATAAGGGTATTCGTGAATTTTGTTAGCAAAAACTTTGCAGACCAGAAGGGAGTGGCATGATGTATCTAAAGTGCTGAGTGGGAAATATCTGCATTCAGGAATACTCCATCCAGCAAGGATATCATTTAGAAAAGAAGGATAGAAAAGTAATTTTCCAGATTAAAAAACAAACAAGCAAATAAGAAACAACAAACAAACAAAAACAACTAAAAAGGTTGTGACCACTAACCTAGCCTAAAAGAAATGTTAAAAGAGATTCTGAGTGGAAAGCAAAGACCATAATAAGAGAAAAAAAAAGTAGTAAACACTAAAGCAGTAAAAATAAATGTGTGTAAAAATCACTCAAAGGATTTACAAAAATCAAAGTATTTAAGGTGTGACAACATATACCTACAAGGGAGGAGAGAGGTAAAGACTGTGTTCAAACTCAAACAATCATCAATTTAATACAGACTATAATATGCAGAAGATGTTATATGCAAACCTGATCTCAAAAAATTAAAAAAAGCAAGTCATAGATATACAAAGAATAAAGATAAAAGAATCCAAGCATATCACAAAGAAACCCAGCAAACCTGGCGAGAAGACAGGAAAAGAATAAAAAATCAAGAACAATAAAAACAACCACAAAACAGGAAAGAAAACAGCAAAATATATATACCTATCAATAGTTACTTAGAATGTAAATCGACTAAACACTCTAATCAAAATACAAAAAAATTGAGATCATACCACGCGTATTTTCTGGCCACACCACTATGAAACATTAAGTCAACAACAAGAAAAAAAATTGGAAAACCCACAAGTAAATGGAAATTAAACATGCTACTAAAGAATGAATGGGTCAAACAGGAAATTAAAGAAGTTTAAAAATTCATGAAAACAAGTTAAAATGAAAACAATGGTACAAATCTGTAATATGCAGCAAAACTGTACCAAGAAGGAAATGTATAGCAATACAGGCCTACTTGAGGAAGCAAGAGACATGTCAAATAAGCAACCTAAACTTACATCTAAAAAACTAGAAAAAGAAGAACTAGTAAAACTCAAAACCAGAAGAAGGGAAATAATAAAGGTAAGAGCAGAAATAAATGATATGGAAAAACAAGAAACACAAAAACAAAACATAGTACAACAAGGAGACTAAGAGATGGTTCTTTGAAAAAATTAATATAAGTGACTAAACTCTAGACAGATTTATCAAAAACAAAAGTGAAATGTCCCAAGTAAATAAAATCACAAATGAGAGAGGAGAAATAACAGCCAACATCATAGAAACACAAATATAAGAGAATATTATGAAAAGTTATATTCCAACAAATTGAACAACCTGGAAGAGATATGGGCAAATTCCTAGAAACATATAAGCTACCAAATTGGAAAGAGGAAGATACTGAAAACCTGAACAACTGATAACCAACAAAGAAACTGAATCAGTAAAAACCAAAGCACAAAAATTGATGGACAGAGGACTTCACAAATGAATTCTACCAAACATTTTAGAAGAGTTAATATGTATTCTTCTCAAACTATTCCAAAAAACAGAAAAGGAACAAAAATTTCCAAATTCATTCTCTAAGGCCAACATTACCCTTATTCCAAAACTATATAAAGACCCCATTATAAAAGAGAGCTATAGGTCAATATTCCTAATGAAATTGGATGGAAAAATCTCAATAAAATACTAGCAAACCAAACCCAACAATATATTAAAGACATCATTCACCACAACCAACTAAGATTTATTCCTGGGTTGCAAGTGTGGTTCAATATTCACAAATCAATCAACATGATATACCACTTTAATAAGTGAAATAATAGAAATTATATGATTATTGCAATAGTGGCAGAAAAAATTGACAAAGTACAATATCCATTCATGAGAAAACCCTCAACAAAGTATGTTTTGAGGGAACATACCTCAACATAACAAAGGCCATGGATGAAAAACCCACAGCTAATATCATCCTCAAACAGAAAAAAATAAAAGCTTTTTCTCTAAAGTTAAGACAGAGATGTCCACTTTCATCACTGCTTTTTTACCTAAAACTGGAAGTCCTAGCCACAGCAATCTGACAACACAAAGGGAAAAAAATGTATCCAAATTGGCAAGGAAGAAGTCAAATTTCACTATTTGCAGATGACATGATTCTCTATATAGAGAACTCAAAGAAATCCACCAAAATATTGCTGGAATTGATAAATGAATTATTTTAAATTGCAGGATACAAAATCAACATAAATAAATTTGTTGCATTTATATATGCCAACAATGAAAAAGCAGAAAGAGAAATTGAAGAATGAATACCATTTACTATTGTAACAAAAACAATAAGATATTATGGAATAAACCTAGCCAAAGAGGTGAAATATCTCTATTCTGAAAACTATAAAACACTAATGAAAGACATTAAAAAGGACACAAAGATATGGGAAATCTTCATGGACTGGATGAATAAATATTGTTAAAATGTCTATACTACCCAAAGGCATCTACATACCAAATACAACCAAATCATAATACCAACAAAAATTTCCAGAGCTAGAATAAACAATCCTAAAATTTGTATGGAACCAAAAAAGACACCTAAAAAGCAAAGAATTTTGAAAAAGAAAAGCAAAGCTGGAGGCATCACAGTTCTGGACTTCAAGTTACATTACAAGGCTGTAGTGATCAAAACAGTAGAGTACTGGCCCCAAAATAGACTCATAGATCAATGGAACAGAATGGAAAACCCAAAAATGAACCCAGAACTATATGGACAATTAATCTTTGAAAACGAAGGAAAGAATATGCAATGAGAATAAGTCTGTTCAGCAAACAGTGCTGGGTGAAATAGGTAGCAAAATACAAAAGGACAAAACTGGACCACTTTCTTGCACCATACATACATACATACATACAACCCCCCATAAACTTTAGAAGACCTAAATGTGAAACGTGAAATCATAAATATCCTAGAGGATAACACAAGTAGTAATGTCTTTATAGCCATAGCAACTTCTTTCTAGATATGACTCCTGAAATAAGGAAACAAAAGCACAAATACACTATTGGGACTTCATCAGAATAAAACCCTTCTGCACAGGAAAAGAAATAACAAAACTAAAGACAGCCTATGGAATGAGAGAAAATATTTGCAAATGACATATCTGATAAAGGGTTACAATATATAAAGATATTTTAAGACTCGACACTGAAGAAATCATGATACAAATAAAAAATAGACAGAAGACATGCATATACATTTCCTCCAACAGACACATGCAAAGATGTTCAGCACACTTATCAGGGAAATACAAAACCAAACGACAATGAAATCTCACCTCAACCCTGTCAGAATGGTTAAGATCAACAACACAGGAAATGTATTGGCAAGGATGTGGAGAAAGAGGTACCATCTTGGACTGTTAGTGGAAATGCAAACTGGGGTAGCCACTCTGAAAAACAGCATGGAGTTTCCTTAAAAAGTTAAAAATGGAACTGCCCTATAATTCTGTATTGCACTAGCAGGTATTTATCCAAAAGATACAAAAATAATAATTCAAGGGGCACCTGAGTGGCTCAGTCACTTAAGCGTCTGACTTCGGCTCGGGTCATGATCTCGCAATTTGTGAGTTTGAGCCCCTTGTCGGGCTCTATGCTGACTGCTCAGGGCCTGGAGTCTGCTTCAGATTCTGTGTCTCCCTCTCTCTCTGCTTCTGCCCCGCTCATACTCAATCTCTCTCTCGTAAATAAATAAATAAATAAATAAATAAATAAATAAATAAATATTAAAAAATAACAATTCAAAGAAACACCTTCATCCCGACGTATAATAGCTAAATTGTGGAAACCACCCAATTGTCCATTGACTGATGCATGGATAAAGAATATGTGATATATATTCCATACAAAATGGAATATAATTCAGCAGTAAAAAGGAATGACACCCTGCCATTTGCAATGTCGTGGATAGAGCTAAAGAGTATTATGCTAAACGAAATGAGTCAGAGAAAGAAAAATACCCTATAATTTTACTCCTATGTGGAACTTAAGAAACAAAACTAATGAACAAATGGGGGAAAAAAGTGAAAAAGGAAAAAACCATGAAACAGACTGGTGAATATAGAGGGCAAACTTATGGTTACCAGAGGTGACTTAGGTGTGGGGGGAAATGAGTCAAAAACATGATGGAGATTAAGGAGATCACTGTTTGTGATGAGAACTGGAGGTTGTATGGAAGTGTTGAATTGTTAGATGTACATCTGAAGCCAGTATTGTCCTGTATAAAAACTAACTGGAAATTAAAAAAAAAAAACATTTAAAATTTCAAGAATCCAGGGTGCCTGGGTGGCTCAGTCGGTTAAAATTCCGGCTTCGGCTCAGGTCATGATCTCACGGTTCGTGGGTTCGAGCCCCGCATTGGGCTCTGGGCTGACAGCTAGCTCAGAGCCTGGAGGCTGCTTCAGATTCTGTGTCTCCCTCTCTCTCTGACCCTCCCCTGCTCGCACTGTCTCTCTCCGTCTCTCAAAAATAAATTTAAAGAGCATAAGAAAATTTAAAATGTCAGGAATC
>NC_043705.1:3863411-3876504 GCF_006229205.1 Suricata suricatta
TTTTCAGTATTCAATAGTCTCTCAGGTTTTGCATCCCTCTCTCTCCCCAGTTCTCTTTCCCCCTTCCCCTCCCCCTGGTACTCCATTAGGTTTCTCCTGTTCTCCTGTTAGACCTATTAGTGCAAACATATGGTATCTGTCCTTCTCTGCCTGACTTATTTCGCCTAGCATGACACCCTCGAGGTCCATCCACTTTGCTACAAATGGCCATATTTCATTCTTTCCTAGGAATAAACCTAACCAAGGATGTGAAAGACCTCTATGATAAAAAGTATAGAAAACTTATGAGAGAAATTGAAGAAGACACCAAGAAATGGAAAAACATTCCATGCTCATGGATCGGAAGAATAAACATTGTGAAAATGTCATTACTACCCAAATCTTATGTTTTTAATCCTTTCTCTTTTTAATGTGATATATCACACTGATTGATTTGCAAATATAAAACCACCCTTGTATCCACAAAGAAGTGTTAGATGGCTTGGTTCTTTCTAAAGGCTTTGAAGAGAATCTGTTCTATAACTCTCTCCTAGGTTCTGCTACTTTGCTATCAAGCAAACTGTGATATTTGTTAGTTTCTCCTGCATTTCTGCCACCTCTGCCTTCAATTTCACATAGTGTTCTGATTTTGTGTGTAACCCCTCTCCAAATTTCCCCTTCAGTAAGAACAACAGTCATGGTGCAGGTTAGGGAATTTAGGGAGAGGGGTACACGATTCCATCATAAGATCAATGAAAATAATTAGCCAATAATTAAGTGATGGAGAAAATTAGGAATGTTTGAGCAATAAAAATTAGTTTTTCATGGTTATGGTAGTTAATTATCTCTCTGGATAAAATGAAATGAATTTAAAGGTTCATTTACAGTGAATCAAAAACAAGTCCTATTGCTTTAGCTAGGAAAGAACTTTCAGTTTGTTAATGGAGACTGGATTCCTGTAGTCATTCGAAATCCCATACTTTTTAATCTACTTTAGCTGACTAGAATTTTTTAATAATAATTTATTTCCAAATTGGTTTTCACTTAACACCCAGTGCTTCTCCCCACAAGTGCCCCCCTCCATGACCATCACTCCCTTCCCTCCTCCACCTCCCCCTTCAGCCCTCAGTTTCCAATGTTAATAGCGCCACTTTTTACACTAGCCAAATCATGGGAAGAGCCTAAATGTCCATCACCTGATGAATGGATAAAGAAGATGTGGTATATATACACAATGGAGTACTACATGGCAATGAGAAAGAGCAACTAAGAAATTTAAACTAATTATTACCATGAAGATAAAATAAAATTAAAAATAAAATAGGCACACATTTAGAAAATGTAATCAATGAATTCTTAAAAAACATATAATTTAAAGATTAGGTAGTGAATCATGGATATAAACTCAGATACAAAATCCAGAATAAAATGAGCCATTTTAAATGAAATACTAACTTTGAAAATTTTAAAAATTATAGAAATGTACAAACCAATTATATGTGGAAATGGAAAAAAGTCATCAAAATATCAAATAGAGCCTCTAATTACAAGTGGTTCATAAGTGTCACCTATTAAATATATGAGGAATGAAATTATTTAAATGATTTTGAAGAATAAAAAAGGTAGACACCCTTAATAATTATGACTATTATTAAAAAACTGATAAGAATGGCACCAAAAGAGACACCCTTTTAGAACATTTCATACATAATGGATATAATTATCCTAGGAATACCAGCAATAAGGATATAAAATTTAACACAGAAAAGCAATAATAAAGTGAGACTGTATTCCAGAAACATAAATTAATATCAGAACATTAATTTTATTTATTCCAGAAAAAAAAGATAGTATAGAATTGTGCAAACATTATAAATTTTCTGGTCAAACTATCTGATAACAAGTATTGGTTCTGATCATTTAGCTGTGTAAACTTGGTCATGTTCTTGAGTTTGAACTCGGTTTTCTTATTTACGAAACATGGAAGAAATAAATAGAATGAACATTGTTATTATGCTGTGTTATTGTAAGTATCAAATTACTATAAGCTTAAATATATATTTTGACCAGTGTCTAAGCCAAATACTATAAATTTATCTGTTGTTATTATTGCACTAATTATTATACCATCTCAAAAGACAAATATGAAGTATAAATATTATAAAGAGTGAGTTTGGCTCAATTTCTTAACAGATTTATAGAATTAGCCTAGAGTGAAAGAAAAAATATTACTAAAAGATTGAGCAAAATTCTACAATATTTTCTCCTACCCTATGTAATTTCTTTGCTTGATCTATGCTGAGTAGTCAAAACAGGTACTAGAAACAATGTGTGTCTGTGTGTGGGGCCCCTTCCAACAGATACCTAATAACTTGAGTGTAGGACATCAGGTTCAATATGAAGCATTTAATTAGTTCAAAAATACATGGAATCAGAAAGAAACACCATAGGTTTTACTTAAACAAATTTGCATTATTTGATATCAAGGGTATTTTTATTTTTTGAAGAAACATTTGTATTTTATTTTAAATATTGGCTGGAAATATTCTGCCACTCAATAGTTTTTCCAATATCTTTCTTTTTAAAGAAAGTATTTATGATCTCCTGGTCTTTTGTTACAGATCTTGCATTGGCAAACTCTAAATGTTCTACTTTTGCACAGAACTTATCTTCACAAATAGTCTCCAAATAGCTGCTTTAATCTCCTTGTTTCTCAGACTATATATGATGGGATTCAGGAAGGGAGGCAAAACTGTGTAGGCCACAGCAATCACCAAATCTTGAATGGATGAAGTTTTGGTACTTGGTCCTAAGGCAGCAAAGAGCCCTGTAGTGAGGAAGAGCATGATAACAATCAGCTGTGGCGAGCAGGTGGAAAAGGCTTTGGCCCTACCTTCCACTGAAGGGATTCTGAGTACTGTTGAAAAGATCTGGATATAGGAGATAATCATAAAAACAAAGCATCCCAGCACTAAGCAGGAGCTCAAAGCCAGGCTCACAAACTCAACAAAAAAAACCTCATGGGAAACAAGGGCCAAAACGTGAGGGATGTCACAGAAGAACTGGTGGATTATGCTGCATCTCGAAATGTGCTCCTCAAATATGTTGCCAGTGTGAACTGCTGCATAAATAAAGCAATTCAGCCAGACGATGACTGCCATGTGGCAGCATTTTTCCGATGTCATAATGGCTTCATATTGGAGGGGACGGCAAATGGCAACATAGCGATCAAAGGACATGACAGTGAGAAAGGCCAGCTCAGCAGATGCAAAAGCAAAGAAAAAATAGACTTGAGCCACACAGCTAAGGTAAGAAATGGAGTTACTGTGAGTCAGGGAGTTATGGATTGACTTAGGCACAGTGACTGAGATGTAGCACAAATCCAAAAAAGAGAGGTTCTTCAGAAAGAAGTACATGGGCATGTGAAGATATTGATCAAAAGTAATGACTATCACGATGAGAAGATTCCACACCAGTGCTGCCAGATAAATCAGCAGAAACAGTCCGGCATGAAGTATCCGTAGCGCCCAAATATCAGAAAACCCCATGAGCAGGAATTCTGTCACTTCCGTAAGATTGTCCATTGGGCAAGGAAACATGTGTTCTGTTTAGGGAAATATGAAATGTTTAAGAATGAGACAAATACAAGGTACACAGTGTTATATTAATACAATATTGTAGAAATTGTATCCCCTCATTAAAAAATAAATTAGATATCTTCCATGCTACTTAAGCAAATGAGGTGGCAGTAGATTTTTTAAAGAAAAAATAGTACTTTATTCATAGGCTTCTTTGGCATTCGGTAAGTTCATACATTCAACAACCATCAAGATACTGAAATTTCCCACATCTAAAGCTCCCAGTTGTTTCTCTGCTCCACATATCCAACTCTGCATTTGATAACTTCTGAAACTTCACAATCAACATGAGCCAAAATTCATTTACTATCAATTATATCCTCTGAATATCCCCTAAATATATTCACATGTTTCACATTAAAATATGTTTGCCATAGTCTCTCTCTTCTGGATTTTTTTTCTTTTCTTAATAATTTTTACATGTTTATTTTTGAGAGGGATAGAGTGTAAATGGGAGAGGGGTAGACACACACACACACACACACACACACACACACACACACACAGAATTCAAAGCAGGTATGAGCCTGATGTAGGGCTCAAACCCACGACTGTGAGATCATGACCTGAGCCGAAGTCACATGATTGTGTCCCCCTTTCTCCCCAACTCTCTTTCCTGAGCCACCCAGCCACTTCTGTCCTAGATTTTTTCAACAGCCTCATTTGGAATTTGCTAACTCCAATTTTTTTCTCTCCCATCCAATTTTTACTCAGAAATTAGAATGGTCTTATGAAACTACAATTTGATCATGTTTATCCTCTACTTAAGAGTCATTCAACTGATGAGTGAAACTGAGCATCGTTTCATGTTCCTGTTGGCCATCTGGATGTCCTCTTTGGAGAAGTGTCTGTTCAGATCTGCCCATTTCTTCACTGGATTTTCGTTTTTTGGGTATGGAGTTTAGTGAGTTCCTTGTAGATTTTGGATATTAACCCTTTATTTGATATGCCATTTGCCACTATTTTTTCCCATTCTGTCAGTTGCCAATTAGTTTTTTGATTGTTTCCTTTGCATTGCAGAAGCTTTTTATCTTGATGAGGTCCCAGTAGTTCATTTTTCTTCTTGATTCCCTTGCCTTTGGGATGTGTCGAGAAAGAAATTGCTGTGATTGAGGTCAAGAAGGCTGCTTCCTGCTTTCTCCTTTAGGGTTTTGATGGTTTCTTGTCTCACATTCATGTCATTTATCAATTTTGAGTTTATTTTTGTGTATGGTGTAGGAAAGTGATCTAAGTTTATTAGGGGACAGATACCATATGTTTGCACTCATAGGTCTAACAGGAGAAACCTAACAGAGGGCCATAGGGAGGGGAAGGGGGAAAGAGAGTTGGGGAGTGAGGGGGACACAAACAATGAGAGACTATTGAATACTGAAAATGAACCAAGGGCTAAAGGGGGAGGGGGAGGGGGGAAGAGGATGATGGTCATGGAGGGGGGCACTTGTGGGGAGAAGCACTGTGTGTTATATGAAAACCAATTTGACAATAAACTATAAAAAAAAAGAATCATTCAAGAGACTTAATTAAGATTGTGGAAGAGTAGGGTGACCCTAAGTTTGCCTCATCCTTGAACACAGCTAGATAAATGTCATATCATTCTGAATACTCAAGAAATCAATATGAACACTGCGATAAACTACCTTCACATCTACAAGCAGAAAAAAAAATGATGACCTTGTGGAAGGTAGGAACTGTGGAGAGTTGATTTAGGGGAGAAAAGAGCCATGGGTTTTGTTGAAGGGATGGAACACTGACTGCAGAGTGAGGAGAGAGAGAAAGAGTGAAAACATATGCAGGGGAATTCATAAGAAAATTCTATCCCCAAACCACTGAGAAAAAGGAGAGGATTTAAATGCCACAAGTATTTTCATAAACAGAGGAGTGCAAAGTCTGAAGTTTCATTGCCAGGATCATGCCTGAAAATGCTCTGCTGGGAAAGGTGAATGGAGACATGCTAGTGGGCAGCAGCGTCTGAATATTCTCAATAAAGAGTTCCGCTGCATTGGAGTACATTTGGGAGAGGTGATATGACCTCTCCGGCGGGGGGGGGGGGGCAGCTGGGAATCATTGAGCGGTCTTGTTCACCAACATAAGAAAAATGCACTGACTGCCTTAGGGCAGCAAACCTTGGCTCTGGCTTTGTGCTGTGAATCACCATGAACTCCAGACCACTACACAATTTAGTGACTGTTTCAAGGATAATGCAGCACCAGCCACGGTGCAGTGAAACTCTTGACCAGAGGGTAAGCCTGGGGCTGTGCCATGAGGATTTCTGAAGTTTAGAGATTTTCCAAAAAAAAATTTAAGAGAAAAAAATGTGTGAACAAGGGAGGGGGGAAAGAGGGGAAAAGAATGAGAACAAAAGAGAGAGAGAGAGAGAGAGACTGAGTCTTATGCAGGCTCCATACTCAGTGCAGAGCCCAACTCAGGACTTGATCCCACAACCCTGGAATCCTGACCTGAGCTAAAATTCAGTCAGACGATCAATGGACTGAGTCACCCAGGCAGCCCTGAGGTTTGGTTTTGAAACATAGCTCTGCCTGAAATAAAACACAGGAGCACTGTGCTGCCTGGCAGGCAGACAGGTCAAATGCAGGCAGGCCACAGGTGGGGATATGACAAAACCTAGGGACACAGGAGGGGTGATTGTTTGCTGGTAGGTCAGGGCTTCCTGAAGAGTGATGGGCATGAGCTCCCTGCACCAAGACTAGAGAGTTTGGCAAAGCCATTTTCACCCTCCACCCACAGAACTGACCTAACTCATCAGTTAAACAGTACCGCCAGATGGACACCAGAGCTGCTAAACAAAATCCTGCTCCTCCGAGACTTGCAGGTGCAAATCAGCTTCAGAATCAGCACAACAGGCCCCTCACTCAAAATACCAGAACAAAACATTCACAGAAATCAAGAATAGTAGAAAGCTCCAAAATTTCAGCTCTAGGGATGAAAGAATCTAGTTTCCACTTACTTTATTTTTTTTATTTTTAAAAATTTAAATGTTGGGCGCCTGGGTGATTTAGTTGGTTAAGCAGCTAGCTTCAACCCAGGTCATGTTCTCATGGTTTGTGGGTTCAAGCCCCGTGTCAGGCTCTGTGCTGACAGCTAGCTCAGAGCCTGGAGCCTGTCTTCAAATTCTGTGTTTCCCTCTCTCTCTGACCCTCCCCCGCTCATGCTGTCTCTCTCAAAAATAAAACATTAAAAATTTTTTATTTAAATGCTTAATTTTTAATATGTATGTATGTATATATACACACACATATATGTTAGATTTTACAAAAAACAAGAAGTAAAGAAGGGCATTGTATCATATATATAATATAATAATATACAATATATAATGTAACATGTATTATAATGTAAATATAATAATAATAAATAATAATAATTTTTGGCTATGGTTTCTTATAACAAGCAGACAAAACATCTTTTGTTTCATGGGGGGGTTGGTTGTTTTTTTTTTAGACAAAATGACAAGATGGGGGAATTCACCACAAAAAAAAAAATAGGAAGTAGAAATTACAGCCAGGAATTTAATCAATACACATATAAATAATATGTCTGAACTAGAATTAAAAGAAAACAAATATAGGGCACCTGGTTGGCTCAGTCAGTTAAGTGTCTGACTTTGGCTGAGGTCATGATCTCACGGTTTATGGTTTGAGCCCTGTGTTGGGCTCTGTGCTGAAAGCTCAGAGCCTGGAGCCTGCTTCAGATTCTGTGTCTTTCTCTCTTTCTATCCCTCCCCTGCTCGACTGCTCTCTGTCTTTCAAAAATAAATAAACATAAAAAAATTGAAAACAATAATTATAAGGATACTATGTTTTTTTTAAAGCATAGAAACCAGTAAAAAATCCTTTACAGCAGAGATAAAAGAATTTAAATTCAGTCAGACTGAAGTTGAAATGCTACAACTGAGATGTAATCCCAAATGGATGCCATAACAATGAGGATGGATAAAAAAGATAAATGAACCAGTGATACAGGAGAAAATATAATGGAAAATAATTAAGGTGAAAAGAAGAGGAAAAGAAAGGTATTGGATCACAAAGTTAGACATAGAAAATTCAGCAACTTCTTTAAATGTAATAACATTCTTATTATAGGATTCCCAGATGAAAAAGAGATAGAAAAAGGGGCAAAATATTTATTTGAGCAAATTATAGCTGAAAACTTCCTTAAACTAGAGAAGGATACAAACATCAAAATCCAAGAAGCACAGAGAATTCCAATTAAATTCAACAGAAACAACCATCACCTGGGACACCTGAGTGGCTTAGTGGGTTAAGCATCTGGATTAGGCTCAGGTCATGATCTCACAGTTCATGGGTTCGAGCCCTGTGTCGGACCCTGTGCTGACAGCTAGCTCAGATCCTGGAACCTGTTTCGGATGCTGTATCTCCCTCTCTCTCTGACCCTTCCCTGCTTGTGCCATCTCTCTCTGTCTCTCAAAAATAAAAAACAGAAAAAAAATTAAAAAAGAAAGCATCAAAATATATAAATCCATTAATGTCAATAATAGCAGGGAGTTTTAACACCCCACTTACAGTAATTTACAGAGCATCTAAGCAGAAAATCAAGGAAACAATGGCTTTGGATGACATACTACACAGGAAGGACTTAACAGATATATTTACATTTCATCCTAAAGCAGAAGCATATACATTCTTTTTGAGTGCACATGAAACATTCCCCAGAAAATATCATATACTGAGTCCCAAACCAGCGCTGAACAAGTCTAAGAATATTGAGATAGTATCATCCATAATTTCAGACCACAACACTATGAAACTTGAAGTCAATCACAAGAAAGACCACAATTACATGAAGGTAAAGTAATATTCTAAAAATAATGAGGGGTTAACAAAGAAATTAAAGATGAAATTTAAAAAGTACATGGAAGCAAATGAAAATGAAACTTTAATGTCTGGAAATTTTAGGATGCAGCAAAGGCAGTCTTAAGAGGGAAGTATATTGTAATAGAAACCTACCTCAAGAAGGAAGAAAAGTATCAATATGTAACCTAACATTATAGTTAAAGGAACTAGAAAAGGGACAGAAAATAAACTCTAAAGTCAGCAGAAAAAGGAAAATAAAGATGAAAGCAGAAACAAAGAAAATAGAAACAAACAAAAACAATAACAACAAACCCCAATGGAACAGATCAACAAACTAAAAATTGATTCTTTGAAGGAATTAATAAAAGTGATAATCCCCTCTCCAGCTTTTCAAAAAGAAAAAATAAATTACCCAAATGAAGCCATGAATGAAAAAGGAGAGGTCAGAACCAACACCACAGAAATACAAATATGCATATGAGAATATTATGAAAAATTATATGCCAACAAACTGGGCAATCTGGAAGAGATGAACAAATTCCTAGAAACATGCAAACTACCAAAACTAAAACAAGAAGAAATAGAAAATTTGAACAGACCTATAACCAGCAAATAAATTGAAGCAGGGTCTAGGGTCAGGCAGCTTCTCAGGGGAATTTAAATGCCTAATAGATGTTTAAAGAAGTTAATGCCTGTTCTTCCCAAACTGTTCCAAAAAATAAAAATATAAGAAAAGCTTCCAACTTATTCTTAAATTCAGGATTACCTTTATATCAAAACCAGCCTAGGACCCCACTAAAAAGGGGAATTTCAGTTGAATATCCCTGATGAGCCTGGATACAAAAATTCCCAACAAAACCTAGGAATTTCAATTCAACAGCAAATTAAAAACGTCATTCAGCACAATCAAGTGGGATTCATTCCTGGGCTGCAGTGTTGATTGAATATTTGTAAATGTGATTAACCACATTAATAAAAGAAAGATTAAAAATCATATGACTCTCTCAATAGATGAAGAAAAAGCATTTGACAAAACACTGCATTTATTCTTGTTAAAAATCCTCAACAAAGAAGGGATAGATGGAGTATACCTCAACATCATAGAGACAAAATACAAAAGACTTAGAGCTAATATTATCCTCAATGGGTAAAAACTGAGAGTTTTACCTCTAATGTCAGGAACAAGACTCTAAGGTCCACGTTCACCATTACTGTTTTACAGGCACTGGATGTTTTAGCCTCAGCAATCAGTCAATAAAAGGTAATCAAAAGCATACAGATCAGCAAGAAAGTCAAAATTTCACTATTCACAGATGACATACTCTATGTAACCCAAAAAAACTGTATCAAAAATTTGCTAGAACTAATACATGAATTCAACAAAGTCACAAGATATTATGTCAATGTACAGAAATCCATTGCACTTCTATACACCAATAGTAAAGCAGTCGGAAGAAAATTAAGGAATCAATCCCATTTACAATGGCACCAAAATCATAAGATAACAAGGAATAAGGACACCTGGGTTGTTCAGTTGGTTGAGCATCCGACTTCAGCTCTGGTCATGATCTCATGGCTCCTGACTTCAAGCCCTGCATTGGGCTCTGTGCTGAAAGCTCAGAGCCTGGAGACTGCTTTGAATTCTCTCTCTCTCTCTCTCTCTCTCTCCCTCCCTCTCTCTTTCCCTCTCTCTCTCTGCTCTTCCTGTACTCGTGTTCTGTCTCTCTTTCAAAAAGCAATAAACATGAAAAAAAGAAAAAACAGGATAACCCTAACCAAAGAGGTAAAAGAGTTTTAGTCTGAAAACTGTAGAACACGTATGAAAGACATCAAAGGTGACACACAAAATGGGAAATCATTCCATACTCTTAGATTTGAAGATCAAATATTATTAAAATGTCTATGTTACCCAAAGCAATGTACACATTTAATGCAATCCCAATCAAAATACCACTAGTGTTTTTCAAAGAGTTAGAACAAATAATCGTAATGTTTGTATGGAACCACAAAGACTCTGAATATCCAAAGTAATCCTGAAAAAGAAAAGAAAAGCTGGAAGCATCAAGATTCTCAGCTTCAAACTACATTATGAAGCTGTAGTCATAAGGACAGTATAGTACTGGCACAGAACAGACACAGTGAGTTCCACATCAGGCTCTGTGCTGATGGTGTGGAGCCTATTTGGGATTGTGTCTCTCCTTCTTGCCCCTCACTTGCTTGTGTGTTCTCTCTCTCTTTCTCTCTCAAAAAAATATATGTATATGTGTATATGTCTCTCTCTCTATATACATATACATATATATTATAATGTTGCAATAAACATAGAGGTGTGTATATCTTGTTAAAGTATAGTGTTTTCATTTTCTTCAGGTAATGCATAGGAGTGGAATTATTAGATCATATGGTAATTCTTTTTTTTATTCATGCTATAAGTGGTTGTATTTAAGAAAAAAATGCTCAAATAAACATTACACCACATGAACTAGGAGAATAAACTTACATGAATTTTAGTAAAAAAAGAAACAAAAAAGAAAAATCATAATTAAATATAATTGAGATCAGAATAGACAACAATATAACATTGAAAGTAATAACAGTTTTTAAAAAAGTGACAATGATTTAACTACATTAACTAAGGGGAGGGGGATATGGAGACTCAAAAACCAAAATGAGAAATGGAAGATAAAACCATACAAAAGATACCACATGGGCACCGGGGTGCCTTGGTCGGTTGAGCATCTGACTTCAGCTCAGGTCATGATCTCATGGTTTGTGGGTCCTAGCCCCGCATCGAGCTCTGTGCTCACTGCTAGATCAGAGCCTGGAGCCTGCTTCAGATTCTGTGTCTCTTTCTCTCTCTGCCCCTCCCCTGTTCACACTCTGTCTCTGTCTGTCTCTCAAATATAAATGAATGTAAAAACATTTTTTAAAAGATACCACAGAAAAATTTAGTGTGATAACATATTACTATAAACAATTATGTACTAATACATCAGATAAATACCAAAAAAATACATAATTCCTATAACATCCAAGTTGCCAAGTTTGAATCATGAATCTCAAATCAAATAAATAGGAAATCCTATTTCCATTCATTTTAAGAATGAAAGCCAAATTAGAAAATAGAAATCTCCCAGCACAAAAAAGCCCAGACTACATGGTTTCATTGGTGAATTCTAATAACATTAAAAAAAGAATAATGACAGTCTTTGTGAAAATCATGCAAATAATGAAAAAGAGAGACATTTAAAAAATCATTCCAGGAGACCAGTATTACCCTGACTGAAACAGGATGAAAAGAATAAAAGGACAAAATAGGGCAGTTCTCCCTTGAGCTCTGCTCTTACATCTAGAGAGTGTACGTTTGCCTGAGTAAACCCTCCTGCTTGTACTGCTTATCAGCTGTGTCGCATCTGTCCTTGAATTCTTCCGAAAAAAAAGTCTAGTTTGTCTGATGTAAGTATTGCTACTACAACTTTATTTTGACATGCACTTTTATGATAAATATTTCTCCATCCTCTCACATTCAATCTGCAAGTGTCTTAGGTCAAAAATGAGTGTCTTGTAGGTGGTATATAGATAGGTCTTGCTTTTTTAATTTATTCTGACATCTTATATATTTTGATTAGAGGATTTAGCTCATTTACATTTAAAGAAAATATATAATTAAGTAATTATATAATTTACATTTTAAGTAATTATATAATTACTTTAAATATATATACATAAAGTAAGTGTATATATTTAGGTTGTGTATATATACATACACACATACACTTACAGATATACATATGTGTGTATATATGTATACATATTCATGTGTGTGTGTGTGTGTGTGTGTGTGTGTGTGCATGTGTGTATATATATACACTAGCTCAGAGCCTGGAGCCTGCTTCAGATTCTGTGTCTCTGTGTGTGTATATATATATATATATGTATGTATATGTATAAGTTGTGTGTTTATACTGAGGGATGGTGCAGAGAAAGGGTGCCAGCCAGCTTTTTGTTCCCAGAGAAGCATCTCCTTGAACACTTCCTCTCAGGGACATGCTCTAACGTGAAGGACTAATCTTGTGTGTGCCCAAGGCATTCTTTAGATTGCTGTTTCCATAGTGTCTGCTCCAGGATTGTTGCCTGCCTTCTCTTCAGGAGCCCAGAAGCAGGATGTGTCCTCTGGGCTCTATCCCAGCCAAGCTTGCTGACCTTTAATATTACAGTTTTTAAACCTTTCTGTTTGCAAGAACTCATAAAATTCAGCCCATCTCATATCCTACACCAGTGGTTGGAGGGAAATGTTCTCCTTGTTCATTCCCCTGTGTGCTTCTTTCTCTCTTGTTCTCTGTGACCAGAGCTACCTCCCTTCCACAGCATCTACAATCTCCCCTCAACCATGGGTCTGCACTTCCTACCTTCTTCAATGTGACCTCTTCTCTTCCTTTAGTTGTGAAGTTTGTTTTGTCAGTTTTCAGGTTTGTTTCTGGGCTATGTAGAATGATTTGATAGTTATCCAGTTTTGTTTGTTGGATGAGATGAGACTAGGGTCCTCCTACTTCACTGCCATCTTGTAAATCCTAGAGAGATAGATCTTTAACACCTGGGAAGATTCTAAGACAAGTATACCGAATATGTTTACAAATTTTTTTT
>NC_043705.1:3876604-3882673 GCF_006229205.1 Suricata suricatta
GTAAATTTTGAAGATACTTGGAATTATAACAGTTAAATCTACCAGACAGAGTCATCCCTCTCACATTTTGTTGAGAAACATCAGCTCAGGGTCTGGAGTCTCTGTCAGATTCTGCATCTTTCTCTCTGCCCTCCTCAGTTCATGCTCTGTCTCTCAAAAATGAATAAACATTAAAAAAATTAAAACCCATTATGAATAGTTCTGATTTGGAGAAGAGGAGGGTTTATTTTGTGCGGATCCATCTTGCATGTCAATACTCCAGTCAAGAACACAGAGGTTTAGAGCACCTTCTCTGGGCAACTGCTTTTCCATTCTACAGAAGAAGAAATGAATTCTGAGCGAGGCCAACCAACTTGTCCAAGATCACGCAAAAATCCAGAGCCTGAGAAAGAGTTAAAATCCAGATGGTCTGTCTATAAGATCAGTGTTGCTGATCTTTGCATTCTACTTGATTTCTTTAATGGGTAATAACTTTGGCTAATACAATTTAATGACAATGAAGTGTTATTCTCTACATGTTAATAAACAGCTGCGTGATTAAAACATATGCTTGTCTACATCAAAGTCATCTACATGACTTCAAAATATTGTAATTCACAATTTATTAAAAAATTTTAAAGTACAGGCAAATTTAAATCTATTTAAAAATAAAGTTACTGATTATTGCTTTTCTTTATCACTGTTTAATTACTTCATTATATTACTGATAAAATAAAACCTCTACATGTGAGTAGGGAAGTGTGAAATGAATGTTATTATTGCTTATAAGAAATATAGAACTTTGGGTTTGTGACAAACTTTGAGGATAATCTTTCCAAAAATTATAAATAATATAATCAATTTGAAATATTTCATTGTATCATTAACAAGTAATTTAAAAGAATAGTACCATCACATAAAGTGAAATGATGAGCAATCAATATTTGCAATGTAAAGGACAAAAAACAAATTATAAAAACAAATTAGCATGAAAGAAAAATGTGGGCAGATTGTCTGAAACTGGAGCAGGTTATAACAAACAATAATGATAAAGTACCAATTCAAAAATATCTTCAACCTAACTAGTTATGGAAATACAACTTAAAACTTTGACAGGATGCTTTTTTTGTGCTCATGTTTGGGAACACATAGTGCATATAAGGCTGACTGCAAAATTTTTAATAAAGATATGAGGAGGTGAAACTAATTTACTGCTATTTTATGTATAAATCTATCTACTTTGAAGTGCCATTTGGCATTACATAATCAACGAAGATTTGCAAGTTTTAATGGGGAAATGCTACTTCTAACAAGTATAAACCTTTTTAAAAATGACATAATTAAGGATGGTTGATCTACTATGTTTAA
The DNA here is from genome assembly GCF_006229205.1 of Suricata suricatta. Classification (NCBI taxonomy): domain Eukaryota; kingdom Metazoa; phylum Chordata; class Mammalia; order Carnivora; family Herpestidae; genus Suricata; species Suricata suricatta. Next base: position 3,877,952 of record NC_043705.1, read on the forward strand.
ATTCAAAATTCACCTCACTAGGATACTGGATGATATACCCCATCTTATCCCAGAATAAAACACTCTGTAGAAGTAAAACCAAATATGATAGCTCTACATACACCAGTAGGGAAATTTTTAACAAAAAAGTGCATGCTGCAAACTATTATATAGAATGCATTTCCAATTATATTAATTTAAACATTCAGAAAAAGACAGTATGGCTACACAAATGTATATGAATTTTATAAATCAGTTACAAGAATGAATACACAGTACCCATTAAGAAGCATGGATAGGGGACCCTGGCTGGCTCAGTCTCTGGAGTATGTGACTCTTGAACTTTGGGTTATGGGTTTCAGCCCAACATTGGGTGTAGAGCTCACTTTAAGGAAAAAAGAAAAGAAAGAAAAAGAAACATGGAATAGGAAAGGAAGCTGTGAAAATAAAGTGAAATAAAAAATGAAAATCAACTACATCTGTAATCTGTTAATATTTAAAATCAAAGAAAATGCAAGATTATCAAGTGATAAAATTAAATACTGATCATTACTAAGCATTTTAAACTTCAATGCTCTAGATTTGTAATATTTCCTTTAATATTGTGTTATATATGAATATGTCACATAAAGAAACAATGGGAATGTTTTGTGTACTATAAACTGGATTCTACATTTTAAAAAATTATAAACTCAGCTCAGGTCATGATCTCACAGTTCATGAGTTCAAGCCCCATGTTGGGCTTTGTGCAGGCAGCTCAGAGCCTGGCGTTTGCTTCAGATTTTGTGTCTCCTTCTTTCTCTGCTTTCCCCCACTTGTGCTTTGTCTCTCTCTTTCTCAAAAATAAACATTAAAAATTAAAAAAAATAACAAAACAAGTTATTGGTGACTCAGATGTATGTTATATTATTTTCAATTACCTTATGCATATTTTGAGATACATTTATAATGATGTTTTAGCAGTATATAATAACTCAAAACTAAATTGGTGTGGTATCTATTATCAATACAATTTAGTAAAAGATAATGTAAAATGTTGCTTTTTTGGTTTGCTTTAATATAATTCCAACTACACAGTCACACAATCAAGACTTGTAGCCTCTCCTTAAAGCAAGCAAGCAAACAAACTAAACTTTCCGAGGCTGAATCAGCAATAAAATATGTATCCTACCCACCATGTTGGGTTGCTTGCAAGTCAATGTAAAAATCCACACTAAGGCCAAATGGCAGATCCCTCATAATCTATAGTCTAGTATCCTCTAGCAAATGAGAAAATAATATTTTACTCATATCTAATAATCACATTTCCAGACCTCTAAAAAGGGAGAAAAGATAATATGATTTTCACATAATTATTATTTGTGTTAAAAGCTTCTTAAATCAATGTTTTTAATTGCAAATAATATAGAATTGAGGGCATAGAAAACAAACTTATATAAGCCTAAATGTATCATTGTTGTATTTGTATATAAAATATACAAATACATATATCAATGCAAATATGTACAGTACATCTTATTCAAAAGTCATTCAAATCAAAAGGCAAAAAATTAGTTCATGTATTTGACAAATGCTTGGTAGTTAACACATAAAAATGGCACAATCCCCTTCCATACGCATATATATATATATATATATATATACACAACATTTTTAGGTATAATTTGTAAATTTTGTCAGTATTGCTTTCAACTGTAAGGCATATTGAATTTTGCATTTATAACGTTGCCCTGGTTCTGAAACTGTGTTTTAAATCCACACATTATTTGAGGAACAAATGGACAGATTGTGGAATTCCTCCATGTCAGTGATAAATATAAGTGTAAAATCGATGCATATGGGTGGCTCACTCAACTGAGTGTCCAATTCTTGATTTTGGCTCAGGTCATGATCTCAAGGTCATAGGATTGAGCCCCATATTGGTCTCCGTGGTGAGGGTGGAGCCTCTTTGGGATTCTTTCTTTCCCTTTTCCTGCTCCTTTCCCTGTTCATTCTCTCTCAAATAAAAAAAATAATGAAAGAATGTGTTTAAAAAATAAATGTACAAGAATTTTCCTGCATTTTGAATAAATGTACCTAATATCCCATCTTCCTGTTGACAGAAGAGAGTTGAGTTTGAGAAGGAACTTCCTAATAGATATGAGAATACACAGAGTGAGGGAGTATAATGGATCTTGCTTCAGGTCCCTATGTACCTCAAGATTGTAAAAGGCCAAAGTAGCATGGTTGAATCAAATGTGAAGTAAATGTGCTATAAAGCAGTTTCGGGATATTATACCCCTCCCTATTTTATTGACACATAAAAGGAGGAGGCAACAGCTTACACAAGGTATTCCTGGTGTACACCTTGGGCAGAAAGTAAACTCTGAACTTGTCCATTTACCTGGGATCGTTTTCTTCCTCCTGGTTATACTACCCAAGCACAGAATTTGACTACGTGAGAATATCCTAAGTCCAAATCCTCCGCCTCCATGTCTCAACATTTCACTCAAAAGATTAATAAATCAAGCTCATAAAGTTAATAAAACGAGGTATAACCTATGGTCTTATGTGTAAGAGGATTGAAGGAGACCTGAGCTCTATTGATTTTCTGACACAGCTGAGCTGTTTTAAATTGGGGAAGCTAAACATAAATTTGAGTTTCAATTTCTCCAACCATAAAATGGCAATAAATGAGTTTTTCTGACCCACCAGATTTGAAAGCATTTAAATCTGATCTATATGCAGTCTTCTTACACATACCTCAGTGCAACCCTCTCTGTGTGGTTCTTACTTTTGAAGAGTTGCTTCTTCTTCTACTTATATTAAGAAACAAAGATCAATGCTGAAAAAGAAAATAAATACATCCTGTACCATGAGGCTTTTTAAAAATGACTCCAAGCTGAATTAAGTATCTTCTAAACTAATTAATTTATGAAATTCAGTGTACATTGTTTGGTTTAAATTATTTTGATCTTTTTTTGAAATAATAACATACCATAATAACTAAGGGAATGACCAAATCACTTTAATCAGAAACCTGTCTTGATGTTGTTCTCAGAAGTAGGTTGAAATTATTGGTTACATAAACCTCATGACAGGTAAGAAAACTAATTTTTTACTTCATGGATAAAAATCTAGGAAATAGAAAATGAATAATACCTTGAGGAAATAATGTAGTTTCCTTATATTCACTTTCTGCAGTAATCAGGAAAAAGTAATATTTCTGACCTTCTCTTTTTTTCCGGAGAAATGGCCCAATTTAATATGCAAACATACTGGTGGAGGAAAGATGGTGTAAAATATATCAAGGAGAGAATATTTTCCATTACATGCCAACAGAGATGAGGCCCCTGGAGTCTGGAGCAAATTGGCTTTCAGACATAGCCTGGGGGACATTGCTCTCAGGTGCATACAGACTTTTTCCAGATCAAATGGGATATTTCATGCTGAAAAGGAAAACAGAATATGGAGTTGATGATAATAGTATTCAAGTCTGTAGGGAAATGACAAGCATGAGATATATACAGTAACTAATTAATAGAGTGAGGAAAAGTCAAAAACAAAAAGAAAAACTACCAAAGCATTTCCCACTGATTGTTTATTTTTTAAAGTTTTTATTTTCCCATTTTTTATTTAACACCAGCTAGTTAACATACAACACAATATAAGTTTCAGGTGTAGAATTTAGTGGTTCGCGACTTACATACAACACACAGCATTTATCACAAGTGCCTCCTTAATATCCGTCATTTGTCTAATGCGTCCCCTCTCCACATCTCCACCAAAATCCATCAGTTTGTTTGATATAGTTAAGACTCTGTTTCGTGGTTTTCTTGGATTGCCTCTTTTTTCCACACTTATGTTCATTGTTTTGTTTCTTAAAATTCCACATATGAATGAAATATTATAATATTTGTCTTTCTCTGACTTATTTCACTGAGCAAATACATTCTAGTTTATTTTTGCTTGTGTTTCCCTAGTCCAGGAGACATATGGAATAAGAAGTTTCTCTAGCCAATGCCAAAGAGGTTGCTGCCTGTGTTCTCCTCTAGGACTTTGATGGTTTCTTGTTTCACATTTAGGTCTTTATTACATATTTGATTTATTTTTGTGTATGGTGTAAGAAAGTGGTCCAGTTTCATTCTTTTGCATGTTGCTGTCCAGTTTTCCCAACACCATTTGTTGAAGAGGCTGTCTTTGTCCCATTGGATAATTTTTCCTGCTTTGTCAAAGATTAATTGACCATATAGTTGGGGGTTTAAACTAGGTTTCCTATTGTTTTTTTTTTAAGTGTATTTATTTATTTTTAATTTTTAAAGTAGTTTATTGTCAAGTTAGTTTCCATACAACAACCAGTGCTCTTCCCCACAAGTGCCCTCCTCCATCACCACCACCTTTTTTCCTCCCCTCCCCCTTCAACCCTCAGTTCGTTTTCAGTATTCAATAGTCTCTCAAGTTTTGTGTGTCTCTCTCTCCCCAACTCTCTTTCCATCTTCCCCACCCCCTCGTCCTCCATTAGGTTTCTCCTGTTCTCCTGTTAGACCTATGAGTGCAAACATATGGTAACTGTCCTTCTCCGCCTGACTTATTTCGCTTAACATGACACCCTCGAGGTCCATCCACTTTCCTACAAAGGGCCATATTTCATTCTTTCTCATTGCCATGTAGTACTCCATTGTGTATATATACCACATCTTCTCGATCCATTCATCAGTTGGTGGACATTTAGGCTCTTTCCATGTTTTGGCTCTTGTTGACATT
>NC_043705.1:3882773-3904482 GCF_006229205.1 Suricata suricatta
GAGAATCACAAGTATGCTCCATGCTGGTAGCACAGAGCTCAAGATGGAGCTCAGTCTACAAATTGAGATTATGACAGTCAAAACCAAAAGTTGTACACTTAACCTACAGGGCCACCCAGGATTTCCTGGGTTTTTTGTTTTGTTTTGTTTTGTTTTGTTTTATGGTTCTAGATGTCTGTTTTTGTGCCAGTACCATATTGTCTTGATCACTGCAGCATTGTAATATAACTTTTACTGGGAAATTATAATGTCTCCAGCTTTGTCTTTCTTTTTCAAGAATGCTTTGGCTATTCAGAGTCTTTTGTGGTTCCATACAAATTTTAGGATTGCTTGTCCTAGCTCTGTGAAAATGCTGGTTTTATTTTGGTAGGGATTGGATTAAATGTGTAGATTTCCTTGGGTAATATAGACATTTTAACAATACTTGTTCTTCCAATCCATGAGCATGGAGGTGGTTTTTTTTCCTATTTTTTTGTATCTTCTTCAAATTTCTTTTATCAGTGTTTTAGTTTTCAGAGTATAGATCTTTTACTGCTTTGGTTAGATCTATTCCTTAGTATCTTGTGTGTGTGTGTGTGTGTGTGTGTGTGTGTGTGTGTGTGTTTGTGTGCAATTGTAAATAGGATTGATTCCTTTATTTCTCTTTATGCTGTTTCATTTTTGGTCTATAGAAATTCAATAGATTTCCATATGCTGATTTTGTATCCTGTGACTTTGCTAAATTCATATATCAGTTCTAGCGGTTTTTGGTAGAGTCTTTTAGGTTTTCTATATAGAAGATCATGCCATCCGCAAATAGTGAAAGTTTTACTTCTTCCTTGCTGATTTGATACCTTTTTAATTCTTTGTGTTGTCTGATTAATGAGGTTTGAATTTCAATACTGTGTTAAATAACAGTGGTGAGATTGGACATCCCTGTCTTATTCCCGATCATAGAAAAGAAGCTCTCAGTTTTCCTCCATTGAGGAGATATTAGCTATGGGATTTTGGTATATACCCTTTATTATTTCAGGACTGTTCCCTCTAAACCTGCTTTGTTAAGAGTTGTCATACCATGAACGAATGTTGTAATTTGCGAAATAGTTTTTCAGCATCTATTGCAACGATTATATGGTTCTTATCTTTCATTTACTTAATGTGGTATATTATGCTGATTGATTTGTGAATGTTTAACTACAGTTGCAGCCACAGAATAAATTCCATTTGATCATAGTCAATGATTATTTTAATGTACTATCGAATATACTTTCTAGTATTTTATTGACAATTTTTGCATCCATTTACATCAGAGGCTTTGGTCTGTAGTTCTCTTTTTTGGTGGAGTTATTGTCTAGTTTTAGTATCAGGTTAAGGTTCACTCCTTGGAATGCATTTGGGACTTTTCCTTTCATCTCGACTTTTTTTGAAATAATTTGAGAAGAATAAATATTAAGTATTCTTTCAATGTTTGGCAGAATTTGCCTGTAAATCCCTCTGGTCTTGGACTTTTGTTTGTTGGGAGTTTTTTCATTACTGATTCAATTTCTTTGTTGGTTATCAGCCTCTTCAAGTTTCTATTTATTCCTGTTATAGTTATGGTAGGTTACTTGTTTCTCAGAATTTTTCTATTCTTCCAGGTTGCCAAATTTACTGGCATATTGCTTTTAATAATATTCTGTTATAATTGTTTGTATTTCTGTGGTGTTGGTTGTTATTTATTCTCTCTCATTTGTTTATATATGTGGGTCTTTTCCTTTTGTTTTTTTCTATGCTTGGGTAGGAGTTTATCAATTGTATTATCTTATTTTCAACAAACCAGCTCCTGGTGTCATTGATCTTTTTATGCTTTATCTATTTTGTTTCTACATTATTTATTAAAGCTCTAATATTATTTCATCCTTTCTAGCTTTAGAGATCTTTTGTTGCTATTTTTCTAGTTCCTTTATGTATAAGCAAAGTTTTTATTTGAGATTTCCTGCTTTTTAAAATAGCCCTGTATTGCTGCATACTTCCTTCTTAGGACCACATTTGTTACATCCCAAAGGTTTGGGGCCATTTTTTTTTAATATTTTATTGTCAAATTGTTTTCCATACAACACCCAGTGCTCTTCCCCTCAAGTGCCCTCCACCATCACCACCACCTCTCTTCCCCCCTCAATTCATTCTCAGCATTCAATAGTCTCTCAAGTTCTGCAGCCCTCTCTCTCCCCAACTCTCTCTCCATTTTTTAAAATTTTCATTTGTTTGCATGTATTTTTTATTTCTTCTTTGAATTTTTCAATGACTCCTTTATTGTTTAGTAGCATGATATTTAACCCTATGTATTCTTGGTCTTTCCAAATATTACTTGTGGTTGACTTCAAATTTTATAGCATTGTACTCAGAAAAGAAAAATGCATGGTACAATCTCAATCTATTTCGACTTGTTGAGGTCTGATTTGTGACTTAGTATGTGATCTATTCTGGAAAATGGCCCATTTTCACTTGAAAAAAATGTATATTCGGCTGTTTTAGGATGGATTGTTCTGAATATATCTCTTACGTCAATCTAATCCAATATCATCCAAAGCTATTATTTCCTTGTGATTTTTGGCTTGGATGATCTGTCCATTGATTTAGTGGCTTGTTAAAATCCCCTACTATTATTGTATAATATCAATGAATTTCTTTATGTTTGATATTGATTGTTTTATATATTTGGGTGCTTCATAGTAGGGTCATGAACATTTATAATTGTTGGATCTTCATGTTGGATAATCACCTTTATTACGATATACCACCCTTCTTCATCCCTTCTTACAGCCTTTGGTTTTAAATCTATTTTTTCTGATATAAGTTTTGCTCTTTCTACTTTCTTTTGACATACATTTGCAGGATAAATGTTTCTCCATCTCCTAACTTTCAATCTTTTGGTGTCTTTAGGTCTAAAATGAGTTTCTTGTAGGCTGCATATACATGGGTCTTTTTTTTTTAATCCATTGTGATACCATATATCTTTTGATGGAAGTGTTAAATCTGCTTACATTCAAAGTAATTATTTTTTAAATTTTATTTGAGAGAGAGAGTGAGCAGGGGAGAGGGACAGAAGGAGAGAGATAGAATCCCAGGTACACTCCATGCTCAGCACAGAGCCTGACACAGACTTGATACCTTGAACCTCGAATCACGACTGCTTGAAGTCAAGAGACTGATGCTCAACCAAAGTATCCAGGTGCTCCAAAGTAATTATTGATAGTTATTTATTTAGTACCATTTTATCAATTGTTTTGTCATTGTGTCTGGTGATTTTCTCTGTTCCTTTCTTATCTTTGTCACTTTTGGTCTTTCCTTTCCACTCAAAGATCCCCTTTAATTATTCTTACAGGGCTGGTTTAGTGATGACAAATTTCTTTAATTTCTGTTAGTCTAGAAACACTCTATCATCTCTTCTACACTGAATGATAGCCTTGCCACATAGAGCATTCTTGACTTCAGATTTTATCCTTAAAACACTTTCGGCGTGGCTTGCCATGTTTCTATTAAGCGATCTATGGCCAACCTTATCGGTCTTCCCTTGTAAGTTAAGGACTTCTTTTGTCTTGTTGTTTTTAATATTTTTTATTTTTTGATATATTTTGCAATTTTAACTGCAACAGGTCTTGGGGTTGGCCTGCTTTTACTGATTTTCATGGAAATTTTCTGTGCCGTCCTCTATGTGAATGTCTGTTTCCTTCCCCAGAGTAGAGATGTTTGTAGCTATTACTTCCTCAAATAAATTTGCACCCCTTTTTTCTCTCTTCTTCTGGAACTCCTGTAATATGAATGTTATTATGCTTGATGAAGTCACTAAGCTTCCTAAGTTTCTTTTTGTATTCCACAATTCTTCTCTCTGTCTTTTATTAAGTTCAGCATTTCCCATTACTTCATCTACTATATCACTTACTTGTTCCTTGCTTCCTCCTTCTTTATGTTCATTCATCTCAGTTATTGAAGTCTTTATTTCTACTTGTTTTTTTTAACTCTTTTATCTGTGTTAGGGGCCTCCTTGATGTCTTCCATTCTTTTCTCAAGCCCAGTGAGTATTTGCATGATTGTTGCTTTAAATTCTCCATCAGCAATATTACTTATATCTGTTTTGTTTAAAATCTGATCGTGACTTTATCTTGCTATTTCAGTTGGGATGAATTCCTCCATCTTGACTCTTTGACTAAGTCTCTGTCATCTTCTGATTGTTAGTAAAGCCTGTTACATTTCCTGCTCCTTAGAATAATGGCTTTATGAAGAGGCTGTAGTGTTTTGACTTCTCTATCCTTCAGACCAGTCTTATTTAGAGGCTCTCCTCGCCTACAGTGGGCAAAGTTTGATCCTTTGCTAGAGTTAAATGAGACCTGATGCTATTTCCATTAGAACTGTAGCCTTGTAGAACTCTGGTTGGGATAAGGTGTGGACAGGGCTTTCTTCTGGTCTTCTGGGGAAGGGTCCACTATGCAGGGCCTCATGCAAACTTAACCAAGAAAGGCAAGACATTGGGGTGTGGTAACTGTTTTTCACATGTTAGGTAGACTGCCTTAGGGCTTTGTTGTTTATCGGTAGTGGTTATGTGTTTATGCTGCGGGATAGGGAATGGAAATGGTGCCAGCCAACTCTTTTATCACTGGAGAGGCATCTATGCTTCCTGCTATCAGTAAAACACTCTTTAAAAAGTAAATAATCTCCCCTTTGTGTGTTCCAGTTATATTTTAATCACGGTTTTCATTCTGTATACCTCTGGGTTGTTTGTCTGCCTCCTTCCAGGAACACTGAAGTATCCTCTGGGATATCTCTCAGCCAGACATGCTTCCTTTAAAGCTCCAGGCATTTGGGACTTGGGGTGTGCATGAGACTGCACTGGTATTCTGGAAGAGGCTCTTGCCACACTGGGACTAAGGTAGGTTTGACCATGAAAGGTAGAATCATCCTCAAGAGAAATTCCAGGAAGAAATGACAGCTAATTAATGGCTCAAAACATACACAAACAATAAATCTGATGAAGAATTTAAAATAATAGTCATAAGACTAATCGCTAGGCTTCAAAAAAGCATTGAAAACAACAGAGAGTCTATTGCTGCAGAAATCAAGGAAATAAAAATAGTCAAGAAAAATTATGAAATGCTGTAAATGAAGTGCAAAATAAACTAGACTTGGTGACAGTGAGGATTGAAGAAACAGAGGGCAGAATAAGTGAAATAAAATATAAAATTATGGAAAAAGAGGGAGATGAGGCAAAGAGAGATATAAATATTCTAGACTATTAGGGGAGAATTAGAAAACTAAGTGATTCAGTGGAATGCCATAATATCCATATCATAAAATTCCCAGAGGTAAAAGAAAAGAAAGGGGCAGAAGGTTTACTTGAACAAATCATAGCTGAGAACTTCCCCAATCTGGGGAAGGAAGCAGACATTGAAATCCAGGAGTCACAGAGAACTCCCTTCAGATGTAATGGGAATCAATCTTCTCAACAACATACCATCATGTAACTGGCAAAATACAAAGATAAAGAGAGAATTCTGAAAGCAGGTAGGTAAAAATGGGCCTATACCTATGAGGGTAGACACATAAAGGTAACACCAGACCTGCCCACTGAAACTTGGCAGGCCAGAAGAGAGTGGCAGGAAATATTCAATGTGCTCGATAAGAAAAATATGCAGCCAAGAACCTTTATCCAGTAAGACTACCACTCAAAATACATGGAGAAATAAAGGCTTTTTAAGGCAAACAAAAATGAAGGAGTTTATGACCACTGAACCTGTCCTACAAGAGATTCTAAGGGGGACTCTGTGAGTGGAATGTTGCAAAGACTACAAAGGACCAGAGACATCACCAAAACCATAAAACCTACAGATAGCACAATGACACTAAATCCATTTCTTTCAGTAATAATGCTGAAGGAAAATAGACTAAATGCTCTAATCAAAAGCCATAGACTATAAGAATGAATATAGAAACAAGACCCATCTGTACGGTGTCTACAAGAGACCCATTTTAGACCTGAGGACACCTTCAGATGGAAAGTGAGGAGATGGAGAACCATCTATTATGCAACTGGAAGTCAAAAGAAAGCTGGAGTAGTCGTGCATATATCAGACAAACTAGATTTTAAACTAAAGGTTATAACAAGAGATGAATAAGGGCATTATATCATAATTACAGGGTCTATCTATCAAAAAGAGTTAATGATTGTAAATGTTTAGGCATCCAATTTGATAGCACTCAAATGTATAAATCATATAATCAAAAACAAAATAATCTTATTGATAAGACTACAGTAAATGCAAGTTACTTTAAGACTACATTTACAGCAATGGATAGATTATTTAGGCAGAAAATCAATACACAATGGCCCTGAATGATACACTGGACCAAATGGACTCAACAGGTATATTTTGAATTTTTTAACCTAAAGCAGCAGCATGCACATTTTCTCCAGTGTACATGGAACATTCTACAAGATAGATCACATACTGGGTAACAAAACAGTTCTCAATAAATATAAAAGATTTGAGACCCTACATGCACATTTTCGGAACACAATGCTATGAAACTTGAAATTAACCACAAGAAAAAGTTGGAAAACCTCCAAATGCATGGAGGTTAAAAAACATCCTACTAAAGAATGAATGGGTAAACCAAACTATTAGAGAAGAAATTTAAAAATATATGGGAGCAAATTAAAATGAGAACACGACAGTCCAAACCCTTTGGGATGCAGCAAAGGCAGTCCTAAGAGGAAAATACATTGCAATTCAGCCTATCTCAAGAAACAAGAAAAATTCCAAATACAAAATCTATCAGCACACCTAAAGGAACTAGAAGCAGAATAGCAAAGACCCCAAGACAAGCAGAAGAGGAGAAATAATAAAGGCTAGAGAAGAAATAAACAATATAGAATTTTAAAAAATGTAGCACAGATCTATGAGCTGGTTTTTGAAAACATAAACAAAATTGATAAACTGCTAACCAAACTTCTCAGCAAAGAAACCAGAAAGAGGACCCATATTAATAAAAAAAAAGTATAAGAACCATGTGACCCTGTCAATAGATACAGAAAAAGCATTTTAAAAAATATAGCATCCTTTCTTAATAAACACCTTCAAGAAAGTTGGGATAGGATAGAAGGAACATACTAAAGCATCATAAAAGCCATAGTTAACCCCCTCTAGCTAATACAATCCTCAATGGGGAAAAACCAAGGTATTTCCCCCTAAGATCAGAAATATGACAGGGATGTCTACTCTCACCACTGTTGTATAACATAGTGTTGGAAATCCTAGCTGCAAGAATCAGACAACAAAATGGAAAAAGACATCAATATTGGCAAAGAGTAAGTCAAAATTTCGCTTTTCACATATGACATGATACTCTACATGAAAAACTCAAAAGACTCCACCAAAACGACATTAGAATTGGTACATGAATTCAGCAAATTTGCAAGATAAAAAATCAAGGTAGAGAAATTGGTTGCACTTCTATACACCAATAATGAAGCAACAGAAAGAGAAATAAAGAAAGTAATCCTTTACAGTTTACACCACGCATCATAAAAACCTAGTAATAAACATCATCAAAGATATAAAAGATCTGTATGCTGAAAATTACAGAAAACTTATGAGAGAATTGAAGAAGTCACAAGAAAATGGGAAAACATTTCATACTCATGGATTGGAAGAATAAATATTGTTAAAATGTCAATAATATACACAGTAATCTGTATATTCAATGAAATAGCAATAAAAATTGTACTGGCATTCTTCTCAAAGCTAGAACAAATAATCCTAAAATTTGTATGGAACCACAAATGACCCGAAATAGTCAAAGCAAAGCTGAAAAAGAAACCCAAAGAGAGACTTTAGTCTCAACTATAAAGCTGTAATCATCAATACAGTGTGCTATTGACACAAAAACAGACACATATATCAATGGAATAGAATTGGACCCACATATGTGTGGCCAACTAATCTTTGACAAAATAAGAAAGAGTATCCAGTGGAAAAAAGACAGTCTCTTTATCAAATGGTGCTGGGAGAATTGAACAACAACATGCAGAAGAACGAATCTAAATCACTTTCTTACACTATACACAAAAACACATTTGAAATGAATGCATCCATAACCTAAATGTGAGACAGGAAACCTTCAAAACCCTAGAGGAGATAGCAAGCAATAAATTCTGTGATCTCGGACACAGAAATTTTTTGCTCAACACATCTCCAATGGCAGAGAAAAATTAAAAGTTTAAATGAATTACGGGGACCCCATCAAGATAAAAAGCTTCTGCACTGACAAGGAAACAATCAACAAAACTATAAGACAACTGACAGAATGGGAAAATATATTTGCAAATAGCATATTGGATAAAGGGTTAGTATTCAAAATTTGTAAAAATCTTACCAAACTCAACACCCAAAATAATGCTAAATAATCCAGTTGAAGAAATTGGTAGAAGACATAAATAGACACTTTTCCAAAAAAGACTTTTCCAAAAAAGACATCTGGGTGACCAACAGACACATGAAAAGATGCTCAACATCACTAATCATCAGGGAAATGCAAATAAAAACCACACTGAGATACCACTTCACAAGAATAAGACTGACTGGCTAAACTTAACAACCCAGGGAAGAATAGATGCTAGAGAGGATATGGAGAATCAGGAACCTTCTTGCTCTGTTGAACTTAAATATAGAACTACCCTATGAATGAACAATAGTGCTACTAGGAATTTATGCAAATGATACAGGAGTGCTAATTCAGAGGGGCCCATATACCCCAATGCTTATAGGGCCTGATTTCAACAATAGCCAAATTATGGAAAGAGCTTAAATGTCTATCAACTGATGAATGGATAAAGATGTGGTTTATGTATACAATGGAATACTCCTTGGCAATGAGAAAGAATGAAATCCTGCCACTTGCAGCAACATAGACATAATTGGAGGGCACTATGCTAAGAAATATATCAGTCAGAGAAAGACTGATATCATATGTTTTCACTCATATATGGAGCTGGAGAAACATAACAGAAGACCATGCAGGAAAGAAAGGTGAAATGTAGTTACAAACAGAGAGGGAGGCAGGCAAATGATAAGAGATGCTTAAATAAAGAGAACAAACTGAGGGTTGATGGTGGGCGTAACAGGAGAGAGGGGAAAATGGGTAATGGGCATTGAGGAGGGCACTTGTTGGGATGAACACTACGTGTTCTATGTAAGCAATGAATCATGGGAATCTACCCCCAAAACCAAGAGCACACTGTATTTTAGCCAAGTTGACAATAAATTATATTTAAAAATTAGACAAAATAGCAGGTGGTGCTGGGAGAACTGGACAGCAACATGCAGAAGAATGAAACTAGACCACATTCTTACACCACCCACAAAAATAAATTCAAAATGGCTGAAGGACCTGAATATGAGACAGGTAACCATCAAGACCCTCAAGGAGAAAGTAGGAAACAACCTCCTTGACCTGAACCGCAGCAATTTCCTACTCGACACATCCCCAAAGGCAAGGGAAATTAAAGCAAAACTGAACTCTTGGGACCACATCAAGATAAAAAGCTTCCACACTGCAAAGTAAATAATCAAGAAAACTAACAGGCAACTTACAGAATGGGAAAAGAATGTTGCAAATGACATATCAGATAAAGGACTATTATCCAAAATCTACAAGGAACTCACCAAACTTCACACCCAAAAAACAAATGACCCAGTGAAGAAATGGGCAGAAGACAGAAACAGACACTTCTCCAAAGAGGACATCCAGATGGCCTACAGGCACATGAAACGATGCTCGAATCAAAACTACACTGAGATACCACCTCACACCAGTCAGAGTGGCTAAAATGAACAAATCAAGAGACTATAGATGCTGGCGAGGGTGTAGAGAGACGGGCACCCTCCTACACTGTTGGTGGCAATGTAAACTGGTGCAGCCACTCTGGAAAACAGTGTGGAGGTTCCTCAAAAAACTATCCATAGAACTCCCTTATGACCCAGCACTAGCACTGCTAGGGATTTACCCAAAGGATACAGAAGTGCTGATGCATAGGAGCACATGTACCTCAATGTTCATAGCAGCACTGTCAACAATAGCCAAAACATGGAAAGAGCCTAAGTGTCCATCACCTAATGAGTAGATCAAGAAGTGTGGTATATATACACAATGGAGTATTACATGGCAATGAGAAAGAGTGAAATATGGCCATTTGTAGGAAAGCGGATGGACTTTGAAGGTGTCATGCTAAGTGAAATAAGTCAGGCAGAGAAGGACAGATACCATGTTTGCACTCATAAGTCTAACAAGAGAATAGGAGAAACCTAATGGAGGACCAGGGGGAGAGGAAGAGGGAAAGAGGGAAGAGGGAAAGAGAGTTGGGGAGAGAGTGGAATGCAAAACTTGAGAGACTATTGAATGCTGAAAACGAACTGAGGGTTGAAGGGGAAGGGGGGGGGAAGAGGTGGTGGTAATGGAGGAGGGCACTTGTGGGGAAGAGCACTGGATTTGATTTGAAACAGGCTTGTTGCAATGCACACTGGACTGAAAGAAGTAGAGGAAAGAATTAGAGGCATAGTAACACACCATATGATTTCATCCACATAGTGGAATTCAAGAAAGAAAACAAATGAGTTGGGGGAAATGAGCAACATTGGGTGTTTTATATTTTTGGTGATCAAAAAACTGAGAATAGGGGTCCTGGGGTGACTAGTTGGCTAAGCATCCAACACTTGGTATTGGCTCAGGTCAGGATCTCACAGTTCGTGAAATCGAGCCCTTCACTGGGCTTTGTACTGACAACATGAAGCTTGGTTGGGCTTCTCTCTCTCCATCTCTCTTCTCTCTCTCTCTCTCTCTCTCTCTCTCTCTCTCTCTCTCTCTCTCTCTCTCAAAATAAATAAATAAATAAATAAATAAATAAATAAATAAATCTTTACAAAACACAGAATAAACAAAATCCAGGGCAAGATCACTTCACAGCTGAATTCTACCAAACACTCAAGGATAAGTTCATATTTATTTTCAAAATATTTAAAGAATTGAGAGAGGAAGGAAAACTTTCATATTCATTGTACAAGTCCAGCATCACCCTGATATCCAAACCAAAGATAGTACCAAACATGAAATTTATAGCCAATATCCCTATTAACATTGATTAAAAAATTATGATCAAAATATAAAAAATAGAATTATACAATACATTAAAAATGATTCATCATGAAAAAGTAGGATTTATTTCACAAATGCAATTGTGATTTAATCTCACAAATTAATCATAGTAACATTTAAACATAAAGAGTTATATGCCTTATGAGCATTTTGACTGATGCAGAATAACACATTAACAAAACACAACATTCATGCATTAAAACTCTTAACAAAACTAGTTTAGAGGAACATGTCTCAATATAATATAGGCCACATTTGGAAAACTCATGGCTAACAGCATACTCAATGGTGAAAAATAGATCTTTTCCTCTCAAATCAGGAATAACAAAGGTGTCCGCTTTCACCCCTTTCATTAAAAAAAAAATCCTAGAAATTCTAGCCACAGCAATCAAATAAGTAAAAGAAATAGAAAGCTTTCAGATTGGTAAGAAGTAAAACTGTTACTCTAGGAACATGACATGATTCTATATATGAAAAACCCTAAACACGGCACCAAAAATTTATTAGAACAGATAAATGAATTTAGTAAGGAAACAAGAGAAACAAAAGCCAGATAAAAAGTTGCTTTTGCAGAGTAGACAAAATCATCCACACAATGAAAAGGCAACCCATTGAGTGGGAGAAGATTTTTGCAAATCATATATCTGATAAGGGAGTAATATGCAAAATATATAAAGAATTTATACAACTCAACATTAAAAAA
Organism: Suricata suricatta; assembly: GCF_006229205.1. NCBI lineage: Eukaryota > Metazoa > Chordata > Mammalia > Carnivora > Herpestidae > Suricata > Suricata suricatta. The sequence goes on from NC_043705.1 coordinate 3,894,640, forward strand.
GAAAGAAACTGATTAAATATGAACAGAAGACTAAAAGGCTTTTTTTTTTTTAAAGAAAACACAGATTGTTAACGTACAGAAGAAAAGATGTTCAACATCACTCATCATCAGGGAAATGCAAATCCAAACCACAATATACCTTACACTAATTCAATTGGCTAGTACCAAAAGCCAGGGAATAAAAATTGTTGGCAATGAAGTGAAGAAAATGAAGCACTTATTCACTGTTGGTGGGAATGTAAATTTGTACAACAACTACAGAAACAGTATAAACATTCTTCAAAAATTAAAAATTGAAATACCAAATGATCCAGTATTTCTACTGCTGGAAGAAAACCAAAACACTAATTTGAACCTATATTCACTTATATGTTTACTGTAGCATTATTTATGATAGCCAAATTATGTAAGCAACCTATGTGTCTGTCAATATGAGTGGAAAAGTAAGTATGATTCTCTCTCTCTCTTTTTTCTCTCACACACAGACACCTACACACAAACACCCATGCACACACACACAATGTAACATTACTCAGCCATAAAACATAAGTCTTGTGAATTCTTGTCATTCATAACAGCATGGATGAATCTAGAAGGTATTATGCAAAAAGACATAAGTATCACTGGGAAAGACAAATGTCATATAATTTCACTTACATGTGGAGTATTGAAAAAAACAAAATAAAGAAATAGAAAAAAAAAAGATTATTTAACATTTATAAATACAGAAAAGAAATTGATGGTTCCCAGAAGAAGGGTGGATGGAGGATGGGTGAAATAGGTGGAGGGGATTAAGAGATTCAAACTTCCTGCTATCATATAAATTATGGAGGTGTCAAGTACAGCATAATAGGTTATAGGTAATAATGTCGTAATAACTTTGTATGGTGACAGACGGTAACTACACATATCCTGGTAATAATTTTTTTAATGCATAGAAGTTTCAAATCACTCTATATCCACCTTAAATTAAAGTAACATTGCATGTCAACTATACTTTAACAACAGCAATGAAAATACAGGTAATTGATTTCAACAGCCTCCTCAAAATGATTGAATTGGTAAATTTTATGGTGTACGCATTTTATTATTATAAGAAAATATATTAACATAAAAGATTCATTTCACATACCTCTTTAAAGAAAAACTATTGACATTTGATTAATCTTTATATTTATAATTCTTATAGAAATAATGACTATAAAGGATATATAATCATTCCATAAAGATGCATTTATTGTTTTTGTAAAAACTTCCAGTTATTTTATATATTGACATAAAAACTCAAGTGGAATTATAGTCCCAGACAAAATCAATAATACTTTTCTTTTATACTGCTTCAATATAATTTTTAATTTTTTGAATATATTTTCCTTCATGTGAACTTTATTTTTTGAAGTTTATTTATTTATTTTGAAAGAGAGGGAGAGAGCGTAAGTGAGGGAAGGGCAGAGAGAGAAGGAGAGAGAATCTCAACCAGGCTCCAGCACAGAGCCTGATGCAGGGCTCAGTCTCAAGATTGATCTCCTGAGGCAAGATCAAGAGTGAACATCCTTTTTCTTACTTGCTTCCAAATATCAATTTTCTTTTTCAATTTAATTTCTGTATTTGTATAACGAATTTCAGTTTTAATGCTTCTTTTCAAAATTTTTGTTGGGGGGATTAATATAGGTTGTGATCATCAATTAATTTATAAAGTATAGAAATATAATATAATTGTATATGTTGGGTTTATTAGAACTTTATTGTGGGTATTTAGGTCAATTGGATAGTAAGATTTTGTTTTGTTTTGTTTGTTTTATTTTTTTCAGAAGAAGTGACCTCCGGATAATAAATCTCCTTTGAATCCCTTCAAGTTTAATTGGTGGATTGGGATCATAGTCCCTGTGGTGTAGCCAGCCTAAATAAACCATATCCTAAATCTAGGCATGTTATCTCTATGTGGAGACCCTGTGCTCCATTTCTATTCATATTTTCTTATTGCTTTAGATTCAAAATGTAGAGCTTATATCATTCTGTGGGTTTTACTGTCCTATCTCCTAAATACCCAGTGGTACAAAGAAGTAGGTGAAGAAGCCAAAGTTATATATATTACTAGGGAGCAACGGCTCCCTTTTGTCCTTCAATTGGCAATTTTACACTACTTTTTTTCCAGAAATTTCATTTTTTTCTATTTATATTATCCAAAATTCATAACCGGAATATCACAAACATTCTAAGCCAAAAAAGATCATCAAAGGAGAGGTGGTATCTCTGATCCAAGAAGAGGCTGGTTCATATACCTGGAATATCAGGTATTCCAATACATACTCTATGAATTGTAATTGTTTGAAGAAAAAAATAATCACAGGATTCTGTATATTACATTTACATAAATGTTAACTAGTGTTAGAAATAACAATCACATTGAAATCTAAATGTTCTCTTTTCTTATACTTTTATAAAACTGAGTGTGTGTGTGTGTGTGTGTGTATTAGACAGAGAAAGATGGAGAGACAGAGTGAGAGAGAGATGGTGATTGGAGTATGGGGCATTTCTGTTTATAAATGACAGGAGGTAGTAAAAGAAGAAAAGGAAGAATGGATGAGGACAGTTTATACAATATTCATAGATATAATCCCTTGACATAAAATGGAGGAATTATTTTATATCACTTTTTAAAAAATAATACAGAGAATCACTATATTTGCTTCAAAACACTTACTTGAAAATTTAAGGAAATTAAACGTATAAAATTTAGTTACCTGAGAAATTAATTTACATAGAAATTTAAATTTCTGATCAATATTGGGTAAATATTTTACTACTGTACATCTTCTCAACTAGAACTGACAAATATTTTTTATATTGATATTTTTATTTTAAGTGCCTCACTTATTTTAAGTGCAGTAAGTAACGTGAGCCCGTAACATTCTTGTTTGACATGCTTTTCCTCCTCCTGGTAAAAGACTTTCCTCTTAGAAGTCCTTTTGTGTCATTGTTTCATCAATATTGGTATACTGTGTTTCCATTTTTATATTTCAAAAAAATTTTAATTCCTTCTTGTTTTTTTCTTTGACCAATTGCTTGTTTAGAAATGTGTTGTTTAAATATGAACATATTTGCAAATTTAAATTTTTTCTTCCTGTTATTGAATTCTAGTTTTATTTTATTGCAGTCAGAAATGGTACTTGATATATTTAAATCTTTATTAATTAAGACTTTTTCAAAAATTAATTGGCCATACACTTGTGGGTCTCATTCTGGGCTCTCTATTCTATTCCATTGGTCCATGTGTCTGTTTTTGTGCCAGTATCATACTGTCTTGATGATGATAGCTTTGTAGTAGAGGCTAAAGTCTGGGATTGAGATGCCTCCCATTTTGGTTTTCTTCTTCAGTATAACTTTGGCTATTCGGGGTTTTTTGTGGTTCCATACGAATTTTAAGATAGATTGTTCTAGCTCTGAGAAGAATGCTGGTGCAACTTTGATGGGGATTGCATTGAATGTGTAAATTGCTTTGGGTAATAATGTAGCAAAGTGGATGGGCCTTGAGGGTGTCATGCTAAGTAAAATAAGTCAGGCGGATTACGACAGATACAATACGTTTGCACTCATAGGTCTAACAGGAGAAACATAACAGAGGACCATAGGAAGGGGAATGTGGAGGGAGAGTTGGGGAGAGAGAGGGACACAAATCATGAAAGACTATTGAATACTGAAAACGAACTGAGGACTGAAACGGGGAGGGAAGGGAGTGATGGTCATGGTGGGGGGCACTTGTGGGGAGAAGCACTGGGTGTTATATGGAAACCAATTTGACAATAAACTATTATAAATTTAAAAAAAGGACTTTTTCATGGCCTACCATATAATGGAGAATATTATGTGTGTACTTGAGAAGAATAGGTATATTGCTGCTGTTGATAGAATGTTTTATATTGAAATCTCATATTATTGTATTTTGTTTATTACTTTCTTCAGATCTGTCAATATTTGCTTCATATATTAAACTGATCTGATGTCAGGTCATATATTGACAAATATGGATTATTCATCCTCTAGATAAATTGGCCTTTTAATCATTAATAAACTTCTTTGTCCCTTGTGAGTTATTGAAATAAGTATACTTTATCTGATATGTGCATAGCCACCTCTGCTGTGTTTTTGCTTATCATTTACATAGAATGTATTTTTCCACCCCTCACTGTCAACCTATAGTTATACTTAATGAGTCTTTTGTAAGAATTATATACCTTGATGTTCTTTGCTTAGCCAATCAGACACTCTATGTCTTTGACAGGATAATTCTATCAGTTTCTTTTTAAAGTGATTATTTATAGATGAGGACTTACTTGTTAATTGTTTTCACACTTATAATATCCCTCTTCCTTTCTTTCTATTTTTACTTGTGATTTGATCAATTTGTGGTGGTATGTTTTGATTATTTTCTATATATACTTATATTTATACATATATATAGCCTAATGTAGATTTATCCTTTCTGATTGCCATGAGACTTACATAAAATATCACATAGTTATAACATATGATACAACATAGTTATAGCACCCTATTTTAAGCTGTTTACAATTTAAATTTGATCAAATACAAAAGTCTACAGTTTTACTTTTCCCTGCTTACATTTGATGTTACTGTTGTAATTTATATCTTTAATATTGTTATTTATTATCAAACTATCATGCTTATAGTTATTTTAATGTTTTTTTAACTATGTACTAAAGTTAACAGTTGTTCTTACAATATTAGAAAATTCATAATTTGAGTACATATTTACCTTTACCAGTGGGTTTTATATATTGATATGCTTTATGTTGTTAATTAGCATACTTTTATATTGTCTTAAAGAATTCTCTTGTAGTGAAATTCTAGTGATGATTAATTCCTTCTTTTGTTCTTCTTCTTCTCCTCCTCCTCCTCCTCCTTCTTCCTTGTTCTTTTTTTGGTAGGAGTGGAGTTTTTATCTCTGCATTTTAGAAGGCAGTTTCTCAGGTAGAATATTTTTAAAATATATTGTTCCATTATATCCTGGCCTACCAGTCCCCTGCTGAAAAATCTGCTGATATTTTTATGGAGGTTCCCTTCCTTGTATGTGATGTCTTTTTTCTCTTATTTCAAAATTTTAGTTTTGTATTTTCACATTTTTTATTATATTGTGTTTCAGTGAGTCTTCTTTGGCTTAAATCTGCTTGGGAATCTTTGAGTTTCTGATCTTTGGATATTAATATACCTACACCAATTTGGGAATTTTTAATCACATTTATTAAAGAGATTTTCTCTTTTCCCTCTGAGATTATAATAATTTCATATTGTGTACTATGATGGTTTCCTATTCTGTAGAGACTTTTCACTTTGTCCTCTTTCCTTCCTTCCTTTCTTCCTTTCTCTTTCTTTCTTTCTTTCTTTCTTTCCTTTCTGAATGATTAATTTCAAATGACTTGTTTTCAAGTTTAATAATTTATTCTTCTTGGTCACGTCTCGTTTAAATTTTATTTTTTCTCTAATTTTTTTTAAACATTTTTTAATGTTTTTAATGTTTTTAATTTATTTTTGAGAGACAGAGAGAGACAGCACGAGCAGGAGAGGGTCAGAGAGAGAGGGAGAGAGACACAGAATCCGAAGCAGGCTCCAGGCTCTGAGCTAGCTGTCAGCACAGAGCCCAATGTGGGGCTCGAACCCATGAACTGTGAGATCATGACCTGAGCCAAAGACGGAAGCTGGACGCTTAACCGACTGAGCCACCCAGGCGCCCCTGTTTTTATTTTAGTGTGAGAACACTTAAGCAAGTGAAAGGGGAAGAAGGAGAGGGAGAGATAGAGTCTTATGCAGGCTCCATGCTCAGTGCAGAACCTGACAAGGTGCTCAGTTCCATGACCCTGGGATCATGACTTGAGCTGAAATCAGTTGTTGGAAGCTCAACTTACTGAACCACTCATATGGCCTTCAATCAAGTCTTTTTCTGAAGCAGGCTATTCAATTTTCCAGTCAACCATTGTGCTTTTCAGTTAGGGAATTTCTTTTTTGTTTTTCTTTATGGTTTCTTTTCCATTGTTAAACATCTTATTATGTTCATGTATTGTTTTCCTAATTTCTTTTAGTTGTCTACCTGGGTTTTCTTTCAGTTCACGGAGCTTATTTAAAAAATTATTCTCAATTCTTTATCAACCAGTTCATAGGTCTCTCTTTCTTTAGGATGGGCTATTGAAGATTTATTATATTCCAATGGTGGTGTGATGTTTCCCATTGTTTTATGATCCTTGCATTTTTGTGCTGGTATGTGCACATTTTTTAAAGTGGTCATTTGTTCTATTATTTACTCATAAAGAGAAAGATCTTTACCAATCACCTTAATCTGGTGTTCTAGCGAAGCTAGCTTTTAAGTATACATTTATCTTCACTCACTTTGCCAACTTTCTATATCCTTCCACTCTGGTAACTGTCAGTGTCTGTATTAATAGGTCTGATTCTGATTTTTGTTCTGATTAATTGATTTTTAGATTTCACCCACAAATGAGTGAAATCATATATTAGTCTTTCTCACTCTGACTTTGTAACTTAGCTTAATAACTTCCATGTCTACTCATGCTGCTGCAAAGAACACAATTGCATCCTTTTATGGCTGCATTACACACACACACACACACACACACACACACACACAAATCACCCTTATCCATTTCGTTATCTGTGGACACTTAGTTTGGTTCTGTATCTTGGCTATTGGAAATAATACTGCAGTAAGCACACTGTTTTCCTTAGTAGCTGTACCAAATTGCATTCTGACCAATGGTGTACAAGCATTGCTTTTATTCCACATCTTTACCAATACTTGTTATTTCTCTCTCTTTAATACTAGTCATTTTGATTGGCTTGAGGATGATTTGCATTTCCTTGATGATTAGTGATATAAAGCATCTTTTCATGTATCTGTTGTCTGTCTGTATGTCATCTTTGGGAAAATGGCTATTCAGGTTCTCTGCTCATTTTTTAACCAGAATGTTGTTGTGTGTGTGTTGAGTTGTATAAGTGCTTCATATTTTGGATTTTAGCCCCTTTGGGAGATATTATTAACAAATATCTTCTATTCAGTAGATTTTTTTGTTTTGTTGGTTTCTTTTGCAGTGCAAATGCTGTTTATTTTTATGTAGTTCTGATAGTTTATTTTTGCTTTTATTCTGTTTGCCTTAGAAGACATATTGAGAAAAATGTTGTTATGGCTGGTGTCAGAGAAATTACTGCCTGCTGTGTCTTTTAGGATTTTTATGATTTTGGGTCTCACATTTAATTCATTCAGGTATCAAATATATAGTCCATTTTGAATATTTTTTTTGTGTGTACACTGTTGGAAAAGTCATCCAGTTTCATTATTTTACATGTAGCTTTCTAGTTTTCCCAGCACCAATTATTGAAGAGTCCGTTTTTTTCCTGACTGTATATTCTTGCCTCCTTTGGTTATCGAATAATTAACCATTTGACTGTGGGCTTATTTCTGGGTTGTCTATTCTGTGCCATTGATTTATGGGTCTATTTTTGTGCAGCACCATGCTGTATTGATTACTGTATGTTTGTAGTATATCCTTAATTGTGGAATTGGGATATCCAAGCTTTGTTTTTCTTCAAGATTGTTTTGACTATTCATGGCGGTTGTTGTTTTCATACAAAATTTAGTATTATTTGTTCTAGTTTGTGAAAAATATTGGTGTAGAGAGTGCACTGAATCTTCATATTGCTGTAGGCAATATAACATTTAAACAATATTAATTCTTCCAGTCTGTGAACATGGACTTCTTTTCCACCTATTTGTGTCATATTTGATTTCTTTCATCAGTGTTTTAGTTTTCAGAGTACAGGTGTCTCACTCTCTTGGTTAAGTTTATTTTAGGTACTTATTTTTTTGGTGCAGTTGTAAATGTTTTCTTAATTTCTCTTTCTGCTACTTTGTTATTGGTGTATAGAACCATTACCACTTTCTGGGTTTTAATAGTGTATTTTGTAATTTTAATGAATTTATTTGTTGTTTCTATTAGATTCTTGGTGGATTTTTAAAGATTTTCTAAACATAATATATGTCATCTGCAAATAGTGGCAGTTTAATATTTTTTTACTGATGTGGATGCTTCTAATTTCTTTTTCTTATTTCATACTGTGGTTAAAATTTCTAGTACTATGTTTAATAAAAGTCATGTTTCACTTTTTATTACTTTATTTTAAAATTTTATTTATTTATTTTGACAGGGAGAGAGAGCAGGGTAAGGATAGAGAAAGAAGGAGAGAGAGAATCCCAAGCATGCTTTGTGTTGTCAGTATGAGGCTCAATCCTATGAACCATGACATGAACCAAGATCAAGAGTCAGACATTTAACTGACTGAGACACCCAGGCATCCCTCTTTTTATTACTTAATTATCCCTGAGTGTGACTGGTATGGTGATCCCCTCAGTTTATTTAATTTTTAACTTTTAGTTTTGGTTTCAAGCTTTTATTTAAATGCTAGTCCTATTGGTTCTTAGGAGTAGAATTTAGTAATTCATCACTTGTATATAGCACCCAGTGCTCATCACAATAATTGACCTCCTTAATACCCATTACCTATTTAGCCCATCCCCCACCCACCTCTCCTCAGGCAACCTTCAGTTTGTACTCTATAGTTATGGAAACCAACTTGGCAATAAACTATTTAAAATAAAATAAAACATCAAATGCTTCCATTGCAAAAGAAGAAACAGCTCAAGAAACACAAGAAATTTACAAGAAGATAAGCTTCCACTTAAACAAACTAGAAAAAAATAGAAGACAAAGACAGAGGAAGAAAGGAAATAATATAGATAGAGCAAAAATAAACGAAGTTAAGTGCTTGTATGTTTTCCATTTACATGACATCCTTAAAAGACAAAAGCATCATAATTAATAGATAAGTGGTTGCCAGGGGTTAGAAATGGGAGGAGAGAACTACAAAGGGATAGTACAAGGGAGTTTTGGAGGACGATGGATCACTGAAGTGGTGGTTACATGAATCTATACACAATCTATACACCTGGTAGTGCAATAGCTGGATTCTAAGGCAGTCCTATTCCATAGGAATGTATGCCAAACAATTCAGTTTTACTATGTGTTAATTTTTAAAATAAATGTAAAAATAATATTACCTTTAAAAAAAAGTCTTTTATGGTTTGCCTCCTTCTCTCTCTTTCCCTCCCCTTTCCTTATGCTCATCTGTTTAGTTTCTTAAATTATACATATGAATGAAATTATATGGTATTTTTCTTTCTTTTGACTTATTTTGCTTAGCATAATATACTCAAGCTCTATTCACACCATTGCAAATGGCAAGATTTAATTCTTTTTATGACAGAGAATTTTTCAATACACACACACATACATACACACATCTATATACACCTTCTTTATCCATTCATCAGTGGAAGGACATTTAGGCCCTTTCAAAATTTGGCTATTGTTGACGAGGCTGCCATAAACACTGGGGTGCAAGTGTTCCTTCAAATCAATATTTTTGTGCCCTTTTGATAAACACCTGGTAGTGCAATAGCTGGGTTCTAAGGCAGTTCTATTTTTAACTATTTGAGGAAGCTCCACACGGTTCTCTAGAGTGGTTGCACCAGTTTGCATTCCGACCAACAGTGTAAGAGGTTCTCCTTTCTCTGTGTCCTTATCAACATCTGTTGTTTTTCTGTGTTGTTAATATTAGCCATTCTGACAGGAGTGATGTAATACCGTAGTTTCAATTTGTATTTTCCTGAGGATGGGTGATGTTGAGCAGCTTTTCATGTATCTGTTAGACATGCTTCTCTGGAAAAATATCTATTTATGGTCTTCTGCCCATTTC
>NC_043705.1:3904582-3905889 GCF_006229205.1 Suricata suricatta
AGTAAGTTTTCTTTACTATAAATATAATAATAGAATATAATATAAATAAGGAAATTATGGCTGCTGATATACGCCTGTAGTTAATATTCTGATCTTATTATTTCTTCCTGTTTTCCTTAAAATTTTTTTAATGTTTATTTATTTTTGAGAGAGAGAGAGAGTAGGAATGGGGAGGGGCAGAGAGAGAGGGAGACACAGAATCCAAAGCAGGCTCCAGGCACTGAGCTGTCAGCACAAAATCAGACGTGGGGCTGAAACTCACAAACCATGAGATTATGACCTCAGCCAAAGTCAGATGCATAACCGACTGAGCCACCCAAGAGCCCTTATTCTTTCTACTTTTTTTAAAAGATTATTTTTGAGAAAGAGACAGAGGCAGAGAGGCAAAGAGAAAGAAAGAAAGAAAGAGAGAGAAGGACACACAGATTTTTAAGCAATCTCCAGGCTCTGAGCCTAATGTGGGGCTCAAACTTATGATCTGTGAGACCATGACCTGAGCCGAAGTCAGATGCTTACCCAACTGAGTCATGCAGGCACCCCTATTCTTTCTACTTTTTATTTTTATTTTTATTTTTTTATTTTTTAATGATTTCATTTATTTTTGAGAGAGGGAGAGAGACAATGTGAGCAGGGGAGGGTCAAAGAGAGAGGGAGACATAGAATCTGGAAACAGGGTCCAGGCTCTGAGAGCTGTCAGCACAAAGCCTGATGCGGGGCTCGAACCCATGAACTGCAAGATCATGACCTGAGCAAAAGCCAGACGTTCAACCGACTGAGCCACCCATGTGCCCCTAATATTTAATTTTATACCAAACATCCAGGAAAATAAATAAGAAAATAAAGGTACAAATGACACTTTCATTATAATCAGAAGAAAAGGAAAACCCACCAAATACAAATTACATCTATAGAGGAGAAAAGTTACCGAGACTCATCAGAATTTGTGCTGAAAACTGAGGATGAGACAAAAGGTCCTGAGAAAAAGAAGAGAAAAATTCGGGTCACTGATAGAGGCAACAAATCAAAAATATCAGAAAATACCTTGCCTGTTACAACTCCAGGCTTTACCACCACTTGCTACAAAAACTCAGTGCTGGAAGTTCTGGCATCAGCAATCAGACAACAAAAAGAAATAAGAGGCATCAGAATTGGCAAGGAAGAAGTCAAACTTTCCCTTTTTGCAGATGACATGATACTCTACATGGAAAACCCAATCGACTCTACCAGAAGCCTTCTAGAACTGATCAATGAATTCAGTAAAGTCGCAGGGTACAAAATCAATGTACAGAAATCAGTTGCATTCCTAT
>NC_043705.1:3905989-3907301 GCF_006229205.1 Suricata suricatta
ATAGGAATGCAACTGATTTCTGTACATTGATTTTGTACCCTGCGACTTTACTGAATTCATTGATCAGTTCTAGAAGGCTTCTGGTAGAGTCGATTGGGTTTTCCATGTAGAGTATCATGTCATCTGCAAAAAGGGAAAGTTTGACTTCTTCCTTGCCAATTCTGATGCCTCTTATTTCTTTTTGTTGTCTGATTGCTGATGCCAGAACGTCCAGCACTGAGTTTTTGTAGCAAGTGGTGGTAAAGCCTGGAGTTGTAACAGGCAAGATATTTTCTGATATTTTTGATTTGTTGCCTCTATCAGTGACCCGAATTTTTCTCTTCTTTTTCTCAGGACCTTTGGTCTCATCCTCAGTTTTCAGCACAAATTCTGATGAGTCTCGGTAACTTTTCTCCTCTATTAGATGTAGTTTGTATTTGGTGGGTTTTCCTTTTCTTCTGATTATAATGAAAGTGTCATTTGTACCTTTATTTTCTTATTTATTTTCCTGGATGTTTGGTATAAAATTAAATATTAGGGGCACATGGGTGGCTCAGTCGGTTGAACGTCTGGCTTCTGCTCAGGTCATGATCTTGCAGTTCATGGGTTCGAGCCCCGCATCAGGCTTTGTGCTGACAGCTCTCAGAGCCTGGACCCTGTTTCCAGATTCTATGTCTCCCTCTCTCTTTGACCCTCCCCTGTTCACATTGTCTCTCTCCCTCTCTCAAAAATAAATGAAAACATTAAAAAATTTAAAAATTAAAATAAAAATAAAAAATAGAAAGAATAGGGGTGCCTGCATGACTCAGTTGGGTAAGCATCTGACTTCGGCTCAGGTCATGGTCTCACAGATCATAAATTTGAGCCCCGCATTAGGCTCAGAGCCTGGAGATTGCTTAAAAATCTGTGTGTCCTTCTCTCTCTTTCTTTCTTTCTTTCTCTTTGCCTCTCTGCCTCTGTCTCTTTCTCAAAAATAATCTTTTAAAAAAAGTAGAAAGAATAAGGGCTCTTGGGTGGCTCAGTCGGTTATGCATCTGACTTTGGCTGAGGTCATAATCTCATGGTTTGTGAGTTTCAGCCCCACGTCTGATTTTGTGCTGACAGCTCAGAGCCTGGAGCCTGCTTTGGATTCTGTGTCTCCCTCTCTCTCTGCCCCTCCCCATTCATACTCTCTCTCTCTCTCTCTCAAAAATAAATAAACATTAAAAAAATTTTAAGGAAAACAGGAAGAAATAATAAGATCAGAATATTAACTACAGGCGTATATCAGCAGCCATAATTTCCTTATTTATATTATATTCTATTATTATATTTATAGTAAAGAAAACTTACT
>NC_043705.1:3907401-3910374 GCF_006229205.1 Suricata suricatta
TCTGACCCTCCCCCGCTTCCATGCTGTCTCTCACTCTCTCAAAAATAAACATTAAAAAGCATTTTTAAAAATATCAATCAGACATGAAAAATGCCAAAAACAAAATTGGAAATAAGCTCGGTGCAATGAACAACAGGCTAGAAGAATTAGTGATATAGAATACAAAATGGAAAATAAGTTGAACAAAAGAAAGAATTATGCAACACTAGAATAGGCTTAGAAAATCAGTCAGCCCATGAATATAATGAAAAAATTTCAGATCATGAGAATCATTCAGAATAGGAGGAGAGATGAAGAGCTTACCAAACACAAACCAAATGTTTACTTTTTAAAAAAAAATAGTTTATTGCCAAGTTGGTTTTCATATAACACCCAGTGCTCTTCCCCACAAGTGCCCTCCTCCATGACCATCACCCGCTTTCCCCTTCCTCCCTCCCTCTTCAACCCTCTGTTTGTTTTCAATATTCAAGAGTCTCCTATGCTTTGCCTCCCTCCATCTCCCTAACTCTTTTCCCCCGTTTTCCCTTTTCCATGGTCCCCTATTAGGTTTCTCCTTTAGACCTATGAATGAAAACATATGGTATCTGTTCTTGTCTGCCTGACTTATTTCGCTCAGCATGATACCCTTGAGATCCATCCACTTTGCTTCAAATGGCCAGATTTCATTCTTTCTCATTGCCATGTAACACTCCATTTTGTATATATGCCACATCTTGATCCATTCATCAGGTGATGGACATTTAGGCTCTTTCCATGATTTGGCTATTGTAGACAGTGCTGCTATGAACATTGAGGTACATGTGCCCCTACGCATCAGCACTTCTGTATCCCTTGGGTAAATCCCTAGCAGTGCTATTGCTGGGTCATAGGGGAGTTCTACTGATAGTTTTTCAAGGAACCTCCTTATACCAGCCAAATGTTGACTTTTAATTTTTGATATTTTAATGCTGCTTATAGTCAACTATCATTTAGCTTTTTTGTTAAAAAAAAGTTTACTTTTAACACATTACATTTTAGTATATAATATTTGAAAAATAATATCATATATAAACTTTTAAAATGACACTTATTTGTAGTATCTTCATTCAAATATGATCATTGTTAACTACTGAATATACTAGGAGAAACAACTTGGTAATGCTAAAAGACATAATTTAATCTCCACATTCTTTGTCATCTGTGCTTTAAAAAATTCCATATTTATTATTTGTAATTGTTATAAATATTAATTTGATCGCCATAAAATTAAACTATCATAATTTCTTAAAATAAATATTTATTTTTTATTTTTTATTTTTTCTAATGTTTCTATAGAAACATTACTATATACTGTAGATAATTACTATTTACACCAAATCTTGCTTTTTAAATTATCCTGTGACAAAAAATTAAAAATATATAATAATGAAAAAATTTTCTTAATTTCAAGCACTGCATACCGTTTTGTCATGTGGCTAATGTTGCTTAGCAATTGTTTTGTTACATATTATTGAACTGGTTAGTTTATTAATATAGTTAATAAGATTGCAAAAATATTACATACATTTACTTACACTTTGGCTTATTTACTTTACAGATTTCCCAAATAGAATTAGTTTCCAAAATATATGAAAATTAATATAGCCTGCCAATCTTATGTATGTAGTACAATAAATGCCCTCTGTGATGTTTTTGAAAGTTACTCATGTCAACTTATAATGAACAAATTACATTTTAGTATTTTTAGCCCCGATGTAACTAGTAAAATAATTATTTTAATACTTACTTTTGAGTTAAAGTTGTTATTTGCATTTATTAAATTTTTAAAACTACTTGTACAGTTTGTTTATTTTTAATTGATATATTTGAATATAAAAATTATTTATGCTGGAAAATGACTGGCTTGCTTTGTTTTTTTTCTTCTGACCTATTTTGTTTTTATGTAAATATATTATTTCAAGATATAATCAAATGCTTGACCAATATTCAGAAACTACTATTAAAGTAATAGTGCTAAATGTCAAATGAAAACCACAAAATGTGTAAAATGAAACATATATAGTACTTCATATCTATAATTGTGTACATAAAATTACGTTACAATCCAAGTGAAAATATATGAGAAAAAATAGATGAAATGGAACACTTACACATACTTAGCCAAACCTGGTCAATGGACTTCAGGGGCAAAACACTTGATGTGAGCCATCATTAATATCAAAACTGTAGGTTTCTGTCAAAGGAAGAAAGCATTGAGCACAAAGTAAAGCTATGCTATCTTTGGGGCTCTAGAGAAAAAAAGAAAAAATGTTTTTGTATATTATCATTATTAATCAGGATGAAATGATAAAATGTTAAACCTATAAGGAACTCTTACTCAAATTATGATTCCTTGTGATTTATGATACTGCTGAAATTTATATATTTATATTTTCATAACCATATGACATATAGAGTATGTTATTGCATATGTATACTACATAATTTAATAAAAATATAGATTTATTCATTATAAAATTACATATTATATAGTTTGATGTATACTTACATGCTGTATCATTTTATAATATAAATAATATAACTATAAGTAAATGTTTATCATATTTATATGACATAATTAAAATATATAATAAATATGTTTATATAAATATAAAATATAAGTACATATATTTATTATACAAATACATTTCTATAATATAGAATAAAATGTGCATTATATATAGTGTTCATGGAATACTACCTTATTATAACAATATAAATTTTTTAATTTTATTTTTAAATATTTTATTTATTTTTGAGAGAGAGAGAGAGAGAGAGAGACAATGTGAGCAGGAGAGGGTCAGAGAGAGAGGGAGACATCAAATCAGAAGACAGGCTGACAGCACAGAGCCTCATGTGGGGCTCAAACCCATGAACCATGATATCATGACCTGAGCTGAAGTCAGACACTCAACCAAATGAGCCACCCAGGCACCTCAGTAGTATAAAAGTTTA
>NC_043705.1:3910474-3927021 GCF_006229205.1 Suricata suricatta
AAAATCAAGCAATCTCCCTCCATTTACCCCAGGCACTCTTCAGTTTGTTCTTTCCATGCTGTCTACCCCCAGGTGTTTTTTGTGCCTTCTTTCAGGGGCAGCACAATGCCCTCCTTGTTTTATTCTAGACAAGTATACTGACTTTTCCAACTCCAGGCTTTACCACCACTTGCTACAAAAACTCAGGAAATTAGCTCCTCTTGTTTTCCAGGTCAATGACTTTGGGGAAATGTTGTCCTTGTGCATTCCTCTCTTTCTCTCTCTCTCTCTCTCTCTCTCTCTCTCTCTCTCTCTCTCTCTCTCTCTCTCTCTCTCTCTCTCTCCCTCTTAGCAAACAGGGATCCTTCCCCTCCTCAGCCCCTGATACATTTCTCCCCTAAACCATGTCTCCACACTTCATGCCTTCTTCCATGTGGGCTCTTCTCTCCCTTTAGTTGTGGAAATCATCTAGTTGTGTTCCTGAGACAGGACAACTCCAGGGTACTCTTACTTCACTGATATCTTCTCTCATCCAGTATTTATGTTTTAAAAAGAAGAGATTTGAAGTTTTTGTTGAATTGGAAGTACCTACAAAAGGAGACTACTTCTCGAACTCATTCCTAAATACTTGAAAAGTAAGTAACAATAATCAAGAAATTAAAAAAAATAAGTGGAAAGGAGATAAGAAAGGAAGGAGGGGGGAAGTAAAGAGAAACTATGGAATAATGTGTGTACGTAAGATTGTTATCTGGTCATTAAAAAATTATTTTAGAGACACAGAGAGAATGAGAGAGATAGAGCTGGAGAGAGGGGCAGAGGGAGAGAGAGAGAGAGAGAGAGAGAGAGAGAGAGAGAGAGAGAGAGAGAGAGAGAATCCTTAGCCAAAATCAAGTATTGGACCCTCAACAGACTCACCCACCCAGGTGTCACTGTTGTATAGTCATTTAGTTAAATATATACATAGTTCAAATTCTGTGTGAAGATAATGCCAATGTTTAAAGCAATTAATGGCCCATCAGGTTGATGGTAATTTGATTGTCCTATTTCTTGAAGACCATCTTTTCAGAATTTCCTTTTTGACACACCATTTCAAAATCCTTTTAATGTATGAGATGTACCATCAGTAGCATTAACTAACCTGTATTCTCTCCAAAAACACCTAAGCATTAATTTTCTTAATGTCTCACTAATATCTGTCTGCCATTGTTTAATTAAGAAAAATGTGATGGCAAAATCTTTTAGGAGAATCAAACCAAAATTGGTAGAATAGAGTCTTACAAATAAACATCACTAAGTTTATAGAGATGTCTGTACAAGAAGAAGAGTGTGGGGCAGATAACACCCTCTTGGATTTTGGCTGTAAACAAGAGAGGGAGAGCATTGTGATAGTGTTTGAATTAGTGTTGTTCCATCAGGAAAAGTGAAATGTGTTCAAGAAAACGGAAGAGACATTTTTCTGTAGAAGAATAGATAATGAGAAAAGTGTTATCAGCTTTTACAGTGTGGTTGAATGTCACAAAAAGAGGACAATCATATAAGAAACACCACAGTTTACTAATGGTCATCTTATCATCTTTTTTCCCCAGAATCTTAATCCTTTTATAAATTATAAAGGACAATGGAGGGAAGCAACAACAGCTCTGAAAAAGGGTTTCTTCTCCTAGGATTTGCAGATGAACCCCAGCTAGAAAGGATCCTTTTCATCATAAGTTTGCTTTTCTACATCTTGAACATTCTGGGGAACACTGCCATCATTTTAGTGTCTTGTGTAGTCTCCAAACTCCACACTCCCATGTATTTTTTCCTCAGCAATCTGTCTTGTGTGGACATCTGCTTTACCACCAGTGTTGCCCCACAGTTGCTAGTTACTATGAATAAGAAAGAGAAAAGCATGAGCTATGGTGGATGTGTGGCCCAGCTGTATGTGGCCATGGGGTTGGGTTCCTCCGAATGTATTCTCTTGGCAGTCATGGCTTATGACCGGTATGCTGCTGTCTGCCGGCCTCTGCAATACACAGCCATTATGCATCCTCAGCTCTGTGCATCCCTAGCCAGCATAGCATGGCTTAGTGGACTGATCACCTCCTTAATTCAATGCTCCCTTACTGTGCAGCTGCCTCTTTGTGGACATCGCAAACTGGACCACATTTTCTGCGAGGTTCCTGTGCTCATCAAACTGGCCTGTGTGGACACAACTTTCAATGAAGTAGAACTTTTCGTAGCTAGTGTGATTTTTCTAATTGTCCCTGTGTCACTTATCTTAGTATCCTATGGCTTTATAACAAAAGCTGTGCTGAGGATAAAATCAGCCGCGGGGCGCCGGAAGGCCTTTGGGACTTGTTCATCCCACCTGATTGTGGTAATCATTTTCTATGGCACCATCATATTTATGTACCTTCAGCCAGCCAGAAGTAGCTCAAAAAATCAGGGAAAGTTTGTCTCTCTTTTCTATACCATAGTCACCCCAGTCTTAAATCCTATTATCTATACTCTGCGAAACAAAGATGTGAAAGGGGCCTGGAGAACACTGGTAATGAGAAATTCTCTTGTTCAGAAAATATATGACATATAAGTATAACCTAAAATGTTATTATTAGCTCATAGATTATTTGTTCTAAGTGTTGTTTTTTTAATAAACAATGCCATAAGTAGTAGTAAAAGAAACAGAATCCTATAAGAATTGAATGTAAGTCCAGTTACAGTAGTGTTTTATTCACCCAAACACTTTTTGCATGAATCCAAGATCCTATTCTCTATCTACAAAAAGCTCTTTGCTCTTCTTCAAACATACCATTAACTTTCATGCACAAATTTTTTCACTCTGGAGTACACGTTTACCTGGTAAACCTTTAAATATTCCTAAAAACTCAACTGAAATGTTACCTGCACTCCCCAGTGTTCTTGAAATATACATTCTACCCTCTGTGTAAAATTAATTCTGTCATAATATATGTTCCCATAAAACATAATTGGGGTGCCTGAGTATCTCAGTCAGTTAAGAGTCTGACTCTTGATTTTGGCTCAGGTCATGATCTCTTGGGTCATGAGATCGAGCACTGCATCAGGCTCTGTACTGACAGTGTGGACCCTGCTTGTATTCTCTCTCTCCCTCCCTCTCTGCTCCTTCTCTGCTTGTGCTCTCTTTCTCTCAAAATAAATAAGTAAATAAACTCAAACAAAATATAAAACACTTTATTTCTATATTTTTCACACATATTGTGTGTATATAAATGTGTATACACGCATATTGTGTATAAATAACATATGTTATATGTACATATTACATATATAAAAATAACTTAAAATACTATATAATATATAACCATGTCTCCACTAGTTTAAGCCTGAGATGAGACAAGTTTCATCATATTGGCTTATTTATATTATGAAAAACATAATAAAAATTCAAAACTGTGATTCTGTGATTACATTTAATTATGATTTTTATTATTAAAGTAATTAAATGAGTGAACGTTTTTTAAATTGATCAATTTATGTATTATTCTCTTTAAAGGAATTACAAATTGGGAGAAAGGGGAAGAAAGTGCATATCATTCTTTATGTCTCTCTGTCCAAAGAAAATGAAATTTATCAATCTATTTCAAGTATTTTGACAGAATTGTGCAGATATAGAAAAATTGATTTACTATACAATCTTACTTTTACTTTCATTTTTTAAATTATGGCATCCACGAGAAAAAACAAAGCTCTAAAAATTCAATGCAAACTAAAAGTATAATCCATACAGAATTTATGTGGGCTTCCATGTGATTTAAACTTACTACATTATTTATTTGTTTGTTTGTAGTGCAGTAAGGAAATATTTTATTTATTTTTAAATGTAATTTATTATCAAACTGGCTTGCATACAACACCCAGTCATCATCCCAACAAGTGCCCACCTCAGTGGCCATCACCAACTTTCCACTTTCCCTCACTCCCATCAACCCTCAGTCTGTTCTCAATAGTTAAGAGTCTCTTATGGTTTGCCTCCCTCCCACTCTAATTTTCCTCCTTTCCTTCCTCCATAGTTTTCTGTTAAGTTTATCAAGATTCACATATGAGTGAAAACATATGGTATCTTTCTCTGACTAGCTTATTTCACATAGCAGGATACCCTCCAGTTCCATCCATGTTGCTACAGATGGCAGGATTTCATTCTTTCTCATTCCCATGTAGTATTCCATTGTATATATAAACTACATCTTCTTTACACATTTGTCCGTTGATGGACATTTAGTCTCTTTCCATAGCTATTGTTGAAAGTGATGCTATGAACATTGGGGTACACATGCCCCTATGTATCAGCACTCCTGTATTCCTTGAGGAAATTTCTAGCAGTGCTATTGCTGGGCCATAGGGGAGTTCTACTGTTAAATTTTTGAGGAACCTCCACACTGTTTTCCAAAGTGGCTGCACCAGTTTGCATTCACTCCAACAGTGTAAGAGGGTGCCCATATCTCCACATCCTTGCCAGCATCTGTAGTCTCCTGATTTGTACACTTTAGCCACTCTGACCAGCATGAGGTGGTATCTCAGTGTGGTTTTGATTTGTATTTCACTTATGATGAGTTACATTGAGCATCGTTTCATGTGTCTATTGGCAATCTGGATACCCTCTTTGGAGAAGTGCCTGTTCATGTTTTCTGCCCATTTCTTCACTGAATTATTTGTTTTTCAGGAGTGAAGTTTGGTAAGTTCCTTATAGATTTTGGATACTAGCCCTTTATCCAATATGTCATTTGCAACTTTTTTCCCCATTCCACTGATGGCCTTTTAGTTTTGTTGATTGTTTCCCTTAGAGTACAGAAGCTTTATATCTTGATAAGGTCCCAATAGTCCATGTTTGCTCTTGATTCCCTTTCCTTTGGGGATATGTCAAGTAGGAAATTGCTGCAGTTGAGGTCAAGGAGGCTGTATCCTGCTTTCTCCTCTAGGGTTTTGATGGTTTCCTGTCTCACATTCAGGTCCTTCATCCATTTTGAGTTTGTTTTTGTGAATGGTGTTAAGAAAGTGTTCTAGTTTCATTCTTCTGCATGTTGCTGTTCAGTTCTCCCAGCACTTTTTGCTAAAGAGCCTGTCTTTTTTCTATTGGATACTCTTTCCTTGTTTCTCAAAGAATAGTTGCTTGTTCATTTGTGGGTCCATTCCTGGGTTCTCCATACTATTCCATTGGTTTCCATGTCTGTTTTTGTGCCAATACCATGCTGTCTTGATGATTACAATTTTTTAGTCAAGGCTAAAGTCAGGGATTGTGAACCTTCCTGCTTTGGTTTTCTTCTTCAATATTATTTTGGTTATTTGAGGTCTTTTCTGGTTCCATACAAATTTTAGGATTGTTTGTTATAGCTTTGAGAAGAATTCTGGTGCAAATTTGATTGGGATTGCATTGAATGTGTAGATTGATTTGTGTAATATTGACATTTTAACAATATTCTTCTGACCCATGAGCATGGGGTGTTTTGCCATTTCCTTGTGTCTTCTTAAATTTCCTTCATAAGTTTTCTGTAGTCTTCAGCATACATATCTTTTATATCTTTGCTTAGATTTATTCCCAGGTATTTTGTAGTACTTGTTACAATTGTGATTGTGATGAGTTTCTTGATTTCTCTTTCTGTTACTTCATTAATGGTGTATAAAAGTGCAACAAATTTCTGTATGCTGATTTTGTACACTGTGACTTGGCTTAATTCATATATCAGTTCTAGCAGACTTTTGGTGGAGTCTGTTGGGTTTTCCATGTAGAAAGTATATCATCTGCAAAAAGTGAAAGTTTGACTTATGCTTTACCAATTCTCATGCCTTTATTTTTTTGTTGTTGTTGTTGTCTGATTGCTGATTCTAGGAATTCCAACACTATGTTAAATAACAGGAGTGAGAGTGGACAACTCTGTTGTGTTCCTGATCTCAGGAGGAAAGCTCTCAGTTTTTTCTGATAGAGGATGATATTAGCTGGGTACTCTTCATGTATGGATTTTATGATGTTAAGGTATGTTCCTTCTTCCCCAACATTCTTGAGGGTTTTTATTAAAAAAGGATGCTGTATTTTGTCAAATGCTTTTTCTGCATCTATTGACAGGGTCATACGGTGATCTTTTCTTTTATTAATGTGATGTATCACATTGATTGATTTGCAAATACTGAACCAGCTCTGATGCCCATAAATAAATTCCACTTGATTGTGGTGAATAATTATTTTTTATATTCTGTTGAAATCCACTTGCTAGTATCTTGTTGAAAATTTTTACATAAATGTCCATCAACTGATGAATGGACCAAGATGTGGAGTGTGTATATACTACATGGCCATGAGAAAAAAATGAAATATGGCCATTTGTAGCAAAGTGGATGGACCTCGAGGGTGTCATGCTAAGCGAAATAAGTCAGGCAGAGAAGGACAGATACCATATGTTGTCACTCCTAGGTCTAACAGGAGAAACCTAATAAGGGAGCATTGGAATGGGAAAGGGGAGGAAAGAGTTGAGGAGAGGGAGTAAGGCAAATCATTAGGTACTTTTGAATGCTGAGAAGAAACTGAGGGCTGAAGAGGGAGGAGGGAAAGGAAAGGGGGGTGATGGTCATAGAGAGGGACACTTGTGGGGAAGAACACTGGGTGTTATATGGAAATGAACATGGAAATAAACTATTAATTAAAACAAAAGATTGAGCAGAAAAAAAACATGGAAATTAAATAATATGTTTTAAGTAATCAATATAGCAAAAAAATATCTTTTCAAATGCCACTATCAGATCTAAATATTCAACCGAGCTAAACTATCATTCAAACAAAGAGCACAATAAAAAATTTAAAGGCATTTTCAGGTTTTTTTCAGACATTACCCTTTACTACTTATGAAGGGACTAATTAAAGCATAAATACACAAAGACCAAGAGATTGTGAGAGGAGACAGAAGCAAAGAAGCTATGGAATCTGGAAAATAATTTGATGGTTAGTATTTGCTTTATTAAATATAACAAAAAGCAGGGGAGGAGCCATGATGGTGGAGAGAAAGGGAGCTCTGTAAACTTCATCTTCCCCATCTATCAAACTGAGAAGGACATTACTCTCATTTGCAAGAATGGAAGGAGAAAATACAGACTCCAGAAAGAAGACAACCTCAAAGATGCCTGAGTGAGTGAGTGCCAACTGGGGAGATTGGAAAACGAACCAGCCTGAGATGGGCAGGGGAGGTGGGAGCCCCAGCTCAACACAGGGCAAGCACACAGAGTCCCTTAGAGACAAAGGGAAGAGAAAGAGAAACTGAACACGCTCATAGTACTGTCTCTTGGGAAGAGATAAAGAATGTTGACCCTGCTGGGAGAAAAAAACTCTCACTCTATATGTAACTGCTGGGTGGCCCAATTCTCGAAACCAGGTGCCACAAGGGAAAAAACAGCTTCCACCCCTGGCCATCCCAGCAGGGAGGTGGCGGCCACTGAGGTAGCGACTCCAGGGACACACACTTTGGCCTCAGCTGTGGGAGCAGGAGTCACACACCTCATTTCCATGGCAAATCTCACCTCCAACATTGGCCATGTGAATCCAGATTCCCGGGTGCCAACAGGGAAAAAATAGCCCCCACTCCTACATGATCCCAGCAGGGTGATGGCAGCAGTGGAGGCAGAGGGGCGCTTTAGTGCAGGAGCACACAGCTCATTTCTGGCAGCGCCAAATGCCTGGGGCAGCAGCAGTGCAAATCCTGGTCAGAGCCAAGAGAATCTGATCCCTCCCCCAGAATGATCGTGATCCCAGCTGGAGGCTACGAGTTGGTGGTGGCACCTTTAAGGGCATGCACTTCACCACCTGCTGCCACCTGCCTCAGGCAGCAGCAGTGCAAATCCCAGCCAGCCCCTAGAGAAACTGATTTTTCCCCCTATGCAATTGCTATCCTGGCTGGGGGCTGGGAGTCAACAGTGGATTCTGTGACGGCTTGCACCTCACCTCCAGCATCAGCAGCACAAATCCCTGCCAGAGCCTAGAGAAACTGCTCCCTCCACCTACGAGATCCTGGCTAAGAAGCCAGCCACCAAAGCAAGTACATCTCCTCTGTGGTAGCATAAAAGTGCATGGACTAGGATTTTGAAACGAGGTGGGCTTGGAAAATACAACTTGGTTCAGCTATGGCACAAGGAGATTGGACTCATTAGACTGGCCTGCAGCACTTAGTTCAAGCAGAGTTTGGAACGCCTCCATTCTTCTCTCTGCATCCACCAAGGCCGGGCCTCTGAGAGCACCCCAGGAGACCTACTATACCAAACCACTCTTATTCATGGGAGAAGGAGCTGCTGCTTTTTTTCCTTTTATTTTCCTCTCTCTTTTTTTTTCTTGTACTTATTATTTTTATTTTTATTACCTTTTTTACTTAAAAATTATTTTTAAGAGGTTACTCATTGTCCTTTCTCCCTCTTTTTTCTTCTTTTTTTCCCTTTTTTTCTTTATTGCAATCCAGATATATTCTCCCATATCTCATCCTTATCTCTCCCCTCAACTGGTCATACACTTTTAGACTCTCCATTGTCCTTTGTTGTCTCTGCTCTTTATTTATTCTTTTCTTCTCTTCCTTTCTTCTCTTTCCTCTCCATTTTCTTTCCTTCCTTTCCCTCTTTTAATTTGTTTGTTTGTTTGGTTTGTCAGTGCGATTGTGTGCTTCTGTTTCCTCTGTATTTGCCGGTTTTCCTTCTCAGGGCTACTTCAAGAAACAAGCCAAAGTGTGCATGATGGCGAGTCCCAAATATTGCTGAGTAGGGAAATAAAATAATCAAAGGCACAACAAGAGAAACTGAGAGAAACAATTAAAAGAATATTTTCTGAAACAACAGGCCCTAGAGAGTCAATAAGCCTCCTTTAACAGAGCAATATCAACAGGTGCGCAGTGCACAACGAGCTTTTTAAAACTGACAAGGGACAGAAAGCTAACCAAAGTGATGAAAGGAAGGAACTCTCTCCAGAAGAACCTCCACAGAGAAATCACAGCCACAGAACTGCTCAACACAGACCAAAACAACATCAATGAACAAGAATTTTAAAAACGTCATAAAATTAATCACTGGGGTTGAAATAAAGCATCAAAGAAACAACTGAGACAATGACTAGGAACTTTGAAAATAGGTGTGATGAGTTAAAAAAAAAAGCCCATAAATGAGGTGAATAATAAAATGGAGGCAGCCATCTCAGGATTAAAGAGAAAGAGAGAAGAATAGGTGAATTAGAAGATATAGTTATAGCAGAAGAGGAAGCTGAAAGAAACAGAGAGAAATTGATCCAAGAGCAGGAAAGGAGAATTCAACACCTGAGTGATACAATCAAACAGAACAATATCTGTATCATAGGAATTCCTGAAGAGGAAGACAGAGAGAAAGGTCCTGAAGGGATACCAGACCAAATTATAACAGAGAATTTCCCAAATCTGGAGAAATAAATAGATAATCAAATTCAATAGGTGCAAAGAAACCCTGGAGACGTAAATTGAATAAACCTTCGGCACGACAAATCATAGAGAAACTGGAAAAATATAAATATAAAGAGATTTTCTGAAAGCAGCTAGAGATAAAAGGGCCCTCATGTACAAAGGGAAACCTATTATAGTGGCTATAGACCTATCTAATGAAACTTAGCAGGCCAGGAAGAAATGGCATGAAATCTTCAATGTGATGAACAGAAAAAACATGCAGCCAACAATCCTTTATCCAACAAGCCTGTCATTCAAAATAGGAGAGACAAAAGTGTTTCCAAATAAACAAAAATTGAAAGAATTCATGACCACCAAACCAGCCCTACAGGAAATCCTAAGAAGGACTCTAGGAGGGAAATATTGGAAAGAATACAAGGTGCCAGAGACATGACTATAAACATGAATTCTGGGGAGAGCACAATGACTCTAAACCCACATTTTCAATAATAACACTGAATGTAAATGGACTGAATGCTCCAACCAAACGATACAGGGTAGCAGAATGGATTTAAAAAAACCCCAAAGTCCATCTATTTGCTGTCCACAAGAGACTCACTTTGGACCTAAATATACCTTCAGGTTGAAAGTAAAGGGATGGAGAAATATCTATCATGTGACTGGAGGCCAAAAAAAAAAAAAAAAAAAAGCCAGAGAAGCCATACATATATCAGACAAACTGGACTTTAAGGTAAATGCAGTAACAAGAAATGAAGGAGGACATTATATAAAAATTACAGGGTCTCTTCATCAGGAAGAACTAAGAATTATAAATATCTATGAGCCAAATTCGGGAGTGCCCAAATGCATAAAACAATTGATCACAAAAAGAAACAATCTTATTGATAAGAATGTTGTAATTGCAAGGGACGTTAACACTCCACGGAGAGCAATGGATAGATCAAACAGACAGAAAATCTCTAAAGAAACAATGAACCTGAATGACACATTGGAACAGATGGAATTGATAGATATTTTTAGAACTCTGCATCCTGAAGTTAGTAAATTCACCTTCTTTTCGAGTGCACATGGCATATTCTCCAAGATAGATCACATACTGGGGCATAAAGCAGCCCTCCATAAGTATAAACGAATAGATATCATACCATGCACACTTTCAGATCACAATGCTATGAAACTTGAAATGAACCACAGGATACAGTCTGGAAAACCTCCAAAAATGTGGAGGTTAGAAACCACCCTACTAAAGAATGATTGGGCTAATCAGGCAATTAGAGAAGAAATTGAAAAATCTATGGAAATGAATAAAAACGAAAATACAACAACTCAAAATCTCTGGGATGCAGCAAAAGCAGTCCTAAGAGGAAAGATAGGGCAATCCAGGCCTATTTCAACAAACTAGAAAAAGCGCAAATTCAGACTCCAACAGAACACCTACTGGATCTAGATGGAGGGCAGCAAGAGCACCCCAAACCCAGCATAAGAAAAAAATAATAAAGATCAGGGCAGAAATAAACAATATAGAATTCACAAAAACAGTTGAGCAGATCAATGAAACCAAGAGTTGGTTCTTTGAAAAAATAAACAAAATTGATAAACCTCTAGCCAGACTCCTCAGAAAAAAAAGAGAGAGCACCCAGATAGATAAAATCATGAATGGAAAAGGATCTATTACAACCAATCCCTTAGAAATACAAGCAATCATCAGAGATTACTATGAAAAATTATATGCCAACAAGCTGGACAACCTAAAAAAAATGGACAAGTTCCTAAATGCACATGCACTGCCAAAATTCAAAAGGGAAGATATAGAAAGCATGAATAGACTGATAACCACTGAAGAAATAGAATCCTTTATTAAAAATCTCCCAACGAATAAGAGCCCAGGGTCAGATGGCTTCCAAGGGGAATTCTACCAGTCATTTAAAGCAGTTAATACCAATTCTTCTCAAACTATTCCAAAATTAGAAATAGTAGGAAAACTCCCAAACTCATTCTATGAAGCCAGCATCACCTTGATACCCAAACCAGACAGAGACCCAGCAAAAGATGAGAACTACAGACCAATATCCTTAATGAATACAGATGCAAAAATACTCAACAAGATACTAGCAAATCGAATTCAACAGCATATAAAAAGTATTATTCATCATGATCGAGTTTGGTTCATTCCTGGGTTACAGGGCTGGTTCAATATTCACAAATCCATCAATGTGATCCATCACTTTAACAAAAGAAAGGATAAAAACCATATGATCCTGTTGATAGATGCAGAAAAAGCATTTGACAAAATACAACACCCTTTCTTAATAAAAACCCTTGAGAAAGTCGGAATAGAAGGAAATTACTTAAACATTATAAAATCAGTTTATGAAAAGCCCACAGCTAATATCTTCAATGGGGGAAAATTGAGAGCTTTCTCTCTAATATCAGGAACACTACAGGGGTGTCCACTGTCACCCCTGTTGTTTAACATAGTGTTGGAAGTCCTAGCAGCAGCAATCAGACAACAAAAGGAAGTAAAATGCATCAGAATTGGCAAAGAAGCAGTCAAACTTTCACTTTTCACAGATGACATGGTACTCTATGTGAAAACCCAGCAGACTCCACCAGAAGCCTTCTAGTACTGATCAATGAATTCAGTAAAGTTGCAGGGTACAAAATCAATGTAGAGAAATCAGTTGCATTCCTATACCCCAACAATGAGGTAGCAGAAAGAGAAATCAAGAAACTGATCTCATTCATAATTGCACGAAAAACCATAAAATACCTAGAATAAAGCTAAGCAAGGATGTAAAAGACCTATATGATGAAAACTATAGAAAACTTAAGAATGGGGTTGAAAAGACACCAAGAAATGGCAAAACATTTCCTGTTCATGGATCAGAAGAATAAACATTGTGAAAATGTCATTACTACACAAAACAATCTACACAGTCAATGCAATCCCCATCAAAATCGTACCAACATTCTTCTCAAAGTCAGAACAAACTATCCTCAAATTCTTATGGAACCACAAAATTCCCTGAATAGCCAAAGTAATATTGAAGAAGAAAACCAAAACGGAAGGCATCACAATCCCAGACTTTAGCCTTTACTACAAAGCTGTCATCATCAAGACAGTATGGTATTGGCACAAAAACAGACACATAGACCAAAGGAAAAGAATAGAGAACCCAGAACTGGGCCCACAAATGTACAGCCAATTAATTTTTGGCAAAGCAGGAAAGAAAATCCAATGGAAACAAGACTGCCTCTTTAGCAGGTGGTGCCTGGAGAACTGGACAGGAACATGTGGAAGAATGAAACTAGACCACTTTCTTACACCATACACAAAATTAAACTCAAAAGGGCTGAAGGACCTGAATGTGAGACAAGAAACCATCAAAACCCTAGAGGAGAAAGTAGGAAACAACCTCCTTGACTTCAACCGCAGCAACTTCCTACTCGACACATCCCCAAAGGCAAGGGAAATAAAAGCAAAAGTGAGTTACTGGAACCTCATCTAGATAAAAAGCTTCTGCACTGTAAAGGAAACAATCAAGAAAACTAATAGGCCACTGACAGAATGGGAAAAGATAGTTGCAAATGACATATGAGATAAAGGACTAGTATCCAACTTCTACAAGGACCTCACTAAACCCCACTCCCAAAAAACAAATAACCAAGTGAAGAAATGGGCAGAAGGTATGAACAGACACTTTTCCAAAGAGGACAGTCAGATGGCCTACAGACACATGAAACGATGCTCAAGATCACTCATCATCAGGGAAACACAAATCAAAGCCACACTGAGATACCACCTCACACTGGTCAGAGTGGCTAAAATGAACAAATCAAGAGACTATAGATGTTGGTGAGGGTGTGGAGTGACGGGCACCCTCCTGCACTCTTGGTGGCAATGTAAACTGGTGCAGCTGCCCTGGAAAACAGTGTGGAGGTTCCTCAAATAACCACCAATAGAATTCCCTTATGATTCTGCAATAGCACTGCCAGGGATAAAGAAGTGCCGATCCATAGGGCACATGTATCCCAATGTTCACTGCAGCACTGTAAACAATAGCCAAAACATGGAAAGAATCTAAATGTCCATCACCTGATGAATGGATCAAGAAGATGTGGTATATATACACAATGGAGTATTACATGGCAATGAGAACGAATGTCATATGGCCATTTGTAGGAAAGTGGATGGATCTCGAGGGTGTCATGCTAAGTGAAATAAGTCAGGCAGAGAAGGATAGATACCATATATTTGCACTCATAGGTCTAAAAGGAGAACAGGAGAAACGTAATGGAGGACCAGGGGGAGGGGAAGAGGGAAAGAGAGCTGGGGAGAGAGAGGGAGGCAAAACCTGAGAGACTATTGAATACTGAAAATAAACTGAGGGTAGAAGGGGAAGAGGGAGGAGGGAAAAGAAGCGGTGGTGATGGAGGGGGGCACTTGTGGAGAAGAGCAATGGGTGTTGTATTAAAACCAATGTGACAATAAACTATTTTTTAAAAAAGCAGAAAAAGAAGCTGCAAATCAGGAAAGCTTAGACAAAAGTTAAATCATGCAAGATAGCCAAGTACCTCTTAATAATCTAGGTATTTGTTGGGGCCCATCCAGCCAGAAGTGCTGTGTGGCCTTTAGGACCCTGCTTCCCCTACTTGAAAATGTGTGCGCTTGACTGCTTGACCTAAGTGGATCAGAGACTGGGGTTAGTTCTCCTATTAATCATGCCACTTGGTAATCATGGTTTCAGTAACTGGGCAGATTTTCTGATTGAAACCTCCTCCCTAGTTAGGGGCACCTTACTCACAGACTATTGTTTAAACTTTTAAAGAAAAATAGCCTTGTCATAAGCTTAGGTTAATAATATCACTATGTACATAAAAGAAACCCCTGCTGATGTATTTTGAGTGTTGAATTATGTTTTTTGATCTTCTGTATTGTGCCTCTTTTGATTTTCTGTTTTTGCTACCATGGAAATAATAATTTTTCTGGAAGTAACAAACAATGTAATCATTAGAAAAATGATGTAATCACCTATGGTATATAAGACACCAAGTTTCACAGTAAAGTGTGGTCTCTTCCACCATTCATGTGGTCTGTGTTCTTTCTTATAGATATTTCACCGACACCATCCCCCTACTCAGAGACCCTTAGACTCTGGTGCGTGGGCTGGTCCCCCGCAGGTATTAAGAAATGAGAGGGATGCTTGAGTATAGACTATATTTAATATTAGGTTCCAGATTCTCATATCTACTTTATTTAGCTGGGCAATTGATCTTTCTCTACTGGGCACAAAACATTTTATGGGGATGTTGAAATCAAAGAATTTGGTTTTCAACACATTGAAATAGCATGGGAATGTAAATGGAAAGTCAATACACTGAATTGTGACACACTGCAGACACTTTCTCCTACTTTAATTTTCAAAATGCTGGGAGCCCCACAGTCAGGATCCTTTCAAATGAGACAGACTATTCAAAAGAATATATAAAGAAATAATGACATTTGGGGTTTGCATAGTTCGGTGTAGCTTACCAATTATTAAGACTTCATTATGATCCGGGATATTCCCAAGAGAATAGTTCCAGATATCAATAAACTTTTCAGGAAATAATCGAAATTAAAGAAACCAAAACAGATAAGAAAGAAAAAAAGAATAGAGTATGTATCAAACAAAAGAACTCAAAAAGGATGTGTAATTAGTCTGTTCACAATTAAGAACAGATATCAAATCAGAAAAAGATGTTATAAAATATATTTAGATGAGTAAAAACAAAAGAGCTAATGAAGATTTAAATTATGACTGTGGAGATAATAATGTAAAACAAAAAGAGATAGGGAAAAGGTGGAAAAGATAATGAAGTTAGAATTTTAATTTTAGAGAACTAAAATTCAAATAATACGATACCTTGGGAAAATAAAAGAAATAACAAAAGGGAGGGAAATATTAAAGTATTTCAGTAGCAATACTTAAGGTAAGAAAATAATGGAGCGATTCCTTGTTGGGGCCCAATAGGCCAAAAAACCTCCTGCATAGTGACCATTGATGGCTATGCCAGTGAACTATTTGGGAAGTTGCAGAACAAGTCTAAAGACTGAAACAACATTTGGCCTCCTGGGCCGCACATGTGGCTTCTGTTCATCCTGTCTATGATTTTCTCGTTGTTTTGCAAAGAGGCATATACTTTTAGGCTTTGAATCAACTTGGGTCAATCAGTAACTCCAGCCTTTTCTTACTTTGTTTTTGTTTCTAACTCGTTGTTGCTGTTGGGAGTAAACACAATCCTCTGTCAAAGATTTACTTCTTGAAGGATAAGCATCTTGCCCATGAATAACTGCTGAAGGGCCTTAAGAAATGAAAATCTCCTCAAAGAAAATTCTTTAGGCTCATCTTATGCTTAAAAACAGACTTTTGTTAGGGAATCCCTCCCTTGTAATGACTTATTTGTTCCTGTTATTTACTACTGTCCTGTTAAGAATGACCTTTTCCGGAGCATGTCTTTACTTCAAGGACCTTGAACTATCTAATCATTAAAGAAAAAATGTAACCACCCATTGTATATAAGACACTGACTACCTTAGTAAAGTGTGGCTTTACCACCATTCACATTGTCTGTCTTCTTTCTTATAGATATTGAGCCCACACCAACTCCCTAATTGGGACCTTTTGACTGGGGTGCGTGGGATGGTCCCCTACAATTCCTTATAACCATGAAGCAAATATAATTTCATCTTGTAATTTTACTTTTAGACAAATTTACATTAAGTAAGAAGATAAAATAAAGTCATTTTTAAACATGCAAGTTCTCAAAAGTTTTCCTCCCATGCACATTTTTAGGGATCTATTGAAATATATGCTTCACTGAGAAGGAATAAGTCAAGAAAGAAGGATCTGGTTATAGATATCAAGGGATGCAGAACAGAAGGGTGATGGTAAAGAATCCCCTGAAGAGGTCTGTATAGTTAAGGCCCAGGTAAGCAATTTGAGCAGGAGAAACAGAACATAGTCTAAACGGTCAGATGGCCTGGAAAGAAATTTGGATAATTCCTGAAGTATTCACAATTTAAAGAAGATATTGTTAGGAAGAAATGTATATTTATGACAAAGAAGCAAATTAAAAACCCAAACACACACACACACACACACACACACACACACA
>NC_043705.1:3927121-3928206 GCF_006229205.1 Suricata suricatta
TGTCACCGGCAGCAGGGATCTCTACCGATACCACATGGGCCCACTCAGAATAGCTTGCCCCATCACAACAGCACTGGACTGACAACTCCACAGAACTTTTACTATTCAATGTGATGGTCACCCATGAAGGCCCTGGACTGGAAAAAAATGCTGCTATATCTCTTATAAGCATCAGGAGCTGCCTCCAGCCAGCTGGAGGCCGCAGATGTGCCTGACGTTCTTCTCGCTGGTGTAGGTTTTGCTGAGTACAAAGTAGACTCTCGACTCTCAATGGGAGTTTCACCACTAGTTCAACACTGTTCCAGAGGACATCTTTGTTCCTAATCTGCACTGGCATGTGGAGAAGACAGCCGTGGCCACCCACATTGTGGCTGGGTCCTGGCTCTGAACATTCATTAACAACATGATCCAGTCAGACCAGCAGATATGGGAAATGCGGGAGACACTGATAATGAAGATTAACTTGGTGCCAAATCATTAATATACTTTTAGAAACCTCCTCTGGTGTTTTCATCTTGTGCTCCAGGTAAGCTCATCAAGACCCATCCTGAGATACAGAAACGCCTGGGAGATATTTCCAGTAAAAATGAGGCTAGCAGCACCTCCACCTGGGTAACGAAGACAGGAAGTCCTACTACCAAAACAACATTTGGTTCCTATACAGAGAGCTCCTTGTGTACCTTGATGACCCTGAGAGTGTTATATAAGATGCAGTTTTAGAGGCGTTCAAAGCAGGCAGTATTCTATTCCTTGACCTCCTGGCGAGACAGGCAAAGGCTGTCATCCTCAAATAATGCTCTCATGCCCACTACCAGCAGCTTCTGAAGCAAGGACAGACCCTTTTGCCTGGCCAGGGAAGCTGCTTTTGAGATGGAGCCACCAGCAGGGCAACCTCCAGAGCTGAGCAAGCACCAAACTCTAGTCCTTACCCTGGCTGGGGTTGTGGATTTTAATCTCACATCAGGGCATCTTTTTGTCAACAGTCTAGGACATTCACAAGCAAGACTTTGATAGCAAAAATTGTCCCTGGAATCTCTTGAGACAGATTTTCAAGCTCAAGAATTTTTGAAATAAAACTCACTGAG
>NC_043705.1:3928306-3929962 GCF_006229205.1 Suricata suricatta
TATTTTGCTGCTTAAGATGAAATGTTCTGACTATATCTGTTAAACCCATCTAGTGTAGTATGCCAGTGAAAACCATTGTTTCTTTGTTGATTTTCTGCTTATATGATCTGTTGATTACTGTGAGTGGGATGTTAAATTCCCCTATTACAGTATTATTATTAAAAAGTTTCTTTACGTTCATTCTATTATTTATTTATTTATTTTATACATAGTTTACTGTTAAATTGTTTTCCATATAACACCCAGTGTTCTTTATGTTTATTCTTAATTGATATTCATATTTGGGTATTCAACTGGCGAGAAAAATATTTATAACTGTGGATCTTCTTGATGGACAGATCTCTTAAGTATGATATAATGCCCATTTTCATCTCTTGTTACAAGTTTTTGTTTTAAAGTCTAGTTTTTCTGATGCAAGTATGGCTACTATAACTTTTTTTTGGCAAACATTAGCATGATAGATGAATCTCCATCCCCTCACTTTCAGTCTGCAGTTGTCTTTAAATTTAAAATGAGTCTCTTGGAGGCAGCATATAAATGAGTCTTGTTGTTATTGTTGTTGTCATTGTTGTTTTCACTCTGATATCCTTCATCTTTTCATTTAAACATTTAGTTCATTTACATGCTGGGTAATTACTGAATGATCTGAGTTTAATATCATTGTGTAACCTACACAGTTAGTGTTTTTAGTGATGTTCTCTATTCCTTTCTAGGCCTTATTATTTTTTGGTCTCCCCCCTCCCCACAAAGTGTTCCCCTTCAGATTTCTAGCAGTTCTGGCTTAGTGGTCATGAACTCCTTCAGTGTTTCGTTGGGAAAACTTTTATCTGTCCTTCTATTCTGAATAACATCCTTGATGAAGAAAGTATTCTTGGCTGCATATTTTTCCCATTCAGCACTTAGAATATACCTTGCCATTCCCTTCTGACCTAACAATTTCTATGAAGAGATCTGCTCCCCAACTGATCTGTCTTCTTTTGTAAGTTATGGACAATGTTTGCTCCTTTTTGCTTTCAGTATTCTTTCCTTGTCTGTGTGTTTTGTGAATTTGACTGTGATATGGTTTGTTAATTGCTGGATTTTGTTGAATTCAATGGGAATTCTCTGTGTTTCTTGGATTTTGGTGTCTGAGTCCTTCCCCAGATTAGGGAATTTTTTTAGCCATAACTTGCTCTAATAAGCCCCCTACCCCTTTTTCTCTCTCTTCATCTTCTGTAACTTCTATGATATAAATGTTATTATGCTTTAAGGAGTCCCCACATTCCCATAATCTACATTCATAATCCATTACCTTTGTTTCCCTCCTCTTTTCAGGTTCACTATTTTCCATAATTTTATCATTTACATCACTAATTTATTCATCTGCTTTGTCCATCCTCACTGTTATGGGAATCAGTCCGGTTTGCATCTTACTTATAGACTTTTCAATTTCACCCTGATTATAATTTAGCTCCTTTTCCAGTAATCTACAGTCTTCTCTGATGTTTTCAACCCCAGATAAAATTCTTATAAGTGTTATAAATTCCACTTCAGACATCTAACTTATATCTGTATTAATTAAATCCATGGTCACATTTCTTCTCTTTATTTTTGGGTAGATTTCTCCATCTTGTCACTTCGAAGGGAAAATAATAATAGTAATAATAACTAAAAAAA
>NC_043705.1:3930062-3943797 GCF_006229205.1 Suricata suricatta
GCATTCTTTTTGAATTCACATGGAACATTCTTCAGGGTAGATTGCATACTGTGTTACAAGTCAGCCCTCAATTAGTACAAAATGTTTGACATCATATCATGCATATTTCCAGACAAAATGCTTAAAATTTGAAGTCACCCATATGAAAAAAAATTGCAAAGTCAAAAAATACATAGAAGTTAAAAACTATCCTGCTAAAGAATGAATGGGTTACTAGAGAATTAAAGAGGACATAAGAAAGAACATGGAAGCAAGTGCAAATGAAAAAAAAAAACTACATAAAAAACTTTGTAATGCAGCAAAGGCAGTCCTAAGACAGAAGAATATTGCAGTATATGCCTTTCCCAAGAAGCAAGAAAGATCTCAAATGCAAAACCTAACACTACACCTAGAGGATGTATAAAACACTGGGTCATAAAGGAGTTCTATGGATACTTTTTTGAGGAAACTCCACACTGTTTTCCAGAGCGGCTGCACTAGGGATTTACCCAAGGGATACAGAAATGCTCATGCATAGGAGCACATGTACCCCAATGTTCATAGCAGCAATGTCAACAATAGCCAAAACATGGAAAGAGCCTAAATGTCCATCACCTGATGAGTGGATCAAGAAGATGTACTCAAGAAGTACTCAAGAAGAGTACTACATGGCAATGAGAAAGAATGACATATGGCCATTTGTAGGAAAGTGGATGGACCTCGAGGGTGTCATGCTAAGCGAAATATGTCAGGCAGAGAAGGACAGATACCATATATTTGCACTCATAGGTCTAACAGGAAAACAGGAGAAACCTAATGGGGGACCAGGGGGAGGGGAAGAGGGAAAGAGAGTTGGGGAGACAGAGGGATGCAAAACTTGAGAGACTATTGAATGCTGAAAATGAACTGAGGGCTGAAGGGGAAGGGGGAGGGAGAAAAGAGGTGGTGGTGCTGGAGGAGGGCACTTGTGGGGAAGAGCACTGGGTGTTGTATGGAACCCAATTTGACAATAAGCTATTAAAAAATAAATAAAAAAATAAAAATGAAAAAAGGATGTATATAACGAATAGCAAATAAAGTGTTAAGCCAGCAGAAGAAGGTAGATAAAGAGGAAAGCAAAAATAAGCGATATAGAAATAAAATATGCTGTAGAACAGAATAAGAAAACTAAGAGACGGTTCTTTAAATGAATTCATAAAATTGATAACCTCCTCACCAGACATATCAAAAGAGAGAGAGAGAAAAGAGAGAGAGAGACAGACAGGTAGACAGAACCTGAATAAGTAAAATCACAAATGAAAGGACAGAGATCACAAACAACATGTCAGAAGTACAAATAATTATAAGTGAACATTATGAAAAATAATGTCAATAAGTTGGGCATAATGGAAGCAATGGATAAATTCCTAAAAACATGTAAACTACAAGAAGAGAAATAGAAAACAATTAAAAATTCCAACAGATTCACAATCAGTGAAAGCAAGAAAGAAAGAGAGAAATCTCTCAAGAAACAAATGTCCAGGTAAAGGAGGGGCCAATAAGGCAGAAAAGTAGGGGGATATGAACTTCCCGCATCTCTCAAACAAAGAAGGGTTGAAGCCAAAGGACATTGAACCCTTAGATTCAGGGAGGAAAAGAGACTAAGTCACTACCAGGGAGACCCTGGGACATCCTGATGGGCCATAGCTGGATGTTTGCAAACTGGGAGAGATAAAACGGGTGGCATAGGCATTGAAGGGAGGGATCCCTTTCTGCCGAGAGAGATAAAAGGAAGAGAAAGAGAGAGTGGGAAAGCATAGGCCTATATCTGGACAAGAGAGAAACCTCGGACTGGGCAGAGAGGAATCCCAGCTCTAATTGTGGGGCTTTCTCCAGACTGGGGCTGGCCACCCTGGTCACACACCTAGGGAGAAGGAGAGCCATCCCTGGGCTTGAGAATTAGCTAACAGGTACAGTCCACAATAGGAGAAAGCTGTCCCCTCTCTGAAGTGCTGCAAGGCAGAACAAAACCAGCCAGGACCACATATTGGGCAGCATCGAGAGGAGCTTTCCCAGAACCAGAGTGCATGGAGCAAGAGTTTGCATTCCAGCCAAGCACCAGTGCACAGGAGTGGTTGGAGCAAGACAGACTGCCTCGTCTGTGCCCAGGGCACAGTGAAGATGGCTCAAATGGAGTGATTTGGGACAGCAGGTCCGTGGAGAAGTGACTGTGAGGTTGCCATTTTTCTCCCCACACCACTAAGTTGGGGACTCAGAGATCAGTCGAGGGGGCCCACAGTGGAGGCAGGACCTGCCTACACCAAACAATGCCACTGTGTGTCGAATAACGGTGTGTCTACTGGAGCAGGATAGATGCTAAGGAACCAGACGGCCCCTCCTGCAGACCAGCACTGCAGCACTGCCTGGATTAATTCTCAGACAATTCTTGTTATTTAGGTATAGTCTTCCTTCTTTTTCTCCTAATCTCTTCTCTCCTCTAGTCTGGTTACTCTGCTTGTTGGTTTGTTTAAGCAAACATATTTACTCTATTCTCATGATACATGTTTACTTCTTTACTACCTCCTTTACCTTCTTTTCTCTCTCTCTGGAATAATCAAGCCATATAGTTTCTCTGTCTGGGTAATTTTATCTTCACTTCTTTCCCCCTGCCTCCTTTTTTATTTTCCTTTCTCTCTCTCTCTCTCTCTGAATTAAGCCATTTAGTCTCTCTACCTGGTCAATGTTTATTTTTTTCTCTTCCCCCCACCCCTGTCATTTCTCTCTTTGTATGTGCTCTCCTATCAACACTGCCTTAAACCAGTTCTTAACTGGTATATTTTGTTTCTGGTTTGCTGTTTTTAGATTGTTTTTTGTTTGCTTGCTTGTTTGTTTGCTTTATTTGTTTGTGGGGTTGCGTGATTTTTTTTTTCTGTTTGCTGGTCTGTTTGTTTTTCTGTCCAGGGCTACATCAAGGAAAAAATCAAAGCACACTGCATAGAGGGTCCAAAACATTACTATGAGTAGGGAAATACAATAACCAGTCACAACAACAGAGAGATAGTAACACTCCAAAAAACACCTCCTGAAGGGTCAAGCTCTGGACAGTGTATGATCCCCTTTAATATAGCAGTATCAAGGATCAGAGCACATAAAAACCTTTTAAAACTCATAAAGGACAGAAAAGTAGCTAAAATGATAAAACGGAAGAATTTTCCTCAAAAGAAATTCCAGGAAGAAGTGACAGCTAAATTATTGATCAAATCAGATATAACCAATATAAATGAACAGGAATTTAGAATAATAGTCATAAGATTAGTCAGTGGGCTTGAAAAAAATGACATCAAAGAATCTATTGCTGCATATATCAAGGAACTAAAAAGTAATCATTATGATTTTTTTAAAAATTGCTATAAATGAGGTGCAAAATAAAATGGATGTAGCCACAGCATGGACTGAAATGGCAGAGGGGAGAATAGGTGAATTAGAAGATAAAATTATGGAAAAAATGAAGCTGAGAGAAAGAGAGATTTTAAAAATCCAGGATCATGAGAGGAGAATTTGAGAACTAAGTGATTCTTAGGGAACAATATACATATCATAGAAATTCCAGAAGAAGAAGAAGAGGAAGAGAGAAAAAAGGGCTGAAGGAGTACTTGAACAAATCATAGCTGAGAACTTCCCCAATCTGGGGAAGAAAACAGACATTGAAATCTAAGAGACATAGAGAACTCCCTTCAGAAGCAAAGTGAATTGATCTTCTACATGACATATCATAGTGAAACTGAAAAGATACCAGGATAAAGAAAGAATTCTGAAAGCAGCAAGTGATAAATGGCCTTTAACATACCAAGGTAGACACATAAGGGTAGTAGCAGACCTATCTACTGAAACTTGGCAGGCCAGAAAGGAATGGCAGGAAATCTTCAACATGATCAACAGGAAAAATATTTAGCCAAGACTCTTTTATCCAACAAGCCTGTCATTCAGAATAGAAGGGGAGATAAACTTTTCCCAAAAAACAAACATGAAAACTGAAGCAATTCATCACCACTAAAACAACCCCACAAGAGATCCTAAGGGGAACTCTGCAAAAGAAATGTTGCAAGGACCACAAAGTACCAAAGACATCACTGCAAGTATGAAACCTAAAGATAACACAGTGACTCTAAACCCATATCTTTAAGTAATGACAATGACTATAAATGGACTAAAATCTCCAATCAAAATAATAGAGTATTATTAGATTTAAAAAAACTAGACTCATCTATTTGCTGTCTACAAGAGACTCATTTTAGACCTGAGGACACCTTCAGATTGAAAGTAAGGGGATAGAAAACTATCTATCATGCTACTGGAAGTAAAACACACACACACACACACACACACACACACACACACACACACACACACAAACATAAAGATGGAGTCGCTGAATTTCCGTCAGACAAACTAGACTTTAAATTAAAGGCAATAACAAGATATGAAGAGGGCATTATATAATTACAGTATCTATCCATCAGGAAGAGCTTACAATTATAAATGTCCATGCACCGAATTCTGGAGCACTCAAACTTAAAAACCAATCACAAACATAAGCAATCTTATTGGTAAGAATGTGCTAATTGCAGGGGAATTTAACCTCCACATACAACAATGGAGAGATCATCTAGACAGAAAATCAATAAAGAAATAATGACCCTGAACAATACACTGGACCAGATAGATGGAATTAACAGATATATTTTGAACTCTATATCCTAAAGTAGCTGAATATACTTTCAAGTGTACATTGAACATTCTCCAAGATAGATCACACACTGGTTCACAAAACATTCCTCAAAAACCATGCACACTTTCAGATCACAATGTTATCAAACTTGAAATCAACCACAGGAAAAAGTAAAAAACTTCCAATAGCATGAAGGTTAAACAACAGCTTACAAAAGCAGGAATGGGTCAAACAGTCAATTCGAGAAGAAATTTAAAAATAAATGAAAGCGAATGAAAATGAAAACAAATCCTTTGGGATGCAGCAAGTGCAGTCCCAAGAGGAAAATACATTGTATTCCAGGCCCATCTCAAGAAACAAGAAAAATCCCAAATACAAAATCTAACAGATCACTAAAGGAACCAGATGCAGAAAAGCAGAGACACCCCAAAACCAGCAGAAGAAGAGAAATAATAAAGATCAGGACAGAAATAAATGATATAGAATTAAAACAAGTAGAACAGATCAATGTAACCAGGAGTTGTGGGGTTTTTTTTTAATAAAATTAATAAATTTCTAGTCAGGTTTCTCAAAAAGAAAAGAGAGAGGACCCAAATAGATAATATCACGAATCAAAATGGATTTATTGATTCATGCATCAGGTGACGTACATTTAGGCTCTTCCCATGATTTGGCTATTGTTGACAGTGCTCCTATGAACATTGCGGTACATGATAGGTCTAACAGGAGAACAGGAGAAACCTAATGGAGGACCATGGGGAGGGGAAGGGGGAAAGTGAGTTGGGAAGAGAGAGGGATGCAAAACCTGAGAGGCTATTGAATACTGAAAATTAACTGAGGGTAGAACGGGGAGAGGGAGTGAGAAGGGAGGTGGTGGTAATGGAGGAGAGCACTTGTGGGGAAGAGCACTGGGTGTTATATGGAAACCAATTTGATAATACTATTTAAAAAAACCAAATGGATTCAATACCACCTGTTCCTCAGGAATACAAGCTTTTATCATGGAATGCTATGAAAAATTATATAGAAACAAGCTATTTAATCTGGAAGAAATGGACACATTCCTAAAGACTCACACACTACCAAAAGTCAAACGGAAGGAAAAACGAAATTTGAACAGACCCATAACTAGTGAAGAAATGGAATCAGTAATCAAAAATCTGCCAACAATGCAATCCCAATGAAAATTGCACTAGCATTCTTCTCAAAGCTAGAACAAACTATCCTAAAATTTGTATGGAATCACAGAAGACTCCAAAACAAGAGGCATCACAATCCCAGACGTTAGCCTCTACTACAAAGCTGTCATCATCAAGATAACATAATATTGGTACAAAAACAGACATGGAAACCAACGGAATACAATAGAGAACCCAGAATTTGACCCACAAATGAATGCACAACTAATCTTTGAGAAACCAGGAAAGAGTATACAATGGAAAAATAACAGCCTCTTTAGCAGGTAGCCCTGGGAGAATTGAATGGCGACATGCAGAAAAATTAAACTAGACCATTTTTTTACACCACACACAAAAATAAACTCAAAATAGATGAAGGACCTGAATCTAAGACAGGAAACCATCAAAACCCTACAGGAGAAAGCAGGACACAGTCTCTTTGACCTCAACTGCAGCAATTTCTTACTCCAACATCTCCAAAGGCAAGGGAATAAGAGCAAAAATGAACTATTGGGACCTCATTAAGATAAAAAGTTTCTGCACTTAAAAGGAAATAATCAATAAACCTAAAAGTGAACCGATGGAATGGGAAAACATATTTGCATATGACTAATCAGATAAAGGGCTAGTATCCAAAATCTATAATGAACTCACTAAACTCCACACCCATAAAACAAAATCCAGTGAAGAAATGGGCAGAAGACATGAATGGCCAGTTTTCCAAAGACGATATCCAGAGGGAAACAGACACATGAAACTACACTTAATGTCACTCATCATCAGAGAAACTTAATTTTTGAATGTTTATTTTTGAGAGACAGAGACAGAACATGAGCAGGGGAGGGGCAGAGAAAGAAAGACACAGAATATGAAGCAAGCTCCAGGCTCTGAGCCGACAGCACAAAGCCCGATGTGGGGCTCAAACCCACCAACTATGAGATCATGACCTGAGCCAACGTCAGACGCTCAACTGACTGATTGAACCAGGCACCCCATCATCAGAGAAATTTAAATCAAAGTCACACTCAGATACCACCTCACACAGGTCAAAGCAGCTAAAATGAAGAAATCAAGGGAATATAGATGCTGGCGAGGATGGGGAGAAATTGTAGTCCTCTTACATTGTTGGTGGAAATGCAAACTGGTGTAGCTGCTCTGGAAAACAGTGTGGAGGTCCCTCAAAAAATTTAAAATAGAACTACCTTGTGACCTAGCAATAGCACTGCTAGGAATTTACCCAAAAGATACAGGAGTGTTGATGTATAGGGGTACATATGTTCCAATGTTTATAGCAGCACTTTCAGCAATAGCTGAATTATAGAAAGAGTCTAAATGTCCATCAAGTGAAGAATGGCTAAAGAAGATGTGGTTTATATATCTAATAGAATAAAACGTAGCAATGAGAAAGAATGAGTTCCTGCCATTTGCAGCAATGTGGTTGGAACTGGAGGGTATTATGCTAACTGAAATAAGTCAGTCAGAGAAAGACGGATACCATATGTTTTCACTCATACTTGGATCTTGTAAAACTTAACAGTAAACCATGGTGGAGGGGAAGAGGATAATAGTTACAATCAGAAAGAGAAGGAGGCAAACATAAGAGACTCTTGGATACAGAGAACAAATTGAGGTTCGATGGTGGGTTGGTGAAAGAGGATGATGGGAATTGAGGTGGGCACTTATTGAGATGTGCACTAGGTGTTGTAAGGAAGATAATTTGACAATAAATTATATTTAAAAATATCCAGGTTCAAATGTCTTTTTAGGGAAATGCTACCAGCAATTAAAGGAAAGTTAATAAGTATTATTCTCAAACTGTTACAAAAACAGAAATGGAGGAAAAACCTTGAAACTCATTCTAGGAGGTCATCATTATCTTGATTCCAAAACCAGACCAAGACCTCACTAAAAAGAATTACAGGCCAACATCTTCCCCAATGAGCATGGATGCAAAAATTCTCAACTAGATACAAGCAAATCTAATCCAACAAAAATTTCATCATGATCAAATGGGATTTATTTCCAAAATGCTGGAATGTTCAGTATTAGCCAAGCAATGTGACACTCCATATTAATAAACTAAAGGTTAAGGATCAAACAAGCCTCTCAGTAGTTGCAGAAAAATAGCTTGACAAAAATAGCTTGACAAAATACTTCTCAACACAGTAAGGAATGATGGAACATCAACATCATAACATCTCAACATCATAAAGGCCACATAGGAAAGACCCACAGCTAATAAAATAATGAATTGAGGAAAACTGAGAGCCTTTCCTCTGTCAGGAATAAAACAAGAATGTCCACTCTCATCAGTACTATTTAACATAGTACAAGAAATTTTAACCTCAGGAATCAGACAACAACAATAGCAACAGCAACAGCAACAACATCAGCAGCAGCAACAACCAAAACAGTAAAAGGCCTTCAAATCAGCAAGAATCTACTATCTACTCGTCTACTATTTGAGGTGGCATGATAATCTAGGTAGAAAGCTCAAAAACCTCTACCAAAAACATTGCTAGAACTAATACATTAATTGAGCAATTTCACATGACATGCAGGCGGCGTCCAGAATCCACTTAATTTCTACAGACCAATAAGGAAGTAGCAGAAAAAATAAACCAAGTAATTGATCGTATTTGCAATTGCACTACATAAAATTAGAAACCTAGAAATAAACATAACCAGATAAATAGAAGCTCTGTACTCTGAACACTATTGAATACTTATAAAAATTGAAGAAGACACAAATACATGAAAATGCATTCAATGCTCATGGATTGGGAGAATACATATGTAAAATGTCTATGTTACCCAAAGCAATCTATACATGTTATGCAGTCCCCTTCAAATACCTCCAGCATCTTTAGCAAAGCTACTACAAATAATCCTAAATTTTGCACGGAATAAGAAAAAAACCTGAACAATCAAAGCAACCCTGGAAAAGAAAAACAAAACTGAAGATATCTCAAGTCCAGATTTCAAGCTATGTACAATGCTGTAGTCATCTAAACATTATGATACTGGCACAAATACTGACCCATAGATCAATGAAACACACTAGAAAGCCCAGAAAGGCATCCACAGCTAGATGGCCAACTTATATTCAACAAACCATATCAAAGAATATCCATGGTAAGAAAGACAGCGTTTTCAACAAAACGTGTTGACAAAACTGAGTGGTGACATGCAGAAGAATGAAAATGAGGCACTTTCTTACACCATAAAGAAAAATAAATTCAAAATGGATGAATTACCTAAATGTGAGATAGGAAACCATATAAATCTCACAAGAGAACACAGACAGCAGCCTCTTTGACCCTCACTGGAGCAACTTTTCACTAGACATGTTACTGGAGACAAGAAAAACAAACGCAAAATTGAACTTTCTGGACTTCATCAAGAAAAAAGTCTTCTCCACAGGGAAGGAAACAATCAATAAACGCAAAGGCAGACCTCAGAATGGGAGAAGGTATTTAGAAATGATATATTTGATAAAGCTTTATAAAACTTATAAAACTCAACACCCAAAAAGCAAATCATTTAATTAGGAAATGGGCAAAAACCTGAATAGACACCCTCCAAAGTAGACAACCAGGTGGCTAACAGACACATGAAAATATGCTCAACCCCACTCATCCTCAGGTAAATGGAAATCAAAACTTTGATGAGCTACCACCTCACACCTGTTACAATAACTGAAATTAACAACAAAAGAAATAAAAGATTTTGGCAAGGATGTGAACAAAGGGGCGCTCACTCGCACTGTTGGTGGGAATGGTAACTGTTGCAGCCACTGTGGAGAGCAAAGTGTTGGTTCCTCAAATAGGTAATAAGAGACTTAGCCTGCCATCCAGCATTTACACTGTTAGGTATTTACCCAATGGATACAAAAATACAAATTCAATTGGGGATATGCACCCTGGTGATTATAGCATCATTATGAACAATAGGCAAACTAGGCAGAGAGCCCAAATGTCCACTTATTGATGAATGGATACCATACGCAAAAGAATGAAAC
The DNA here is from genome assembly GCF_006229205.1 of Suricata suricatta. Taxonomy (NCBI): domain Eukaryota; kingdom Metazoa; phylum Chordata; class Mammalia; order Carnivora; family Herpestidae; genus Suricata; species Suricata suricatta. Next base: position 3,939,949 of record NC_043705.1, read on the forward strand.
TGAAACTTTATCTTAGATTTCCAGTTCAAGATGGAAATATAAGAAGACTCTAAACTCCTCTCCTCAAGGAAATACAGCAAATGACACCTATTAATAGAAGAATTTCTCCTGAATAGGAACTGGGGGCTGACTGGACAGCTATTGAAAAGAGAAAGAACAGCAAGAGAATAGTAAGAGAGATGGAGACATGCTAACAAAAGGAAATCCTATTCCAAAAGTGGTGAACAGCCATGTGGAGGGATAGTGCTGAGGGACCAGGAACAAATCCTGCCCTTGGGCAGAGAAAAGAAGAAAACTCATGGGTTAAAAAGCAGCTAGCATATAAAAGAGATGATTTTAGAATACAGTCAAATGGTGGAAAAGCTGCAGGAAAGCTCTCCTGGTCAGAAGGATCAGGGAACAGCATGGTTTATATTCCCACTCCACTTTAGAAGTCTAGACCAGAGCAGAGTCCAGACTCCGTAATGGGAAGAGCAGGTCATCTCAATGAGTTTGTGACTTCAGCAAGCCCAGTTTCCACAAGCCCACAGAAGCCCTAGATGTATTGGGGCACAGAAAAAAAAATCCATGGTTCAAAAGGGCCGAGGAACTGTGAGAACATTTTCTCTCCCTCCCCCTTGAAAGTGCATCTGGAATAAAGTCCAAAGCAGAGTGAGCTTGCAACCTTAGCAAGACCAGGGTCAACAAGCTTGTGCTAGCCACCCTGTGCTACTGGGACACAGAAAACAAGCCACAATATTGTGGTGTTTTCCAAATGCTATTTATTTTTTCTTATTTGTATTTGTCTTGTTTCTTTTTGTTGTTGTCTTTCTTTCAAGTTCTTTTTCCTTTTTTTTTGTTCTTTATTCTTTCTTTTCTTTTTAAGTGTTTTCTTCTTTTCCTTAGTTTATGTTTTCCTTTCAAATTTACTACGTTTTTCTCTTTGTGGAAAACCAAGGTTTAAAAGAATAACTAGAACATACAACCACAGCTCCAGTCATCCAGCAAACATCATCAAGCATACACAGTCTGCACAGGGAATAATATACATAAAACCACTCCTTAAACTTTAGAAGTAGCCATTTCCCCAAATCCATAGGAAAAAAAATAGAAAGGCAATAAAATAAGATACACGTATTTATTAGTGTGTTCTTCTATTTCCTTCATAAATGTCTATTCTGCAGTTCACGGTGTTTCAACAGTTTAAATTCTATTATTGGTATTTTATTCTCTTTGATGCAATTATAAATGAATTTTTTCTTAATTGTCATTCTGGTACTTTACTAGTATATAAACTGCAACATTTCTTTGAGTATTGATGTTATATCTTGCAACTTTATGAATTCATTAATTAGTTCTACTAAATTAGTGCAGTCTTTAGGGTTTTTTATACATAATGTCATGCTGTTGGCTAATATTCATTGTTATTTTCCATAATATTTCATTGTCAAATTGTTTTCCATACAACACCCAGTGCTCTTCCCCTTAAGTGCCCTCCTCCATCACCACCACCTCTCTTCCCCCCTTCCCCTTCCCCTTCAACCCTCAGTTCATTGCTTCCATAACTTGGGAATCTTATTTCTTTTTTCCTAGGTTCTCTGGCTTAGACTTCTAGTACTACATATAATAAAATGTCATGACATAGCTCATCCTTATCCTGTTCCTGATTTTAGAGGAAATCTCTCATCTTTTCACCTCCTAATATAATGCTAGCTGTGATCTTGACATAGGTGACTTTTATTATGCTGAGACATGTTTCCTCTATACTCACTTTGTTGAAATTTTTTATTATAAATGGGTCTTGTATTTTGTCAAAAGCTTTTACTGCAACTATTGAGATGATCGTATGTTATTTTTTTATTTTTCATTTTGGTAATGTCACTTATCACATTGACTGACTTGCAGAAAGCCCAGGGCTGGATGGATTCCCAGGGAAATTTTACCAGACGTTTATGGCAGAGTTAACGTCGATCCTTCTTAAGCTATTCCAAAAAATAGAAATGGAAGGAAGACTACCAGACTCATTCTACGAAGCACATATCACTTTGATTCCCAAGCCAGGCAGAGACCCAACAACAACAAAAAAAAGAACTACAGGCCAATATCCTTAATGAATACGGATGCAAAAATAATCAACAAGAAACTAGCAAATCGAATTCAACAGCATAAAAAGTATTATCCATTATGATCAAGTGGGATTCATTCCTGGGTTACAAGGCTGGTTCAATATTCACAAATCCATTACTGTGATACATCATATTAACAAAAAAAAAAAAGAAAAAATAAGATGATCCTGTCAACAGATGCAGAAAAAGCATTTGACAAAATACAACATCTCTACTTCATAAAAACCCTCGAGAAAGTCAGGATAGAAGGAACTTTCTTAAACATCATAAAAGCCATTTACAAAAAGCCCACAGCCAATGTTATCCTCAATGGGAAAAAACTGAGAGCTTTCCCCCTGAAATCAGGGACACAACAGGGATGTTCACTCTCACCACTGTTGTTTAACATAGTGTTTGAAGTCTTAGCATCAGCAATCAGACAACAAAAGGAAATAAAAGGCATCAGATAGGCAAAGAAGAAGTCAACCTTTTCCTTTTCATAGATGACATGATACTCTACATGGAAAACCTGGCAGACTCCACCAGAAGCCTTCTAGAACTGATCAATGAATTCAGTAAAGTTGCAGGTACAAAGTCAATGTACAGAAATCAGTTGCATTCTTATACACCAAAAATGAAGCAACAGAAAGAGAAATCAAGAAACAGATCCCATTCACAATTGCATGAAAAACCATAAAATACCTAGGAATAAACCTAACCAAAGATGTAGAAGACTTGTATGCTGAAAACAATAGAAGACTTATGAAGGAAATTGAAGAAGACACAACGAAATGGAAAAACATTCCATGCTCATGGATCAGAATAATACACATTGTTAAAATGTCATTATTACCCAAAGCAATTTACACATTCAATGCAGTCCCCATGAAAGTTGCACCAGAATTCTTCTGAAAGCTAGAACAAACTATCTTAAAATTCATATGGAACCACAGAAAACCCCAAAAAGCCAAAGTAATATTGAAGAAGAAAACCAAAACGGGGGGCATCACAATCCCAGACTTTAGCCTCTACTAAAAAGCTGTCATCATCAAGACAGTATGGTATTGGCACAAAAACAAACGCATGGACCAATGGAATAGAATAGAGAATCCAGAACTGGACCCACAAATGTATGGCCAATTAATTTTTGACAAAGCAGGAAAGAGTATCCAATGGAAAAAAGACCCTTCAACAGGTGATGTTGGGAGAGCTGGGCAGCAACATGTAGAAGAATGAAGTTAAACCACTTTCTGACACCATTCACAAAAATAAACTCAAAATGGATAAAAGATCTGAATGTGAGACAGGAAACCATCAAAACCCTCGAGGAGAAAGTTGGAAAAAACCTCCTTGACCTCAACCACAGCAATGTCTTCCTCAACACATCCTCAAAGGCAAGGGAATCAAGAACAAAAATGAACTACTGGGACCTCATCATGATAAATAGTTTCTGCAAGGCAAAGGAAACAACCAAAAAACTAACAGGCAACCGACAGAATGGGAAAAGATAGTGGCAAATGGCATATCAGATTAAAGGGCTAGTATCCAAAATATACAAGTAGCTCACTAAACTCCATACAGGAAAAACAAATAATCCAGTGAAGAAATGGGCAGAAGACCTGAATAGACATTTCTCCAAAGAGGACATCCAGGTGGCCAACAGGCACATGAAACAATGCTCAGCGTCACTCATCATCAGGGAAATTCAAATCAAAACCACACTGAGATACCACCTCACACCAGTCAGAGTGCCTAAAATGAACAA
>NC_043705.1:3943897-3950318 GCF_006229205.1 Suricata suricatta
ATATATACATATATATATACGTATATATATATATGTGTGTGTATATATATATACACAATGGAGTTTTACATGGCAATGAGAAAGAATGAAATCTGGCATATTTGTAGGAAAGTGCATGGACCTCGAGGGTGTCATGCTAAGCGAAATAAGTCAGGCAGAGAAGGATAGATACCATATGTTTGCACTCATAGGTCTAACAGGAGAACAGGAGAAACGTAATGGAGGGTCAGGGGGAGGGGAAGGGGGAAAGAAACCTGGGGAGAGCGAGGGACACAAATCATGAAAGACTATTGAATACTGAAAACAAACCATGGACTGAGAGGGAGTGGGAGGGAGGGAAGGGGGTGATGGTCATGGTGAGGGGCACTTGTGAGGATAATCACTGGGTGTATTGTGGAAACCAATTTGAAAATAAACTATTAAAAATGAAAAAAATAAAAATAAAAATAAAAAGAAGTTCAGCCATCTCTTATCTCTGGAGTAAACCCCACCCACTCATGGTGTATTATTTTTCTAATGTATATTTGGTGATTTTTCTAATATCTTCTAATGAAATTGGTTTGCTCATATCATGTTCAGAGTTTTGAACCTGTATTAATCAGAGATATTGTCCTGCAATTTGATTGTCTTTTGGTAGACTTGCCTGGTTTTTGTATCGATATAATTCTGTCCTCCTGAAATAAATTTGGAAGTGTTTCCTCCTCTTTAATATTTTGGAGACTTCAAGAAGGATTGGTATTAATTCTTCTTTACGTGTTTGGTAAAATTCACCAGGAAAGCCTTTTCATCTGGACTTTTATTTGTTGGGACGTTGTGGTTATTGATTCAATATCTTTATTAGTAATCATTTTCTTCAAATTTTCTAGTTCATTTTTTAAATTTTTTCAATTATATTTTGACACTGTGTAGTTTATTTTTTGTAGTTTCTAACTTTCACTTATATTACAGTTAGTTAACACACACTGTAATGTTAGTTTCTGGTGCACAATAAAATAATTCAACACTTCCATACAACACCCTGTGCTCATCACAACAAGTGCACTCCTTCATCCCAAATGCTTATTTAATACATACCCATTCCCATCTCTCTTCTGGTAATTACCAGTTTGTTCTCTACAGTTCAGATATGTTTCTTGGTTTGCCTCTCTCTCTCTTTTTTCTATTTGCTCATTTGTTTTCTTTCTTAGTTTCCACATACGAGTGAAATCATATGGTATTTGTCTTTCTCTGACTGACTTATTTTGTTTAGCATAAGGCATAATGCTCTCTAGTTCCATCTATGTCATTACAAATGGCTAGATTTCATTCCTTTTTAGGTCTTTGTAATATTGCATTATATATATATATATAATCTTATCAATTTTTCTGTCAGTGGACACTTGGGCTGCTTTCATATCTTAGCAATTGTCAGTAAGGCTGCTATAAATATCAGGGAACATGTATCCCTTTGAATTAGTGTTTTCATATGTTTGAGTAAGTACCCAGTAATCTGATTACTGGATCATTTGGTAGCTCCATTTTTATCTTTTTGAGGAACCGCCATGATATCTTCTATAGTTGCTGCTCCAGTTTATATTTCCTCAACAGTGCATGACTGTTCCATTTCTCCAAATTCTTGCCAACACATGTTGTTCTTGTATTTTTTATTTTAGTCACTGTGACAGGTAAGAGGTGAAATCTCATTGTAGTTTTGATTTTCATTACCCTAATTATTAGTAATGATAAATATTTTTTCCATGTGTCTGTTGGCCTGTTGTATGTCTTCTTACAGAAAATATATATTCAGGTACTCTCCCATTTAAAAAAAATTAGTGTTCATTTATTCTTGAGAGAAAGAGACAGACAGACAGGCAGAGCATGATCAGGGGAAGGGCAGAATAAAAGAAGGACAAAGAATTTGAAGCAGGATCCAGGCTCTGAGCTGTCAGCTCAGAATCTAATGCAGAGCTGGAATCCACAAGCTGTGAGATCATGGCCTGAGGCAAAGATGAATACCTAAGCAATCAAACCACTCAGGAACCCCTGGTACTCTGCCCACTTTTAAATGGAATCATTTGGTTTTTGTTTTGTTTTATTTTGTTTTTGGTATTGAGTTCTATGAGTTATTTCTAATTTTGGACATGAATTCCTTATCTGATGTATCATTTATATGTATATTTTCCCCTTGAGTTAGTTGTGCTTTTATTTTGTTGACTATTTCCTGTTCAAAAAACAATTTTGTTATAGTCACAATATTTTACTTTTGGTTTTGTTTCCCTTGCTTCAGGAGATATATATTGAAATCTGTTAATTATTAACTAGTGAAATTAATTATTAGCTGGTCCATTCAGAGCTTTGCTTAAGATGTTAATTGATAGTTGTCATTATCTCTAATATACACATGTGTGGTAGACATATTTTCACAACTTGAACTTGGGATCAATAATCTAGCAATCACTTGTTACCCCCAAGCAACTGGAACTTCCTGGGAGGCTAACATCCATATAGAAGGAAGAGTCAGTCCTTCTAAAACTATGGAAAACAAACTTCTGTAGTTACAACTTTAAAACAATAACGCCTTATTTTCTCCTTTACATTGTAACTTTATGGCATTTATGTTCATAGCACTACAAAATCATACTGTAATTAAAGTGTAATTACTAACATTTGAGAAATTGTTTGAAAATAATGCATGGTGTCTTCTATCTTCTCTCAGAAAATGTACAGTATCCATGAGTAAATTGGTGTATAAGAGAAAGGCTTTCTCTAGAGCATAGTATCACCAAGTTTTAGTCTAGTGCAAAGATGACAGAATTAACTTTAACCTAAATACATTTTTCACAGTGAAAAGGCCATTTACTTAACTCTGAGTTCATGCTTATTAGCAAATATTGATTTGGACATTACTACCTAATGGCCTCAAACAAAATATTCAACCTGTTGGTGCCTTAGTTTCCTTCTCTGTAAAGGGGAGAAAATAAAATTTCCTGCCTTATAATCAACAGTACTATAATGTACACTTAAAAATTGTGAAAAGATTGATCTCATGGTAGATGTTCTTATCACAATGAAATAAATTTAACCACCATCACCACAACAGCAACAAAACTATCTGCCTCAAGACGTTTAAGAGGTTTAAATAAGTTAATACATGTAACATCATTAGGACAGTGACTGACACATAATGTAAAATCAATAAAAAATAAATAAAATATGCTATAAAAATAAAAAGCAGAATATTTGTGAGAAACGATGCAATTTTCTCCACCTAATCCATGTTGTTTTACTACTAAATTTGATAACACTTTAAGTCACTGTGTTTCATGTCTTTTGGAGAGTGCAGGAACACTGAGGGCTTGTTTTTGTTGGTTAAAAATTCTTGTCTGGCAGGTTGTTGGTGGAATCATGGCACAAACACACAAATATATTTTGATATTTTCACGTTGTAAACTACTTCAGTACACAGATTCTTAGGTAGCATTGTAAGCAGGTGCATATGAGTCCAAGAAACTCTTTTTCCATTTGTGGTTTATATTCTAGATACAAAAATAACTGAAGCACCAAATTTACTCTATGTCTAGTAATTATAAATATCAGGTATTACGTATGATTTGACTAAGATTTTCTAACTCCATAGTTTTTGTAAATCATTACTAGTATAATCTATGGAAATTTTTATTTTGAACACTTTATTTAAAAATAATCATTTTTATCTCATTTATTTTTTTAAGATATAGCAAAAAATCTATTTTTGAAAAATGTCATTCAATAGCACATTTTGTTTTGTTTGGCTACATTTTGATTCTCATATCTACAGTGTCTACAGTATTTTAAATGGGAAAATCAAGTGAATGTGATATTATAGTCCAAATCAAAGAAGGGACATGTATACTACTCAATTATTTTGGAATTAAAGTCTGTAAATATTAATGTATTTCCCTTGACAGCAACAAAGAAATTGTAAACAAACTTCCTAACATTATTACCACAAATACTGCAAGATCCTTATTTTACAGACCTGAAAGAAACTGAGTGTGTCAAGAGAAAAAGGGAATCTCTACCCTTGAAACTTGTTGATAATTTGCAAGTTGGCACAGCTAATTGGAAACTGTACACATGCAACCAAGTTTCTGGTTTTATGGAATAGATTTTACAGGACCCTGCTTATGCCTTAAAGCCCATAATTCCAATTCGAAAGGTCCATTCCACTTAGATCAACACTATTTCGCTCATCGTCCTCACACAACTGGTCTCCAGTCCTCCAGTATTGCTCTTCTCCAGTAGATTCCCTCTAATTTCACTCTTCTAAAATTCACGTCTCATCATTTCACTATCATTTGTAAATACCTGGGTCACAAAGGAGCAAGAGTTGAGGCTATAAAATGAACCCAGAAAGGAGGTGCCATTGGAACATTTCTCACCTGCTTGGTCAACCACTTGAACTTTGATCTTAGCGATCCTTTTCTGTGGCATCAGGGACTTGAGGAAGATCTCTTTCTCAGCCTCCTGTAGACATGTGAAGGTATCATCTAGTCACCATTCAACAGTGAGCTCCAAGGTCTCTTTTCAGCCTCTTTGGTTGAACTCATATGTCATAGGTAGAACTGGTGTGTCATTATGAGATGTACCTTTTCCACACGCGACTTAAACCAATTTATGTATTTTATTACAAGTATTTGCAAAAACTACACCTGTGGGTCAAATTCCCTTGGGGAAGTTTATATTTGTTATCTATACGTGAAATTCACATAGCTATCAGTTATTATTTTTGTTACAATATAGCATAAGACATGTATTCTAAGTGAAAGATTGAATGTTTGATGGACTTGCTCTGCTTGTTTGCATGATAAATTACATACTCCAAATCTCAGCTTGAGTACCAACCACCGTATGCTGGGAAGCATCTTTAAGCCCTCCTTCTTGGGGTTAATATTTTTCCCCCAATACCTTCTTCCACAATGTGCTAGTGATTTCAGAGTGGTAAAAACCACTAGATTTCTTCAGGAACCCCAATAATAAACTTGTCCTAATTAAATTTAGCCCAACAACTGGACTGTGTCATAAAGATGGGCCATGATAACACTAGCATGATTTCTAAGATTTGTCACTTAGATGACCCTCGTGGAGTAAGGACAACTTTTTAGAATAGACAAAAGTCTGATACCTTATGTTTTATTTTTAAATAATTACAAAATTTACAGAAAATTAGTATGAAAATAGTAATAGTACAATCAAATGAATATTAATAATAGTACAATAAACCATTAATATAACTTTTGCCAAGATTCATCTACTAATAATTCACCTATTATACTACCTTTGCTTTATCATCTCCCTGTTCATCCCTCTGTCTCTCTCATCAGTTGCACACATTATGATCTTTGTTTTTAAATATTTGATTATGTATTTCCGAAGAATATTCATATTTCCCCATGGAATCAAAGTGAAGTTATCAGCTTCAGAAAAATGTAACACAGATACAATGAAATAGCACAAATATGTATTTTTTATTTTTTAATGTTTATTTATTTTTGAGAGAGAGACACACACACACATAGTGTGAGCAGGGGAGGGTCAGAGAGAGGGAGACATAGAATCTGAAGTAAGATCCAGGCTCTGAGCTGTCAGCACAGTTCCTGATGCGAGCCTCAAACCCATGAACTGTGAGATCATGATCTGAGTTGATGTCGGCTGCTTAACTAACTGAGCTACCCAGGTCCCACATAGAATTGTACAAATATTTGAATGTAGAAGTATAAAAATTAAAAACTTTCCAGTATAGGTAAATGATTCCTCTGAAAGGGATGAAAAGGTAATGACAAACCATGGTATGAGAATCTGAGGAAAAACATTGGCATAGGATTCTAGTTTTAATTTATAAAATGAAGAAAAAAACATTAGTACAAATATTTCCTTCTTTCTAGTTTACTGAGACAGATCTCACATTCAACATTTTTTTTAGAGCCCTTGTGACATCTTTATTCCTAAGACTATAAATTAAAGGGTTTAGAACAGGAGTGAGTATGGTGTAAAAGACAGATACAATCATGTCCTTCTCTGAGGTGTGGTAGGAGTTGGGGAGCATGTAGGTGTAGACAGCAGCCCCATAGAAGAGGATGACCACAGTCATGTGGGAAGAACAAGTGGCAAAGGCCTTCTTCCGCCCCTCTGCTGAGTTCATCCTGTGGATGGTGAAGAGGATGAACCAATAGGAGCTTGAAATGATCGTCATGGGAATAAGGAGCATGAGAACACAGCACAGGTACATGAGTGTCTCATTGAGGGAAGTGTCTGAGCAGGAAAGCTTCATTACAGCAGGGACCTCACAGAAGAAGTGGTGGATTTCCCTGGATCTGCAGAAGGGGAAGGACATGGTGATGGGTGTAATCATAAATCCATCCACAGATCCCAGCAACCAGCAGGAAGACACCAAGATGAGACA
>NC_043705.1:3950418-3958028 GCF_006229205.1 Suricata suricatta
GAAGGATCAGCATGATGTTTCCAGACAAGGCCGTCAGGAAATCCACAAAAATGACCACACAGAGGAGAGCTGGGTACTTGGATTGACCGAAGAGTCCCACCAGATCAAAATCTGATCGTTCAGTATGGTTGTTCACCCAAGTGGTGTTCTCCATTGGATTTCACCTGGATCACCAAGGAGAACTAGGGGGTTAATAGATCAATCATGAGATATGACCGCCTGAAATAAATGTTCAGTGAGCGTGTTTGTGTGTGCAAATGTTTACAAATGGCAACCCAGGTACTAATAAGAGGATGTTCCAAGGACTAGTGTATTTCAGGATTAAAAAAATACCTGTAATTGAACAAATATAAATGAATTCTAAGAATTCACAACTGAGAATCAAAAATATTTTTCCCCAAAAGTAACAAAAATACTATTCAAAAAGATATATGCACTTCTAGTTTTTTTCTTCAAATCTACATGTGACTTTTATTTTTTTCAAGTTTTCTTTAAATTCCAGTCATTTAACATACATGTAATATTAGTTCCAGGTGCGCAATACAGGGGCTCAATACTTCCATACAACAAGTGCACTTTTTCATCCCCATCATTTATTTGGCCCATCACCTGCTGACCTTCCCTCTGGTAACCATCAGTTACTTCTCTGTAGTAAGAGTCTGTTTCTTGGTTTCTCTCTGTCTTGTTTTACCTTTGCTCATTTGTTTTCATTCTTAAATTCCACACCTGAGTGAAATGATATGGTATTTGTCTTTCTCTCACTGATGTATTTTGCTTAACATAATACTCTATAGCTCCCACTATGTCATTGCAAATGGCAAGATTTCATTCCTTTTTGTGACTAATATTCCATTAAAAATTTATATATTCATCCTTATGCTTATGGTAGCATTATTTACAATAGCCAAGATACAGAAATAACTTGAGTATCCATCAATATTAGAATGGATAGTTTAAGAGTGATTGTGTGTATGTGTATATCCACACAACACACACAATGGATTATTATGCAGTTATGAGATCCATAAGATTGTTCACCTTCTGAGAACATGACCAGCCTAGATGGTATTATGTTGAGTGAAATAAGTCAGGATGTGAAAGACAAATACCACATGATGTAACTCCCATATGTAGAATGTAAAAATACAAATAAACAGAAACAACAAAAAAGCAGAGTCAGACCTATAAATACAAAGAAGTGACTGATGACTGCCAGAGAAGAAACTGATGGATCAATGACAAAATTGGTGAAGAAGAATAGGATATACTAGCTTCTAATTATGGAATAAATAAGTCAACAGGAATAATGCATAGCATAAGAAATAGAGTCCATGACATTGTATTGTATTTTTCCTTCAGTATTTTATTTTTTCCTTCATCCATTTTCATTTATTTTATTAATTTTTTACATTTTAGTATAGTTGACAATGCTCCCTTAATTTCAGCTGTATAAGTTAATGATTTAGTGAGTTATACATTATGTTATCTTCACTATAAATATAGCTACCATCTGGACCATTACATTGGTATTACAAAATAATTTATTGTATTCCTTATGCTCTCCTTTTTTATTTCTGTGACTTATTATTCCATAATTGGTGTCCTGAATTTCTCTCTCCCCTCCAGTCATTTTACCCCATTCTTCACCACTCTTGATAGTGTTGTTTGGTGAGAGATGGTGGCTACACTCATTGTGAGAACATCATAACATTTTTAAAGTTTATTTTATTTATTTTGAGAGGGAAGGGGACCATAATCAAAATAAGGGCAGAGAGAGAGAGAGGGTGGGAGAAAGAGAATCCCAAGCAGGCTCAGCATGGTTAGTTCAGAGCCCAACATAGGGCTCAAAACCACAAACTGCCAGATTATGACCTTAGCTGAATCCAAGAGTCAGACACTCAACTGACTGAGCCACCCAGGTGCCCTGAGAATATCGTAACTTAAAACCTTGTAAACCACTATATTGTACACCTGAAGTAATGGAAGATTGTATGTCAAGTATATCCAAAAAAAAAGGAAAAAATATTAGTAATTTACAATAATATTTCTGTGGAAATCAAGGTTTTGAGAGTTCGTGATCATAGTTTTGTTTATCAATGAGCATGGAAATTTGTAGAATCACTGCCCTAGGAAAACACAAAAAGTGAATCATCAAACAAAAGAATACAACCTCTTATTTCTAGACATTTTTGTTACAGAAGTTAAGTCAATTTCTCTGGTTTAAGGATCCAACTGGATATTAAAAACTCTTAGAGATACATTCTAAATGAGAATGATTTAGAAATAACCAAAGCATAGTTTGGGGGAATATTCATAACAAAAATTTGAATAACCTTTGCCTGAGCAGTCAGGCAGAATGTGACCTCTGATGCTCAGTGGAGTAAGCCATGCATCTACAGGAACTGTGTTTACTAGTGACCAAACCCTAAGATATCATGAAGACATCACTTTAGGAGCTAACACTTGGAGTCTAGACTATAACTGTAGGTCCAGATTATCCTCTTCTTACCATTCTTTTGTCCACTTGACATAAAAGAGGATAATAGGTTAGATATCACACATGTTCCAGATTAAATGATGTAAGATAATAAACGTGGTTAGACATTACTAGTTACAGATGAATGAGTACATGTATCATTAAACAGTTAAGATCTTCAATAATTATTGTGTAGATTCTGTGTAATAGATGACCGTCATTTTCTTTTGGTTTATGATATAAGATGAAATACTTCAGTTAGCTTAATTTTAGTATCCACTCATATACATCAGAATTAGGATTTGGTAATTTTTATAGTTCCAGACTACACACACACACACACACACACACACACACACACACACACACACACACATTTTAATTTTGGTTCAATAGGTCTTTATGGGGAAACCTACCTTAATTTTGTCTAATATATGTTTCTCCAACTTCATTTATTTAAATTCCTACTATTTATTTTCATTTTGAGGAGGAAGGATCTAGTATTTGGAAGATAACAGCCATTTACAAAACTAGGCACAGTCTTAGTTGTTTCCAAAAGCGTCATCTACCTTATTGTCTATAGCAACAATTATTTTCATGGAAATTGAGATGCAGAGAGAAAAACTGAAAAACTTGGGGTTGCTTCGACTCCAATTCATTTCCCTCTTATACTGGCTACTCAAACCCTACATCTCTGTTAAATACTGAAAACAAAAGAAAATTTAAATTGGTTACACTGAAGGAGGTCACAGTCCATCTATTCAGGGAAAATTATTGTGTGTGTGAGAGTGTGTGATTTAAAGCAGAATTTTAAAATAGCTCAAAATAAGAAAGAACAAAAGATGTAAAATATATCATTCCTTTCAGAAAAGAATCAATAAAAACTTCTTTGCCATATTCTCTTATGAATATTAAACATTTGAAACATTTCAATTTCTGACATGTTAGATGTTAAATTTGCAAAGTCCTCACCACCACCAACAACAAAAAATATTGGCTCTACTCTCCAGGAAGAGCTGAGAGGTGGTTATGGTACAGAAATTTTTCAGGAATAATCTCCAACTCTCAAAGCATTCTATACTCTTGTAATGATTCCAAAGACAATATTCAATTTATTAATAGTCCCTAGTTTTGGGGTGCTAAAAAGCAGTGGATAACAGTGAAAATTAATTATACCTTAACATACATATCCAACAAATCTGGTACACATTGCATTTAAAAATGTAATCTGCCAAAACCACACCTAATGGCAAATGAAACTATAAAATTAAGAACAGCCCAATAGGAACAAAATATATTTGCAATCTTTTATAAAAATATTTGTAAATGCTTATTTATTTTTGAGAGAGAGAGAGAGAGAGAGAGAGAGAGAGAGAGAGAGAGAGAGAGAGACAGTGCATGAGTTGGGGGGGGGGCAGAGGGAGATGGAGACAGAATCTGAAGCAGGCTCCAGGTTCTGAGCTGTCAGCACAGTGCCAGATGTATGGCTCAAACTCATAGTGAGATCATGGCCTGATTAGAGATTGTATACTTAACTTACTAAACCATCCTGGTCACCCAAATTATACCTGCTTTTTTAGTCAATATCTATGGTCAAAGTGAGACAAAACTTTAGTGCAATTTGGTAAATGATAGTGACTGTGATCAAGCCGCTTTGAACAGCCCACCAGCCACACCAACAGACAATGGAATTCCACCTGTAATGGTACAGGTAAGGTAAGGTAATTGACCCCACTGTTTATTCTTACATTTCTTTTTTTATTTCTTTTTTAATTAATTTTTTAATTTGTAGTTGACATACAATCCTATATTAGTTTCACGTATACAACATAGGTTATTGACAACTTTATATATTATGCTATGCTCAACACCAGTGTCACTATTTTGTTCCATTGGTCTAGGTGTCTTAATTTGTTTTTACATGTCTGAATCCAATTTCTTTAGTTTAATATAAGTAGAACAGAGCACTATTTAATTTGGGAGAATTATTAATAGTGGTGGCAGAATAACATCAATTCTTTATTTGAACCTGACAGCATCCCAGAATTGTTCTATTGCTTTACCTTATTTTATCTTCTACAAGAGTCACTGAGGTACTTCCTTATCTTATTTTTTCCTTTTTCAAATTAAATAATTCAGATTCCTAGGGCATCTGCCTACCATCGAATAATTTATCTGAGGGAGGATGTACGTTTCAACTCAGATGTTGAGGCTCAGAGCCTACGATGCTGTCTTAGCTTTCTAGCAAACTATCTTCCCTCCACAATCCACAACTCAGAATTATCCTTCACTGTCAGTTTCATCTAAGAATATAAATATGATTGAGACATTTGTTTCAGTTTTTATCTGCCAGAAGTAATTCCCACTCAAAGTAGAGTCAGTCTTATTTCATCTGTAAAATTTCGGCTTCAAGAAAACAAAAACATTATCCAATATTATAGGAGGACTGTGTACTCTTGTGTCCCCACATATGGAAGTAAAAGCCTGTTTCCTAACATGTTGCAAGAAGTTATTGTTATATTAGATATTTGAACAAAAAGGGACATTTAAGAGTACACTTATCTTGAGCGCTGAGAAATGTATGTTGTTGAATTATTATATTGTACAATGAAAACCAATATAACACTATGTGCTAATTATACTTGAACTTAGAAAAAAAACATTTGTGGGGTACCTGGGTGGCTCAGTCAGTTAAGGCTGGGTTGCTTCAGTCAGTGACTTTAGCTTAGGTCATGATCTCCTCATAGTAGCCCGGAGCCTACTTCAGATTCTGTCTCCTCTCTCTTCTCTCCTGCTTTTTCTTTCTGTCTGCCAAAAATAAATAAACAGTAAAAAATGAGAATAAACCACATTTGCTTTTCTACATAAAGATACATGAGAGGGGGACATATAAGAAAATATGATCAATAATTAGTAGTATGCAGCAGTAGGAGAACAATCAAAACCAATAATTACCTTTTCGCTTCTGCAGTTATTTCTATATGATTGAACTCAGCATCAGATGCTGCTGCAACCCTTATCCATATGGCTAATGGAGTGTGGCCATGATTAACTGTATAAAGATAAAGAGGAAAGTGACATCATCTTGGCTTTACTATGCCCACCATGGGAGTTGATGGTCTTTGCTATTGACAAATTCCTTCTGGGACTTTGAAAAAGAATGCAATTAAGAGACCTAAAAACAACAACAAAAGGTAACAGGTATCTGTGTTGCATAGCTCTGGGTCTCTACTTATGTATTTTTTAAATCTTTTTTATTAATAAACAGGAAATCTTACCCAATATAAAAGTAGTTAAGAAGATGGAGGGGGGCAAACCATAAGAGACTCAAATACTGAGAACAAACTGAGGGTTAATGGAGGATGGGGGAGGGGGGAAATGGGTGGTGGACATGGAAAATGGCACTTGTTGGGATGAGCATTATTATATGGAAACCAATTTGACAATAAACTATATTAAAAAATATATAAAAATGAAAAAAAGTAATCTAAAATTTCCCCATCAACTACAAATTCTTATCTGTGAAACAGAGGACAGTTTATAAGTAGCCTTAGCCTTTTTCACATTAGAAAATATTTTTCTTATATTGTATATATCTATCCTCACTCCATTTCAAGAGTATTGTGTTAGATGTTGATATAGTTATCTTTCAGTGATGCAGCCTCTGAAACTCATGGACTGAATGATGTGTCAACCTCTTTGGTTAAGTTAATTCTTAGACATTTTATTATATTTGGTGGCATTATAAATGAGATTGTTTTCCTAATTTCTTTGTGTTATTTCATAAACAGTTTATAGAAATGTAACAAATCTCTGCATACTGATTTTGTATACTGTGACAGTACTGAGTTTATTTAGCAATTCTGGAAGATTTTTGTTGGAGTCTTTAGAGTTTTCTATACTGAACAAAGAGTGAAAAATTTCCTTCTTCCGTACCAATTTGGATGGCTTTTATTTCTTTTTGTTGTCACATTGCTGTGGCTGGGACATGCAGTACTTTGCTGAATTAATGTGATTAGCGTGACTTCTTTGCCTTGTTCCTGATCTTAAGAGAAAAACTCTCAGTTCTTCCCCATTAAGTATTAAATTAGCTGTCAATTTTGATATGTGACTTTTATTATGTTGAGGTATGTTTCCTCTAAATTACTTTTTAAAATAAAATCATGAGTGGATGTTATACTTTGTCAGACTCTTTTCCTGCATCAATGGAAATGATAATATTTTTTAAAAAGCTGTTCTCTTTTTAATTGATGCCACATTGATTTGCAAATATTGAATCACTCTTTCTAGAGAATTTTTGCATCTATGTTCCTCAAGGATATTCAACATAATTTCTCTTTATTTTTGTAATCTTTAATCTGGGTTGGTATCTGGGTAATAGAATGAATTTTGAAACTCTCCTTATTCTATTTTTTGGAAGAGTTTGAAAAGAATAAGAATTAACTCTTCTTAAACATTTGGTAGAATTCAGGTTTCAAGTCATCTAGTCGTGGCCTTTTGTTTATTGGTAATATTTTGATTACTGATTCAATTTCATTGCTGGAAATGGGTGTGTTCGACTTTTCTATTATTTCCTAATTTAGTTTTGGGAGGTTGTATTTTTCTAGGAATTTATCGATTTCTGCTGGATTTTCCAATTTGTTGAAATATAATGTTTCAAACTACCGTTTTATAATCCTTGGTGTTTGTATGCTTTTGGTTGTCATTTCTCTTCTTTAATTTCTGATTCGTTTTTGAGATATTTCTGATTTTTTTTAGTCCTGTCTCTCTTTCTTGTTTCTAATGAGTTTGGATAAGAGTTTATCTGTTCTGCGGGTCTTTCAGAGAATGAGATCCTCATTTCATTGATCTGTTTATTGTTTTTGTTATGTTTTGGTTTGGTTTTTGTTTTTCTGATGTGTTCATTTCAGCTATAATCTTTATTATTTCTTTACTTCAACTGGTTTGGGATTTTGTTTGCTTCTCATTTTCTAGCTTCTTTTTTCATAAGGGTAGGTAGTTTATTTAATATTTTTCTTGCTTTCTGAAATAAGCCTCTTTTTTTTTTTGCTATAGCTTCCACTTAGAAATGTTTTGCTATATCCCAAAGATTTTTGTACTGTTGTTTTTTTATTTTCATTTATCTTCAAGTATT
>NC_043705.1:3958128-3959148 GCF_006229205.1 Suricata suricatta
TTTGGACGGCTTTTATTTCTTTTTGTTGTCACATTGCTGTGGCTGGGACATGCAGTACTTTGCTGAATGAATGTGATTAGCGTGATTTCTTTGCCTTGTTCTTGATCTTAAGAGAAAAACTCTCAGTTCTTCACCATTAAGTATTAAATTCGCTGTCAATTTTGATATATGACTTTCAATATGTTGAGGTATGTTCCCTCTAAATTACTTTTTAAAATAAAATCATGAGTGGATGTTATACTCTGTCAAATTCTTTTTCTGCATCAATGGAAATGATAATGGAAATGATAATATTTTTAAAAAAGCTGTTCTCTTTTTAATTGATGCCACATTGATTTGCAAATATTGAATCACTTTTTCTAGAGAATTTTTGTATCTATGTTCCTCAAGGATAGTCAACATAATTTCTCTTTATTTTTGTAATCTTTAATCTGGGTTGGTATCTGGGTAATAGAATGAATTTTGAAACTCTCCTTATTATATTTTTTGTAAGAGTTTGAAAAGAATAGGTATTAACTCTTCTTAAACATTTGGTAGAATTCAGGTTTCAAGTCATCTAGTCGTGGCCTTTTGTTTATTGGTAATATTTTGATTACTGATTCAATTTCATTGCTGGAAATAGGTGTGTTCAACTTTTCTGTTATTTCCTAATTTAGTTTTGGGAGGTTGTATTTTTCTAGGAATTTATCGATTTCTGCTGGATTTTCCAATTTGTTGAAATATAATGTTTCAAACTACCATTTTATAATCCTTGGTGTTTGTATGCTTTTGGTTGTCATTTCTTTTCTTTAATTTCTGATTCGTTTTTGAGTTATTTCTCATTTTTTTTAGTCCTGTCTCTCTGTCTTGTTTCTAATGAGTTTGGATAAGAGTTTATCTGTTCTGCGGGTCTTTCAGAGAATGAGATTCACATTTCATTCATCTGTTTTATTGTTATGTTATGTTTTGGTTTGGTTTTTGTTTTTCTGATGTGTTCATTTCAGCTGTAATCTTTATTATTTCTTTACATCAACTGGTTTG
>NC_043705.1:3959248-3960982 GCF_006229205.1 Suricata suricatta
TTTTTTTTTTTGCTATAGCTTCCACTTAGAAATGTTTTGCTATATCCCAAAGATTTTTGTACTGTTGTTTTTTTATTTTCATTTATCTTCAAGTATTTTTATTTCATCTTTGATTTCATTGTTTAGTATCATATTCCTTAACCGCTATATTTTTGTGTTCTTCCAGACTTTTCTTGTTCAATTTTTTTGTATTTTTCCAGATTTTCAATTTCATAATGATGTGCTCAGAAGAGATGCATGTTATGATGTCAGTATTTTTTGATTGTTGACCTTGTTTTGTGGCTTAATAAATGATCTATTTTGGAGAATGTTTTATGTGTACTTGAAAAGAATTATACTCTTATATTTGAGAATGAAAATTTATGAATGTATCTGTTATTTTCATTTGTTCCAATATGTCATTCAAAGCCACTGTTTTCTTATGGATTTTCTATTTGGATGATCTGTTCCTTGATATAGGTAAAATGTTAAATTCTCCTGTTATTGTTTTTTAAAAATTTTTATTTATACTCCAATTAGTTAATATAAAGTGTAAAATAGGTTCAGGTATAAAATATAGTGATTTAAAACTTCCAAACAACACCGGGTGCTCATCAGAAGTGCATATTTAATCCCCATTACCTATTTAACCCATCCTCACCCACATACCCTCTGGTAACAATCAGTTTCATCCCTTTAGTTAGGGCTCTCTGTCATGGTTTTCCCCTTTTTTCCTTTTGCTCATTTCCTTTGTTTATTTAATTTGACATGAGTGAAATCATATGGTATTTATCTTCCCTTGATTTATTTCACTTAACATAAATCCATCTAGCTCCATACATTTCATTGCAAATGGCAAGATTTCACTCATTCTATGCTTGGGTAATATTCTACTAAATATATACCCTACTTCTGCTTTATCTGTGCATCAGTTCATAGATACTTGGACTGTTTCCATAATTTGACAATGGTAGGTAATGCTGCTCT
Source organism: Suricata suricatta (assembly GCF_006229205.1). Taxonomy (NCBI): domain Eukaryota; kingdom Metazoa; phylum Chordata; class Mammalia; order Carnivora; family Herpestidae; genus Suricata; species Suricata suricatta. The sequence continues at coordinate 3,960,215 of NC_043705.1, forward strand.
AAGTATCAAGGTTCATGTACTCCTTGGTTCAGGTTTTTTGTACTATTTGGGTCAATACGTAGTAGTGCAATTGCTGGATCGTATGGTAGTTCTATTTTTCCCTTTTTGAGGCAACTCCATAATGTTTTTCAGAGTGGCTGCAACAGTTTGCCCTCCCACCAACAGGGAAGGAGGGCTCCCCTTTCACCCCATGCTTTTATCATGTGTTGTTACTTGTGTTGTTAAGTTTAAACATTCTGAGATGTTCAATCTCATGAACCACATGATCATAATCTGAACGAAAATCAAGATTCAGATGTTTAATTGTGTGAACCACCCAACTTCCCTTTGGGTGTTGAGTTTTATAAATTCTTCATATATTTTAAATATTAAACCTTGTCAAGTATGTCATTTGTAAATACCTTCTTCCATTCTGTAGTTTTGTTTTATTTTGTTGATAGCTTCTTTTGGTGTGCAGAAGGTCTTTATTTTGCTAAAATCCCAATAGTTTATTTTTGCTTTTGTTTCCATTGCGATGGGAGACATGTCTAGAAAGAAGCTGCTATGAGGAATAACAAAGAGGTTAGTGCCCGTGTTCTCTTCTAGGATTTTTATGGTTTCATGTCTCACGTTTGGGTCTTCTATTCATTTCGTACATATTTCTGTGTATAGTATAAGGAACAGTTCTGTTTCATTCATTTGCACAGTGATGTTCAGCTGTCCCAACACCATTTGTCTTTTTTCCCATTGGATATTCATTCCCGCTTTGTCAAAGACTAATAGATCATA
>NC_043705.1:3961082-3963303 GCF_006229205.1 Suricata suricatta
AGTGGACATCCCTGTCTTGTTCCTGGCCAGAGAAAATGTTCTCAGTTTTTCCCCATTGAAGGAGATATTAGCTTTTTGTTTTGTTTTGTTTTGTTTTTGTATATTGCATTAATTATGTTGAGGTAGCTTCCTTCTAAGTTTATTTCTGTTGAAGGCTTTTAACAAAAATCATGAATGGATGTTGTACTTTGTCTAATACTATTTCTGCACTATTCAAGTGAACATATAATTCTTATCCTGTCTTTTATTAATGTGGTGTATCATACTGATAGATTTGCACATATTGAACCACCATTGGAACACACACAGAAATCCCATTTGACTGTGGTGAATGATCCTTTTAATGTGATGTTGGACTCAATTTGCTAGCATTTTTGGGGGGAGTTTTTGCATTCATGTTCATCAGGCATACTGGCCTGTAGTTGTCTTATTTTTAGTGTGGTATTTATCTGGTTTTGTTTTCAGGATAATTAATGCTAGTCTCAGAGAATGACTTTGGAAGTTTTCCTTCTTTTTCTTTCATTTTCTTTTTTTGGTACATTTGAGAAGAATAGGCATTAACTCATCTTTAAAGTTTGGTAGAATTAAAGCCATATGTGAATCCATATGACCTCGGTCTTTTATTTTGTTGGCAGTTTTTTGTTTGTTTCTTTGTTTCTGATTCACTTTCGTTGTTGGTTGTCCATCTATTTAAGTTTTCTCTTTCTCCTTGCTTTAAATTTATAGTTCATATATTTCCAAAAATATATCCATATCTTCCAGGATATCCAATTTATTGGTATACTCTTTTTAATAATATTATCTTACAATTGTTTGAATTTCTGTGGGGTTGGTTTTTATTTCTATTCCCTCATTTGTATTCATATTTATTTGGGGTTTTCTCTTCTTTTTTATATGACTTGTTATTGATTTATCAATTTCATTAATTTCTGTAATGAACCACTTCCTGATGATGACATTGATTTGTCTTATTGTTTTTGTCATTGTTGTTGGTTGGTTCTTGTTTTTGCTTTTATACTTTCTGTGTCATTTATTTTTACCCTAATCTTTATGATTTCCCTACTGCTGGTTTTTGGTTTCATTTTTTACCTTTTTTTCCTAGCTCCTTTTGGTGTCAGCTTAGATGTTTCTTTTTTTTTTTTTTTTTGAGATTTTTCTTGCTTTTTGAGGTAGCCCCGTATTGTTATACATGTCCCTTTTAGGACCACTTTTTCTGCATTCCAAAGGTTTTGGACATGTATGTTTCTGTTTATACATAGTTTTAGATTTCTTCTTTGATTTCCCAGTTGACTGATTCACTTTGCAGTAGTATGTGTTTAAACTTCATGTATTTGTGCTCTTTTCAAGTGTCTGTGTTTGCGTGCGTGCGTGTGTGTGTGTGTGTAGTTGATATCAAGTTTCATAACGTTGTGTTCAGAAAAGATACATGTTATGATTTAAATCTTTTTTCACTTATTGAGGCTGATTTGTAACCTAGAATGTGATCTATTATGAAGAATGTCCCATGTGGTCTTGAAAAGAATGTGTATCTGTTTTAGAATGGAATATTCTGAATATATCTCTGAAATCCATCTTGTCCAGTGTGTCATTCAAAGCCACTGTTTCCTTTTGATTTTCTGTTTATATGATCCATCTATTGGTGTAAGTAGGGTATTAAAAACTCTTATTCTTATTGTAATAATACAATATGTTCCCTTATGTTTCTTATTAACTGTGATCTATACTTAGGTGCTCTCAGGTGGGTGGATAATTACAATTGTTGAATATTCTTATTGAATTGTCTTTTTTATTATTTTGATATAGTATCATTCTTCATTTCTTGTTACAGTCTTTGTTTTAATACTAGTTTTTCTAATAAAAGTATCGGTGTTATGGCTTTATATTGACATCCGTTTGTATGATAAATGTTTTTCCATTCCCCTCTTTTCTTTTTTTGTTCCTTTTTAATATTTTATTTTTAAAAAATTTTAAATAGTCTATTGTCAAATTGGTTTCCATACAACACCCAGTGCTCTCCCCCACAAGTGCCCTCCTCCATTACCATCACATATTTTCCCCTTCCCTCTCCCCCTTCAACCCTAGATTCCTATTAAGTATTCAATAGTCTCTCAGGTTTTGCGTCCCTCTCTCCCCCCAACTCTTTTTCCCTCTTCCCCTCACCCTGGTCCTCCATTAGGTTTCTCCTGGTCTCCTGTTAGACCTATGAGTGCAAACATATGGT
>NC_043705.1:3963403-3968298 GCF_006229205.1 Suricata suricatta
TATATATATATATATATATATATATATATATATATATACCATATCTTCTTGATCCACTCATCAGGTGATGGGCATTTAGGCTCTTTCCATGACTTGGCTATTGTTGACAGTGCTGCTATGAACATTGGGATACATGTGCCCCTATGCTTCTGCACTTCTGTATCCCTTGGATAAATCCCTAGCAGGGCTATTGCTGGGTCACAGGGGAGATCTTTGATAGTTTTTGAGGAACATCCACACTGTTTTCCAGAGCAGCTGAACCAGTTTACATTCCCACCAACAGTGTAGGAGGGTACCCGTCTCTCCACACCCTCTCCAACATCTGTAGTCTCTTGCTTTGTTCATTTTAGCCACTCTGACTGGTGTGAGGTGGTATCTCAGTGTGGTTTTGATTTGTGTTTCCCTGATGATGAGTGGTGTTGAGCATCGTTTTATGTGTCTGTAGGCCATCTGGATGTCCTCTTTGGAGAAGTGTCTGTTCATGTTTTCTGCCCATTTCTTCACTGGGTTATTTGTTTTGTGGGTGTGAAGTTTGGTGTGTTCCTTGTAGATTTTAGATACTAGCCCTTTATCTGATATGTCATTTGCAACTATCTTTTCCCATTCTGTCAGTTGCCTATTAGTTTTCTTGATTGTTTCCTTTGCAATGCAGGACCTTTTATATTGATGAGGTCCCAAGAGTTCATTTTTGCTTATGTTTCCCTTGTCTTTGGGGATGTGTCAAGTAGGACATTGCTGCGTGCTGCGTGCTGCATCAAGGAGGTTGTTTCCTACTTTCTCCTCGAGGGTTTTGATGGTTTTCTGTCTCACATTCAGGTCCTTCAGCCATTTTGAGCTTATTTTTGTGTATGGTATAAGAAAGTGGTCTAGTTTCATTCTTATGCCAGTTGCAGTCCAGTTCTCCCAGCATTACCTGCTAAAGAGGCAGTCTTTTTTCCATCAGATACTCTCCTGCTTTGTCAAAAATCAATTGGCTATACATTTGTGGGCCCTGTTCTAGGATCTCTATTCTATTCCATTGATCTATGTGTCTGTTTTTATGCCAATACCATACTGTCTTGATGATGACAGCTTTGTAGTAGAGGCTAAAGTCTGGGATTTTGATGCTTCCAGTTTTGGTTTTCTTTTTCAATATTAGTTTGGTTATTCAGGGTCTTTTGTAGTTCCATATGAATTTAAGGATAGCTTATTCTCACTTTGAGAATGCCATTGCAATTTCGATGGGGATTGCATTGAATGTGTAGATTGCTTTGGGTAGTAATGACATTTTCACAATATTTATTCTTCTGATCCATGAGCATGGAATGTTTTTCTATTTCTTGGTGTCTTCTTTATTCTCTTTCATAAGGTTTCTATAGTTTTCATCATGTAGGTCTTTTACATGCTTGGTTAGGTTTACTCCTAGGTATTTGATGGTTTTTCGTGCAATTACAAATGCGATCAGTTTCTTGATTTCTCTTTCTGCTGCTTCATTATTGGTATATAGAAATGCAACCGATTTTTTTACATTGATTTAGTACCTTGCAACATTACTGAATTCATTGATCAGTTCTAGAAGGCTTCTGGTGGAGTCTGCTGGGTTTTCCATGTAGGGTATCATGTCATCTGTGAAAAGCGAAAGTTTCACTTCTTTGCCAATCCTAATGCCTTTTATTTCCTTTTGTGGTCGGTTTGCTGATGCTTGGACTTCCAGCACTATGTTAAACAACATTGGTGATAGTGGACACCCCTGTCGTGTTCCTGAACTAGGAGAAAGGTCCCATTTTTCCCCATTGAGGATGATATTAGCTGTGGGCTTTTCATAAACTCCTTTTACAATGTTTAGGTAAGTTCCTTCTATTCTGACTTTGTCGATGGTTTTTATTAAGGAAGGGTGCTGTATTTTATCAAATGCTTTTTCTGCATCTATCCACAGGATTATATGGTTTTTATCCTTTCTCTTGTTAATGTGATGGATCACATTGTGGGATTTGCGAATATTGAACCAGCCCTGTAACCTAGGAATGAATCCCACTTGATCATGATGGATAATTTTTTTATATGCTGTTGAATTCTACTTGCCAGTAACTTGTTGAGTATTTTTGCATATGTATTGATTAAGGATATTGGTTTGTAGTTCTCTTATTTTTTGCTAGGTCTCTGTCTAGCTTGGGTATCAAGGTGATGATGGCTTCATAGAATGAGTTTGGTAGTTTTCCTTCTATTTCTATTTTTTGGAATAGTTTTGAGAAGAATAGGGATAAATCCTGCTTTAAATGTCTGGTAGAATTCCCCTGGGAAGCTATCTGGCCCTGGGCTGTTATTCATTGGGAGATTTTTGATAACAGATTCGATTTCTTCACTGGTTATTGGTCTATTCATGCTTTTGTTCTCATCCCATTTGAATTTTGGTAGTGCATGTGCATTTAAGAATTTGTCCATGTTTTCTAAGTTTTCCAGTTTCTTAGCATATAATTTTTCATAGTAATCTCTAATGACTGCTTGTATATCTAAGGGATTGGTTGTAATAGATCGATTTTAGTTCATGATTTTGTCTATCTGGGTGCTCTTTCTTTTCTTTCTAAGGACCCTGGCTAGAGGTTTATCAATTGTGTTGATGTTTTCCATGAAACACCACTGGTTTCATTTATTGGGTCAACTGTTTTAAGAGAATATATATTGTTTATTTCTGCCCTGGTCATTATTACTTTTCTTCTTTTGCTGGGTTTGGGGTGCTTTTGCTGCCCCCCTTGTAGTTCCTTTACATTCTCTCTTAGATTTTGAGTTTGTGCTTTTTCTAGTTTGTTGAAATAGGCCTGGATTGCAATATACTTTCCTCTTAGGACTGCCTTTGTTGCATCCCAGAGTTTGTATTGCTGTATTTTTGTTTTCATTTGTTTCCATATATTTTTTAATTTCTTCTCTAATTGCCTAATTAGCCCAATCATTTTTTAGTGGGGTGGTTTTTAACCTCCACATTTTTGGAGGTTTTCCAGACTTTTCCTGTGGTTAATTTCAAGTTTCATAGCATCGTGATCTGAAAGTGTGTGTGGTATGATCTCAATTCGTTTATATTTATGGAGGGCTGCTTTATGCCCCAGTATGTGATCTATCTTGGAGAATGTGCCCTGTGCACTCGAAAAGAAGGTGATTTTCCTAACTTCAGGATGCAGAGTTCTAAATATATCTATCAATTCCGTCTGTTCCAATATGTCATTCAGGTCCATTGTTTCCTTAGTGATTTTCTATCTGGTTGATCTATCCATTGCTGTCAGTGGAGTACTAAAGTCCCCCACAATCAGCACATTCTTATCAATAAGATTGTTTCTGTCTGTGATTAGTTGTTTTATGTATTTGGGCGCTCCCAAATTTGGCTCATAGATGTTTATAATTGTTAGCTCTTCGTGATGGAGAGACCTTGTACATATTTATAATATCCTTCTTCATCTATTGTTACTGCCTTTATTTCAAGTTCAGTTTGTCTGCTATAAGTATGGCTACTATGGCTTTCTTTTAGCTTCCAGTCGCATGATAGATATTTCTCCATCCCTTTACTTTCAACCTGAACTTATCTTCAGGATTAAAATGGGTCTCTTGTTCCATCCACTTTCCTACAAATGGCTATATTTCATTCTTTCTCATTGCCATGTAGTACTCCATTGTGTATATATACCACATCTTCTTGATCCACTCATCAGGTGATGGACCTTTAGGCTTTTTCCATGTTTTGGCTATTGTTGACATTGCTGCTATGAACATTGGGGTACATGTGCCCCTATGCATCAGCATTTCTGTCTCTCTTGGGTAAATCCCCAGCAATGCTATTGCTGGGTCATAAGGGAGTTCTATGGATAGTTTTTTGAGGAACCTCCACACTGTTTTCCAGAGCGGCTGCACCAGTTTACATTCCCACCAATAGTGCAGGAGGGTGCCCATTTCTCCACACCCTCGCCAGCAACTATAGTCTCTTGATTTGTTCATTTTAGCTACTCTCACTGGTGTGAGGGGGTATCTCAGTGTGGTTTCGATTTGTGTTTCCCTGATGATGAGTGATGTTGAGCATCGTTTCATGTGCCTGTAGGCCATCTGGATGTCCTCTTTCTAGAAGTGTCTGTTCATGTCTTCTGCCCATTTCTTCACTGGGTTATTTGTTTTGTGGGTGTGACGTTTGGTGAGTTCCTTGTATATTTTAGATACTAGCCCTTTATCTGATATGTCATTTGCAACTATCTTTTCCCATTCTGTCAGTTGCCTATTATTTTTCTTGATTGTTTCCTTTGCAGTGCAGAAGCTTTTTATCTTGAGGGTGTCATGCTAAGCGAAATAAGTCAGGCAGAGAAGGACAGATACCATATGTTTGCACTCCTAGCTCTAACAGGAAATTTTCAGAATGATCTAGCTTCAAGAAAAGCAAGCAGTTAGTAGTGTCTAAGAAAAATTGATTCAGTATCTAATGGATAGTTGATACCTGTCACAGTATTTTATATACTGTTAAGTGAAACTGCAATACAATCTAAGTTTATTTTGGAAGTGTTTGCTGTATAATTGGATTTAATGAAATGTTTAGAGGTGCAGTAGGCATGACTTTGAGTAGATAATGAAAGAAAATGCAAAATGCTTATTGATTCATGATGTGGTTTCATCTTAGCTTGGGCAAACCATGCAGTATTTAATACATAGTAGCAGCATATTTACTATTGAAGCTTGAAAAGATGTTAGTTTTTTGTGTGCAATCTTTCATTTATGCATGTGAGAGGGTTTTCTTTTTTTAATATTTTTACATTGTAGTACTTGTTTTCCTTCTTGAGGTCTTTGCTTATTTAATACATTCCGTCAAGGACAGAAATTACATGCTGTTTTTTTTTTCTTTTCCCCTAGGAAATGTGTCTTGGGTTTTTCCCTTATTATTTTCTTTA
>NC_043705.1:3968398-3974329 GCF_006229205.1 Suricata suricatta
TTATTATTTTCTTTACTTTTTTTTCCTCTTCTTTTTTTGGTGGTGGGGGTGGTTATGTTTAAATGAAGTTGCTTTTACTACACCAAAGACTTAATCATCCATTTCCTATATAAAAAGTAGCTACATTTTTGCATGGACCTCAAGTATATTGTAGTATAGAGGTGGAATTTAAGGAAAGGTATTAAGCAGGCTGTGTTTTAGCTTATGGGCAAGTAATAAATTGTATCATTTCTCTCGAATGTATCATAGATAAGCTGCTATATAACGATTGCCACTTCAGATAGCTGTGAAATTAAGTGATTAACTAGTTGTTACTTAACCTTCTAATTTCTGTATAAGTCTAATTACATGAAATAGAAGTTGGGGTTTAGATTTTTTACTTTGCTTTTCTGTTTGGAGTGTCATTGTAACTACTGTATTGTAAATGATGGAAAATAATTGCATATGTTAAAAAGAATAATAAATTGTGTTATATTAAAAAAAATAAAATGAGTCTCTTGTAGACAGCAAATAGATGGATTTTTTAATCCATTATTTATCCCTTTTATCCCTAGCTGCTTACAGAATCCTCTCTTTATCTTTATATTTTGCCAGTTTCACTATTATATGTCATGCCAAAGGTCAATTCTAATTACATCTTAGGGGGTCTTTGTGCCTCTTGAATTTGAATGTCTATTTCTTTCCCCAGATTTGGGAAACCTCAGTTATAATTAGGTCTAGTATCTCTTCAGGGCTTTTCTCTCTTTCTTTCTCTTCAGGAATTGCTATGATATGGATGTTGTTTCGTTTGCTATCACTCAGGTCTCGGTTCTCTTTTCCTGCTCTTGGATCTATTTCTCTCTTTTTTTTCGGCTTCCTCTTTTGCTATAATTATGTCTTCTAATTCACCTATTCTCTCTGCCTCTGCAATCCTTGAGTTGGCTGCCTCCATTTTATTATTCATCTCATTTATAGCCTTTTTTAACTCATCACGCCTATTTTCAAAGTCTCTAGGCATTGTCTCAGTTGCTTCTCTGATGCTTTTTTCAACCCTAGCAATTAATTTTATGAAAAGTTTTTAAAATTCTTTTTCAGTTATTTTGTTTAGATCTGTTTTGAGCAGTTCTGTGGCTGTGTCTTCTTCCTGGAGTTTCTGTATAAGAGAATTCTTTTATTTCGTTATTTTGGCTAGTTTTCTGTCTCTTGTCAATTTTTAAAAGTTTGTTGTGCACCGTGCACCTGTTAGTATTGCTCTGTTAAAGAAGGTTTATTGACTGTCCATGGCCTGTCGTTTCAGGAAATGTTCTTTTAATGGTGTCTCTCAGTTTCTCTTGTTGTGCCCTTGATTATTTTATTTCCCTACTGAGCGATATTTGGGACTCGCTATCATGTGCACTTTGGCTTGTCTCTTGGGGTAGCCCTGAAAAGGAAAACAGACAGACAAACACACAGGGAACAGAAGCATGCAAACGCATAGACAAATCAGTCAAATTAAAAGGGGGAAAGGAAGAAAAGAAAAGAGTGAGGAAAGAGAAGAAAAGAAGAGATAAAAAAATAAGAGGAGGCAAAGACAACAAAGGACAATGGACAGTCTAAAAGTGTGTAACCAGTCGAGGGGAGAGGTAAGGATTAGATAAGGGAAAATATACCTGGTTTGCAAGAGGGAAAAAAGGAAAACAAAACAGAGAGAAAGGAAAATAAGGAGTAAGTATCAAAATAATTTAAAAGTAAAAAAGGTAATAATTATAAAAAAAAATAGTACAAAAATAAAGCAGCAGCTTCCCCTGACAGATAGCTGTGGTTTAGTGTATGTAGATCTCGGGGGCAGTTCTCAGAGGCCCCGCCGTGGTGGTTGTGGAGGGTGAATGGCGGTGCCCCAGGCTCCACTGGAACTAGGCCCTACAGGCCACTCTTATGAGTCCATTCTCCTTGTGCCCCAGGTAAGTCAAGTTGTATTTTCCAAGCCAGCCTTGTTTCAAAATCCTAGTCCATGCACTTTTATGCTATCACAGATGAGATGTACTTGCTTTGGCGGCTGGCTTCTTAGCTCAGGTCTCTTAGGGGAGGGAGCAGTTTCTCTTGGTGTTGGCAGGGATTTGTGCTATTGCTGCCGGAGGCAAAGTGTGTGCCCCCACAGACACCACTGCCACCTCCCAGCCTCCAGCCAGGATCGTGTAGCTGAAGGGAGCTGTTTCTCTTGGCGCCACCTGAAATCCCGCTGCCATTGCCTGAGGTGCGGGGCACTTCTGGAAATGAGGTGTGCACTCCCATAGCTGCAGCAAAGCGTGCCCCCCCCTGCCTCCATAGCTGTCAACTCCCTGCCAGGGTCGCAAAGGGGTTGGGGCTATTTTTTCCCTGTTGGCACCTGGGATTCAGGATTCACGCAGTCAATTCTGGAGGCAAGATGCTCTGTGGAAATGTGTGTGTGTTCCTGCTCCACAGCCGAGGTCGAAGTGAATGTCCCCTCGACTGCCAACTCCCTGCTGGAATCACACAGGGGTGTGGACTGTTTTTTCCCTAGTGCCACCTGGGTTCAGAATTCGGGCTGCCCAGCAGTTATATATGGAGTGAAAGTTTTTCTCTCCCTGCGGGACTAAAAGTTCTTTATCTCCTCTCTAGAGACAGTATTACCAGCGTGTTCAGTTTCTCTTTCTCTTCCCTTTGTCTCTCAGGGGCTCCACATGCTTTCCCTGTTTTGGGGTGGGGCTCCCACCTCCCCTGCCCTTCTCGGCCTGGCCCATTCTCCAATCTCCTCAGTTCGCACTCACTCACTCAGGCATCTTTGAGGTTGTCTCCTTTCTGGAGCCTGTATTATCTTCTCCACTCTTGTAGATGAGAGTAATGTTCTTCTCCGTTCAATAGATAGGACTGACGAAGTTTACAGAACTCCCTTCCTCTCCGCCATCTTGGCTCCTCCCCTTCCATTTAAGTTTTGAGAGTGCCTGTGTGTTTAGGAATTTGTCCATGTCTTCTAGGTTGTCCAGTTTATGCCATATAATTTTTCATAGTATTCCCTTATATCTCCTTGTATTTCTGAGGAATTGGTTAATAGCTCCATTTTTGTTCATGATTTTGTCTATTTGTGTGCTCTCTCTTTTCTCTTTGAGAAGCCTGGCTAGAGGTTTATCAATTTTCATTATTTTTTCAAAATGCCAACTTTTAGTTTCACTGATCTGTTCAAGTGTTTGTTTGCTTTTTTATTCCATATTGTTTATTTCTGCCCTGATCTGTATTATTTCCCTCCTTCTGCTAGTTTTGCAGTGCTCTTGCTCCCACCCTTCTATTTCCTTTAGGTGCTCTATAGATTTTGAATTTGTCCTTTTTATAGTTTCTTGAAATAGGCCTGGATTACAATATACTTTCCCCTTAGGACTGCCATTGCTGCATCTTAGAGAGTTTGGATCATTGTGCTGTCATTTTCATTTGTTTTCATATATTTTAAAATTTCTTCTCTAATTGCCTGATTGGTCCAATCATTCTTTAGTAGGGTCGTCTTTAACCTTCTAGTTTTTGGAAGTTTCCAGACTTTTTCGTGATTGGTGTCAACCCTCATATCATTGTGATCTGAAAATGTGAATGGTATGATCTCAATTCGATTATATTTATGGTGGGATGTTTTATGACCCAGTATGTGATATACCTTGGAGAATGTGCCATGTGCACTCAGGAAGAAAGTGAATTCTTTAACTTCAGGATGTAGAGTTCTAATTATATCTGTCAAAACTATCTGTACCAATGTATCATTCAGGTCCATTGTTTCTTTAGTTATTTTCTGTCTAGTTGATCTATCCATTGCTGTACATGGAGTGTTAAAAATCCCCTGCGATTTGCACATTCTAATCAATAAGTTTGTTTCTGTTTGTGATTAATTGTTTCATGTATTTGGGTTCTCCCAATTTCAGCACATAGGTATTTATAATTGTTAGCTCTTCCTGATGGAGAGACCTGTAAATATTATATAATGTCCTTCTATTTTTATGCTACATGTTTTCTTTTATAGTTTATTGTCAATTTGGTTTCTGTGTACCACTCAGTGCTCAACCTGACAAGTGCCCTTTCCATGCCCAACAATCCCCTTCCTCTATCCTCCTCCCCCATCAGCCCTCAGATTGTTATCAGTATTCAAGAGTCTTCATGGTTTGCCTCCCTCTCTCTCCCCAACTATTTTCCCCCATTCCCCTCTTCCATGGTCCTTTGCTAAGTTTCTCCTGTTACATTTAGGAGTAAAAACATGGTATCTGTCCTGCTCTGGCTGACTTATTTCAGTTAGCATGACACCCTCAAATTCCATCCATGTTATTAAGAAAGGCCAGATTTCCTTTTTGTCATTGCCTTGTAATATTACATTGTATAGATAAACCACATCTTCTTGATCCATTCATCAGGTGATGGACATTTAGGCTCTTTCCATGATTTGGGTATTATTGAAAGTGCTGCTATGAACATTGGGGTACATGTGCCCCTATGCATCAGTGCTTCTGTATTTCTTTGGTATATCCATAGCAGTGCTATTCCTAGGACATAGGGAAGATCTATTGTTAGGTTTTTGAGGGATATCCACACTCTTCCCTAGAGGGGCTGCACCAGTTTATATTGGCAACAGCCGTGTAGGAGGGTGCCCGTTTCTCTTACATACTCATTGGTATCTCAGTGTTTTGATTTGTATTTCCCTGGTGAAGAGTGATGCTGAGCATTGTTTCATGTGTCTATTGGCCATCTGGATGTCTCTATCCCCTTACTTTCAATATGAAGGTGTCTTCAGGTCTAAAATAAGTCTCTTGTAGAGACCAAGTAGATGGATTTTTTAAAAATCCATCCTGTTACCCTGTCTTTTGTTTGGAGCATTTCGTCCATTTACATTCAGTGTTATTATTGAAAAATATGTGTTTAGCATCATTGTGTTCTCTGTGGGATTAATGCTTGTAATTGTGTCTCTGCTACCTTGCATTTCTTGTAACATTTCCCTCTTAGAGTTCCTCTTAGGATTTCTTGTAGGGCTGGTTTGGTAGTGGTGAATTCTTTCATTGTTATTTATTTAGGAAAACCTTTATCTCACCTTCTATTTGGAAGGACGGACTTGCTGGATAAAGGATTCTTAGCTGCATATTTTTTCTGTTTATCACATTGAAGATTTCCTGCCATTCCTTTTTGGCCTACCATGTTTCAGTAGATAAGTCTGTAACCACTCTGATAAGTTTCTCTTTGTATGTTAGGGACCTTTCATGCCTGGCTGGTTTCAGAATTCTCTCTTTATCCTTATCTTTTGCCAGTTTAACTATGATATGTTGTGCTGAAGGTCGATTCAAGTCATGTGTGAGGGGAGTTCTCTGTGCCTTTTGGATTTCAATGTCTATTTCCTTCCCCAGACTGGGGAAGTTCTTGGGTATAATTTGATCAAGCACTGCTTCAGGATTTTTTTAATTCTTTTTCTACCAAAATTCCTATGATAAGAATATGTTTCTGTTTGATTGTATCACTCGCTTCTCAAATTCTCCATTTGTGCTCTTGGATCAATTTCTCTTTTTTTTCTTGGCTTCCTCTTTTTCTATAATTGTGTCTTTCAATTCACTTTTTCTCCTCTCTGCTTCTTCAATTCATGCAGTTGTAACCTCAATTTTATTATGCACCTCATTTATAAGATTTTTAAATTTGTCACAGCTAATTTTGAGGTCCCTAGTCTTTGCATCAATAGCTTCTTTGATGTTTTCTATGTTTTTTTTCAATTCCAGTGATTAATTTTATGACAATTGTTCTAAATTCTTGTTCTATTATGTTGCTTATATCTGTTTTGAGCAATTCTGTAGCTGTGACTTCTTCCTGGAATTTCTTTAAAGAAGAGTTCTTTTGTTTCATCATTTTGGCTAGCTTTTTGTCTCTTGTCAGTTTTAAAAGCTTGTTATGCACTTTGCACCTGTGGGTATTGCTCTATTAAAGAAGGCTCATTGACTGTCC
>NC_043705.1:3974429-3994728 GCF_006229205.1 Suricata suricatta
CCTCTCTGCTTCTTCAATTCATGCAGTTGTAGCCTCAATTTTATTATGCACCTCATTTATAAGATTTTTAAATTTGTCACAGCTAATTTTGAGGTCCCTAGTCTTTGCATCAATAGCTTCTTTGATGTTTTCTATGTGTTTTTTTTTCAATTCCAGTGATTAATTTTATGACAATTGTTCTAAATTCTTGTTCTATTATGTTGCTTATATCTGTTTTGAGCAATTCTGTAGCTGTGACTTCTTCCTGGAATTTCTTTAAAGAAGAGTTCTTTTGTTTCATCATTTTGGCTAACTTTTTGTCTCTTGTCAGTTTTAAAAGCTTGTTATGCACTTTGCACCTGTGGGTATTGCTCTATTAAAGAAGGCTCATTGACTGTCCAGTGCCTATAATTTCAGGAGGTGTTCTTTAGACGGTGTCCCTTGTTATTTCTTGTTGTGCCTTTGGTTATTTTATTTCCCTACTCAGTGATATTTGGGACTCTCCACCATGTGTACTTTGGCATGTTTCTTGAGTTAGCCCTGACAAGAAAAACAGACAGACAAACACACAGGAAACAAAACCACACAAAAGCACAGACAAATCAAACAAAGAAGCAAACCACAAAGGGAAAGAAACAAAAAGAAAAAAAGGGGGGAGGGAGACAAAAACAGTAAAAGATAAAGGACAGTCTAAAAGCATAAAACCAGAGATCCCAGCTACAAATAAAGAGTAGGGTGGAGGCAGTGTTGTTGGAAAAGCATCTACAAAGAGAGAGGTGACTGAGTTGTGGAGGAAGTGAAATTTTACTTTGACCAGGCAGAGAGACTAAAAGGCTTAATTCAGAAAGAGAAAGAGGAGATTATGGTAGGAGGTGAGGAGAAAACAAAACGAAGATAATGTTACCCAAAGAAACTATATAGTCAGATTATTCCATAGAGAGAGGGAAAGCAAGGTAGCATCAAGAGAATGGATTAAGTATGACTGTTTAGGCAAACCAATGTCCCGCATGCCCAGTCCTGTGGGGAGGAGAGGGGAGAAAGGATAAGAATAAGATAAGGGGAAATAGATCTGAATAACAAGAATCGTTCAAATCATGGCAGTGCATCAAAGCTGGTTTTTCCCGGGCTCCAAAAACAAAAACAAAAACAAAAAAGGCAGCTCCCCAGCATGGATGGGCGTGGTTTGGTGTAGGGAGATCTCTCCTCCACTGCCTGTCCTGAGGGCTGCTCCAGGAGGCCCTGCTTTGGTGACTGTGGGGAGAAGAATGACAGTGCCACAGTCCCTTCTCAAACCAAGCATTGCAACTCACTTCTTTGGGTCTGATCACCTTGTGTCTGTCGCAGGTGATCCTAATTATATTCTCCAATTCCTTCCCTGTTTCCAGATCCTATTTCATGCACTTTAATGGTACCACCTGAGATGTAATCCTACAGGCAGGAGGCTTCCTAGCTGGGGGTCTAGTAGGGGAAGTAGGGGTGCAATTTCTCCTGGCACTGCCTGGAAATGGGGTGCTGAGCCCAAGGAAAGTGCCCCAGCTAGAGAGAAAGGATCTCTTTCCCCAGGCCCTGTGGTTATAGATGGGGTGATAGGATCCCTCTCTATCCCTAGCCGAGGTTTTTCTCTTCTCATAGAGACAGCTCTATGAGCATTTTCAGCCTCTCTTTCTCTTCCCTTCATCTCTCTGCAGCTCTGCACAGCTCTCTGCGCTGGGGTCCCCCTCCGCTTCTCACCTCTAGGTCCAGGCCCATTTTTGTTTCCCTCAGTTCACACTCACGCACCTATCAGGTTGTCTTCTTAGTAAACTCAGTCTCATTTCCTCCCATATTCTTGTGGATAAGAGTATTGTGGCTTCAGTCCTTCTTACATTGATTGATGCAGGAAGGTGAAACGTATAGAGCTCCCTCTTTCTCGCCATCTCGCCCCTCCCGTCTGCTGCACTTCTATACAACAATAATGAATGAGTAAAAAAGAAATCAAGAAAAGTATCCACTGTACAATTGCACTAAAAATAATAAGACACCTAGGAATAAGCCTAACCAAGATGTGAAAGTAAGATGACACACAGTAACAGAAAGACATTTTATGCTCATTGATTAGAAGAAAAAATATTTTAATATGTTTACACTACTCAAAGACATCTATTCATGTAGTTCAATCTCTATTAAAATACCACCAACATGTTTCACGGAGATAGGTCAAACAATTCTAAAATTTGCATAAAACCACAAAAGTCCATGAATAGCCAAAGCAACCTCAAGAAAATTTAAAAAGCTGGAGCCATCAGAATTCCTGATTTCAACTTATGTTTAAAAAATGTAGTACCAGTTAACCCTCAACTCTATGGTCAATTAATCTTCAACAAAGCAATAAAAAAATATCCTATAAGAAAAAACAGTTACTTCAAAAAATGCTATTGGAAAAACTGGATGGCAACATGCAAAAGCATGAACCTGGAATACATTATTTCATCATACACAAAACTAACTTCAAAGTGGATTTAAGACCTAAATTGAGACCTGAAACCATAAATTTCCTAGAGGCAAACACATGCAGTAACATCATTGACATCAGCCATAGAAACCTCTTTCTCAATATGTCTTCTGATGAAAGGGAAACAAAAACAAACCAACTCTATATCAAAATAAAAAGCTTCTGCACAGTGAAGGAACAATCAACTAAACCAAAAGATGTACTAAAGAATATCAGGAGGTATTTGCAAATAACCACTGAAAAATGATTATAAAGAAATTATAAAACTCATCAACAAAAATGAAATCGTCCAATTAAAAATTGGCAGAAGACATGAACAGACATTTCTGCAAAGAAGACATCCTGATAGGCAATAAACAAAGTTAGCTTACTCATAAGGATTGGCAAAATTGACAAATCTTTAGTTAAGTAGAGTAAAAAATGGAGACAAACTTATAGCAGACTTACAGACAACTGTTAAAACTCAACAACACAAAAACACACAACTTGCTTTATCAGTGGGCAAATAATTTGGATGGCAATACCTCTGAAAAAGATATGCAAGTGGACAATAAGTACATGAAGAAACTCAGTATCACTAATCATTAAGGAAGCACAACCAAAAGAAAATGAGAAGCCATTTCAAATTTATTAAGATATCTCAATCAAAACACAGAAATAACAAGTGTTGAGGAGAATTTGGAACTCTTGCCAACCATTGGTGAGAATATCAACTGGTATAGTCACTGTGGAAAAGAGTATAAAACTTCCTCAAAAATCCTTACACAGGCTTATTACATGAAACTAAATTCTTGTCTCTCTCTCTCTCAAAAATAAATAAAACTCTTAAAACATTTCAAAAAGGGGGGTGGAGCCTGGGTGACTCAGTCAGTTGAGCGTCCAGCTTCAGCTCAAGTCATGATCTCACGGTTAGTGGGTTCGAGCCCCACACCAGTCTCTGTGCTTACAGCTAACTCAGACCCTGGAGCCTGTCTTCAGATTCTACATGTCCCTCTCTCTCTCTGACCTTCCCCTGCTCGCTCGCTCTCTCTATCTCTCTCTTTCTCAAAAATAAATAAAACATTAAAAAAATTAAATAAAAAGAAACTGAATTCTAATTCTGGACAAATGTCCAAAGGTATGGACAGCAGACTTTCTAACAGATATTTGTTCAACCATGTTTATAACAACGCTATTCACAGTTACTAAAAAATAGATATACCCATTGGTGAATGAATGTATAAGCAAAATCGTAATACATAAAATGGAATTAGTCTGTCTTAATATGAAAGGACATCTAAAACGTGTCACAACATGGATGAACACTGAGGACATCATGCTAAGTCATAAAAAATCACACAAGTCATGTAATCAAGTATGATTTTATATGAATAAGATACTTAGAGTAGTAAAATTCATAAAGAAAGAAAGTAGAAAGATGGCTTCCTGGCGTTACGGGGCATGGTGAGATAAGAAGTTATGTTGAATGGGTATAGAGTTTCAGTTTTGCAAAATGAAAGAAATTCTGAACTCAGTGGTAGTGACGGTTGCACAACATTGAACCACTTAAAATGGTAGAGATGGGAAATTTTATGTTATGTGTGTTTTAGCACAAAAGAGGGACAATTAGAAAATTAAATTCAACATTAAAGCAAGGCATATTGCAAGTGAATGATGGAAGAAAATGTACAATAAAGAATCTACTTTAAGAAACAAAACAGGGGTGCCTGGGTGGCTCAGCTGGTTTAGCTGGCTTTGAGCCCCAGGCCAGCTGTGTGGTGACAGCTCAGAACTTGGAGCCATATTCTGAATCTGTGTCCTCCTCTCTCTCTGCTCTCCCTTGCTCATGCTCGCGTGCTCTCTCTCTCTCTCTCTCTCAAATAAATATACACTTAAAATAGAAATATAAAGTAACAAAACAAATGAACAAAGAGGAAGAAAAAGAGAAGGAGACAAACTAAGAAACAGACTCTTACTTATAGAAAACAAATTGGTGGTTATCAGAAAGGAGGTGGGTCAGGAGATGATAAAATAGGTGATGGGAATAAACGAATGCACTTGTGATGAGCACTGGGTATTGCATGGAAGCGTTGGATCATTACATTGTACACTTGAAACCAATATTATGCTCTATGTTATGTAACTTGAATTTAAATAATATATTTATTTATGTATTCATTCATTCACTTATTTGTTTATTGAAAATGTTGATTTACAGAGAAAGGGAGAGAAAGTGTGAGCAGGGGCGTGCCAGAGAAAGATAGGCAGAGATTGGATCCCAATCAGGCTTCATTCTCAGCAGGGAGGGCAACACAGGATTGGAATCACTCTCCTGAGACCATGACCTAAACAGAAGTCAAGCAAGTGTCAGATGTTTAACCAACTGAGCCACCCAGTCGCCCTTAAAAATATATTTTTGAAAGACGACAAAAAGCCAGATGTGAAAAACACCAACTTAATTTTAATCTCCACCACAGTATTGATTAGCTCTGTTGCTATTACATGGAGTTCAGTTTTACATTTTGTAATTGTGAAGATAATATAAGATAACATTAACAATATTTTACAAATTTTACTCAAGATTAAAAGATTAATGAGGAGATATATACACAAATATATGAAAATGTATTTTGTGGACCTACAAAGGTTACATATAAACCAAATATATTTTACAGATAAATTATTAGCAATGATGAGATCTGATGCCATCATTAATATTGGTAAAAATTTTCATACACATAACATTTAACAACTTTTTGAATCATAAAAACACAGAATAATGCCACTTTAATATCCATTAGCATATGTAGCTGCATTAATTACATGCTTCTTCAAAGTCCCAAGTGGATTTCTCAACAGAATCCTTTATCCATTCCTCTAAGCAGCATAGTAAAGCCAGGGATGATGTCACTTTCCTACTTCTCTTTATACATTTAACCCAGCAACACTTCATTTACCCCTGTAAGTGAGGTGCACAGTGTCTTCTGATGATGGATTCCACCAGACAGGTAGGCACAACTGCAGGAGCAAAAGGGTTAATTATTGTTCTTGACTTATTCTCTTTTGGTCTTGCTAGTAGTTCTTGGCACTATTTCCAAACTTTTTCTTTATTATCTCTTTTTTTTTCTCCATAATATTTTATTGTCAAATTGTTTTCCATACAACACCCAGTGCTCTTCCCCTTAAACACAAGGTTTCCTCCTGAAACAACGTATACCATTTATGTACTCAATTATATTAGGAAATGAGTTTTAAATTCTTAATTATTGATAGAAAGGCAGAATATGTATTTCCTATATTGTTGAATTATTTTTCCCCAGAAAGTGAAATTTTGCAGAAGAAGAATAACTAATTTTAATTAGAAAATAATTAATTCTGGTAATTAAAACACTAAGACAAATATCTTAATTATATATATATATATATATATATACATGTTTTTGTGTTTAAACTCATCACAGTTTGCCTAAAAGCCAAATTATAAATTGTGAGAGGAAGACTGTATTTAAGGAAGAGTTACAAGCTGTGGAACCCACTTCTGGTCTGAGATGGCCATCTTCAGGAATCTGATTTTTTTTAATCAGTTCAAGGATAAAATAAGATAAATAAGTACCTAATAGTCTCCTGGGGGAAATAAAGCATACAAAGCTATGTAACAATTGCTGAAATATGCTCAGCCTCAAATAAAAATTCCATATAATCTGCTACCATTTAAGATTATTATGGCCCACCTTAAATACTCAGTAAGCTGTTTACATGAACTTCAGGGAATTGGACAGAAAGGAGTAGAAATGAACAAGCAGGCAAGTTGCCCTGCTGGTATAGACAGTACTTGCACTGTCAAGTGTCCTGCATAGGCTGTGCAGTGTGGCTTGATCACAGTCACCACCATTTATCAAAGCACATTAATGACCAGCCCAGCAACCCCAGACACCCTCCTGCTTCTCATTTATTCATTCAGCAAACTGTTGCAAGGTCTTCAGTGTGCTAGCCACCATGCTGGTTCTTACTTCACTTTAACCACAAGTATAGATTAGGTCAATGGGTGTGTTTTGCATTTTACTTGACTGTTTTTAAATGTTTCACAAAGTTCAGATTCCATCTGCTAGTAAAAGTAAGATTTGACAGGAAGATATATATATATATATTTCCAGTGAGTTTTACACTTGTTAGATATTTATACTAAGATATAGAATAGGGACACCTGCATGGCTCAATCAGTAAAGTGCTAAGCTCTTGGTTTCCACTCTGGTCATGATGTCACTCTTTGTGGGTTTGAGCCCTGCTCCAGTTCTGGGCTGACAATAAGGCACCTCCTTGGAGTTCTCTCTCTCTTTCTCTGCTTGACCACACCTGTGCTCTCTGTCCCTCTCTGTCCTGCTCAATATAAGTTAATAAACTTAACAAAAGACATATAAATGATTTGCCATGCTGTCTACTATTTCAGCATCCGAGAGTGTAGGAGTATTGGTAAGGGTTTTTAAAATTTAACATTTAATGTCAAAAAATTAAGAAGTTACAAAGTTCATAATGTCCATAAGAGAAAAGGTAGAAGAAGTTGTTGCTGCTTGTTCTTCAGAAAGGACAGATGTATTCTGTGTGTATTACTTTCTCATTGCTTTGTGGCTGTTTTAAGATTATGCTTTAAATAAGTTTTATATAATATTTTCCTTAATAGTATAACTGTAACCAAGTTTAAATTTTTTAATGTTTATTTATTTTTGAGAGAGAAAGAGAGCGTGAGCAGGAGAGAGGCAGAGAGAGGGATAGACACAGAACCTGAAACAGGCTCCAGGTTCTGATCTGTCAGCGGGGAGCCTGACATGGGGCTCAAACTCCGGGACTGCAAGATCATGACCTGAGAGGAAGTCAGATGCTTAACCTACTAAGCAACCATAATGCCCCTAAAAGTAATAAAGTTTAATTCTGCTTATTTCAGGGACACTCGCATGGCTGTCAGTTACACACTGAGCTCTTGGTTTCCACTCAGGTCATAATGTCACTGTGGGGTTGAGCCCTGCCTTTGGCTCTATGCTGACAGCAAGGGCCCTCATGGGGATTCTCTTCCCCTCTCTCTGCTCTACCACGCTCGGGCTCACTCACTCACTCTCTTGCTCTCTCCCTCAAAATAAATTAGTTAATGAACTTAAGAAAAACAAAAATATATAAATCAGAATTTGCCAGTGAAAAGCAAGATAGAGAAAAAAAGATGAATTCGAGTCTGTTGTAACCCACCGAGATCAAACTCACTCAGGCAACAGTCAAGAGAGTTTTTGAGAGCTTTATTTCAGATTATTTCAGTTCGGCCAAATGGCTCCTCCCAGGTGATGGAAGTACCAAGGGAGTGCTCTCTGGGTTGGAGCATGGGGTTTTTAAGGGTTTTGCGAGCACGTCATTTATTAGTCAATTACAGGTTGTAGCACCTTATAGTAAGCAGTAGTATCTTTACACATACACATTACTTTTGGCGGGAATCTATAGGTTTTAGAGTTCTTTGTCTCCAATGAAGTTTGAAATGACCAATCACAGCACAAGGGGAGGGGGAGCAAGCGGTTTTACAGAAGCAAGAACTTTTGAAGTAAAAGGGGTGTGGTTACCTGATACAGAGTCCTGGGAAACAAATTTAGCAAGCAAGTGAGCATGTGTAGAAGCAGATTGCGAAGACAATGCGCTGGTCTTGTTTGTTCAAGACTCAAGGTTACAAAGTTGTTACATATATTTCCCCCCTTCTACTAGTTTCTTGCAAGGGTTCACAAACAGTGGACAATTTTCAGTTGCCTCATCACCCACTGTCTGTTGTCCTAGTTCCCTGGTTAGGGTAGTCTCTAACAGAGTCAGAGATTTCCAAGAGCTGCCCAATTTTCTTCTCAGCATGTCAATTTCCATAAGAAATTATTTGCTATGTGCCTGAAAGAAGATTATGTTTGGGGAAAAATAAAGTAAATGGTAGTGACCATATAAATCCAAATTTTCTCTTCTGACATTAGAGCTTTAAGAAATGAATTTCAAATTGGAGAAGTATGTACTAGGGAGAAGTAAGATGAACTTCTTGGGATGCCAGGGTGATTCAGTCAGTTAAGCATCGGATTTCAGCTCAGGTCATGGTCTCACAGTTGGTGGGTTTGATCCCCACATTTGGTTTTCTGCTCTTAGCTGGAGGCTGCCTAGGATCCTCTGTCTCCCCTGCTCTCTGCCCCTCCCTTGCTTCTGGTCTCTCGAAAATATATAAAAATTTAGAAAATGAGATTCTCTCTAGAGCTTTGAACCAGAGCTAAAATATCTATTTTATAAAGGCACTTGGGGACTCTGTCAGTTGACTGACAGAGACTTTGGCTCAGGTCATGATCTCACCGTTCATGAGTTCTAGCCATGCATAAGGTTCTGTGATAACAGCTCAGAGCCTGAAGCCTGCTTCAGATTCTCTCTCCCTCTCTGCCTGTGCCCCATTCATATTTTGTCTCTTTCTCTTTCTCAAAAATAAATATTTAAAAAATTACACACAAATATATGTAATTATGTTATTTCTATAAATTAAATATAAAAGTCCAAGCTATTTCTTCATTGATCCTTCATTGATACTTCATAATAATTAACATTGATATGATTTCTTAACAAATTAATATGTGTGTATCTGTATCTGGTCATGTTCTAAGCACTTTTATTATTTTCCCTCATCGTCACCACACCTGAGCTCCAAAATTAAGCTTATCCTTCATTTTATATAAAGTGGACAGAGAAATGGTGAGTAAAGGGGGTAAGTTGGGTCTATGGTTGCTGAGATTCTAAGTATCTCACCTAAAGAAAGGCTCACAGGCCTCTAAAGGGTCATTCATGTGTAAGAAACTTGACCTTTACCTGGCGTGTGCATTGCTCACCTACAAAACCACAAAAACTTCACAGGGAAGCCTGCTTCTACAGATAAAAGGGTCTCTAATATTTGATATGGGTTTTCCTCAAATTATGTTTAATTTACAGTCTACATCTTCCTTAAATGGAATATACCTCCAAGAAATGTAAAATTATTCTTGATGGTACTCAAAGCACTGATGTTAAATAAGTTTAGACTTGCATAACAAAAATTCTAGAAATATAACTTCACTTTTTCAATGATTCAATTATTTGCCATGTTTGCTTAAGTTATCCTCTCTGTAAATATATGTTAATGTATGACATTATCTATCATGAGGAAAGGTGATGATATAAACTGTGGCAATTTCAATATTAGTTACCAACTACTCTGACCCACAGTTGTAATTTTTATCTTGTGATAAGTTCATTAAATAATAATTGATTAATAATCCCCAATCTATAGGCCCATGGGACTTCCCATTTTTAGTACAAGTTGCTGTACACAAACATTAACACAAAAATTCCCAGTAAGCATTTCTTTTCTTTTCTTTTTCAGTAAGCATTCCTTAAATCATTTCAGGTGATTCCACTTCACGAAGGACCCATTGCCTCCAAAGCTCTCCTTGGTAAAGTTGTGGTCTAGATGAACTTGGGTCTAGGTGAACCCTGATGGACAACAAAAATTGGATGGTCAATGAAACTGAACAGTCCAATTTCATCCTGGTGGGAATTTTCAGTCAGTCAAAATACCCAACTCTCCTCTGTGTGATCATTTTTATGGTTTTCTTGTTGGTATTGTCTGGAAACTCTATGTTGATATTTCTGATATACTCTGTTGCTCACCTCCACACCCCTATGTACTTTTTCATCAGCCAGTTGTCTCTTATGGACGTGATGTACATTTCCATCACTGTGCCCAAGATGCTTATGGACCAGGTGATGGGTGTGAATAAGATCTCACCTCTCGAATGTGGGATGCAAATGTTTTTCTATGTGACACTAGGAGGTTCAGAATGTTTCCTTCTAGCCTCCATGGCCTATGACCGCTATATGGCCATCTGCCAGCCTCTTCATTATCCTCTCCTCATGAATCATAGGGTTTGTCTCCTACTGGCATCAGGCTGCTGGTTCCTGGGATTTTTGGATGGATTCATGCTCACATCTGTCACCATGACCTTTCCCTTCTGTAGATCTCGGGAGATCCATCATTTCTTCTGTGAAGTCCCTGCCGTAGTTAAGCTTTCCTGCTCAGACACATCCCTCTATGAGACACTCATGTACCTGTGTTGTGTCCTCATGCTCCTCTTCCCGGTGACAGTCATTTCAAGCTCCTATGTTTTCATCCTCCTCACCATCAACAGGATGAACTCAGCAAAGACCCAGAAGAAGACTTTTGCTACTTGCTCCTCCCATATGACTGTTGTCATCCTCTTTTATGGGGCTGGAGTCTACAACTACATGCTTCCCAGATTTTACCACACCCCTGAAAAGGACATAATGGTATCTGTTTTTTATACCATACTCACTCCACTGCTAAACCCCTTAATCTATAGTCTGAGGAATAAAGATATCACAGGGGCATTAAAGAAAAATATTGAGTGTGGGAACTGTCTTTCAAGAAAATAGAAAATAGAAAACTTAGATGTTAATATATTTTTCTTATCTCTGCATGTCAGAACGTTAGAAGTTTAAGCCAGTGGTATTTCTTAGACCCTAATACCAAGGAGTCTTATATCATATTCACAAACTATTTTATGAATTGCTTCAATACGACAATTGTCTTTAATTCTAAACTCCTCCAGTATAATGTATTGTACTGTTGTAATATTTTATGTAACACGAAGTAAAGATTATAGCTACACTCATTATATAGAAGAATATCCCCATTCTTATGAAATACATAATGAAATAATTAGAGGATAAAGGTCTTGTGGAGGTATAAAATGTTCTCAAATGTAAAGGAGGAAAAGGCATATAGAAAGAGGGGAAAGGATGGAGTGAAGAAGGGAGAGAAAGAGAGAGAAAAATTTAGATTGACAGCAAAGGGATGAAGCTGAGCTGGTAGAAGGTTAGTAATAGAGGAGTGTAGGCAAAGAAAATATGATGTCCACTGTACCTCTCTCAATTATGCTACTTTTCCACAAATTTGAAATTAACTCCAAATAAATAGTTAAAACAGTCACTCACACACACACTTATATTTTGAGTTTTTATTATGTATGATGGCAATGTGACAAAAAATCATAGGAAACAAGTAAATTTTAAAGTTGCATTTTATTGCTGAGACAATCCACTTACATTTATCTACAGAGTCCAACCTTAGAGATATTTAGAGAGGATTAATAATTCTGCTATGTGGTATTCCTAAGATTCAGGATGTGTAAGTGATGGTGAGAAATATTAAATCATGGTGGAAGGAAGACTTAATGAAGGTTCATACACAAGGTGATTTCTGATCTGAGGTTTCTCTTTTTAAAATTTAGTTAGCTAACACACAGTGTAATATTTCATTCAGGAGTAAAATTCAGTGATTCATCACTCCCAGTGCTCGACACAACAAGGGACCTTCTCAGTATCAATCACCCAGTTCCCACATCCTCCCTCCATCAGCACTCAGTTAGTTCTCTACTTTTTTAAAACTATAATTCATTGTCAAATTGGCTAACATATGGTGTGCCAAGTGTGCTCTTAGTTTGTGGAGTAGATTCTGATAGTTCATCACTTACATACAACACCCAGTGCGCATCCCAACAAGTGTCCTCCTCATTCCCATCACCTGCTTTCCACTCCCCCCCATCAACCATCAGTTTGTTCTCTGTATTTTAGGTTCTATCTGGTTTGCCTCCTTCCCTCTCTGTTTGTAACTATTTTTCCCCCTTCCCTTCCCCCATGGTCTTCTGTTATGTTTTTCAAGTTCCACTACAAGTGACTGCCTTATTTCATTTAACATAATACCATCCAGTTCCATCCATGTTGCTACAAATGGCAGGATTTCATTCTTTCCCATTGCCAAGTCGTATTCCATCGGATATATAAACCATATCTTCTTTATCCATTCATCAGTTAATAGACATTTAGTCTCTTTCCATAAACTGGCTATTGTTGAATGTAAAGCCATAAACATTGGGGTACATGTGACCCTATGAACCAGCTCTTCTGTATCTTTGGATAAATTTCTAGTCGCACTATCGCTGTGTCAGAGGGTAGATCTATTTTTAAGTTTTTGAGGAAACTCCTCACTGTTTTACAGAGTGGCCTCACCACTTTGCAATACCACCAACACTGCAAGAGGGTTCCCATTTTCCACATCCTCAAAAGCATCTGTTGTTTCCTGAGTTGTTTATTTTCGCCACTCTGACTGGCATGAGGTGGTATCTCAGTGTGGATTTGATTTCTATTTCCCTGATGATGAATGATGTTGAGTATTATTTCATGTGTCTGTTAGACGCCTGCAGGTCTTCTTTGGAAAACTGTCTATTCATGTTTTCTGCCCATTTCTTAAACGGATTATTTGTTTTCTGGGTGTGGATTTTGGTGAGGTCCTTATAGATTTTGGATACTAGCCCTTTATTGGATATGTCATTTTCAAATATCTTTTCCCATTTTGTTGGTTACTTTTTAGTTTTGCTGATTGTTTCCATTTCACTGAAGAAGCTTCATATCTTGATGAGGTCCCGATGGTTCATTTTTGCTTGTAATTCCCTTGCCTTTAGAGATATATTGGGCAAGAGATTGATGCACTTGAGGTCAAAGAGGGAGTTGCCTGCTTTCTCTGCTAGGATTTCGATGGTTTCCTGTCTCACATTTAGATCTTTCGTCCACTTTGTGTTTATTTTTGTGTATGGTGAAACAAAGTGGTCGAGTTTCATTCTGCATGTTGCTGTCAAGTTCTCCCAGCACTCTTTGCTAAAAAGGTTGTCTTTTTTCCTTTGAATACTCTTTCCTGCTTTCTCAAACATCGGTTGGCCATACAATTTTGGGTTTAATTCTGGGTTCTCAATTCTATTCCATTGGTCTTTGTGTCTGTTTTTGTGCCAATACCATACTGTCTTGATGATGACAGCTTTGTAGTAGAGGCTAAAGTCTGGGATCATGATGTTTCTCACTTTGGTTTTCTTTTTCAATATTACTTTGGCTATTCAGGGTCTTTTGTGGTTCCAAACAAATTTTAGGGTTGTTTGTTCTAGCTTTGAGAAGAATGCCAGTGCAATTTTGATTAGGATTGCATTGAATGTGTAGATTGCTTTGGGTAGTATTGACATTAGAACAAGATTTATTCTTCCAATCCATGAGCATGAAATGTTTTTCCATTTCTTTGTGTCTTCTTCAATTTCCTTCATAAGTTTCCTATAGTTTTCAGCATACATATTTTTAAGTCTTTGGTCAGGTATATTCTTAGGTATTTTGTCGTTGTTGGTGCAATTGTAAATGGGATCAATTTCTTGATTTCTCTCTCCATCGCTTCATTATTGGTGTGTAGAAATGTAACTGCTTTCTGTGCATTGATTTTGTACCCTGTGACTAGCAGCATTTTGGTGGAGTCTTTTGGGTTTTCCATGTGGAGTATCATATCATCTTTGAAACATGAGACTTTGCCAGTTTTGATGGCTTTTATTTTATTTTATTGTCTGATTGCTGATGTTGGGACTTCCAATACTATGTGAGGCTACAGTTGTGAGAGGGAACATCCCTGTCATGTGTCTGAGCCCAGGGGGAAAGCTCTCACTTTTTCCCCCACTGAGTAGGATATTTGCTGTGGGTTTTTCATATATGGATTTTATAATGTTCAGGTATGTTCCTTCTATCCCAACTTCCTTGAGGTTATTTATTAAGAAAGGATGCTGTAATTTGTCAAATGATTTTTCTGCTTCTATTGACAGATTTAAATGGTGCTCACCTTTTCTTTTATTAGAGTGATGTATCACCTTGATTGATTTGCCAATATCGAACCACCCCTGCAGCCCAGGAATCAATACCACTTGTTCATGGTTAAATTCTTTTTATATGATGTTGATTTAGACAAGATTCAGTATCCTGTTGAGAATTTTTGCATCCAGATTCATCAGGGATTTGGGCCCATAGTTTTCCTTTTTTGTGAGGTCTCTGTCTGTTTTGGGGATCAAGGTAATGCTGACTTCATAGAGGAACTCCAGAATTTTTCCTTCCATTTCTATTTTTTGGAACTGTTTGAGAATAATAGGTATTAACTCTGCTTTAAACGTCTGGTAGGATTCTCCTGGAAAGTCATCTGGTCCAAGACTCTTATTTGTTGGGAGATGTTGATAATGTATTCAATTTCTTCACTAGACATGGGTCTGGTCAAAACTTCCATTTCTTCCCATTTGAGTTTTGGTGGTGTGTGGGTGTGTGGGATACGTCCATTTCTTTCAGGTTGTCCAGCTGGTTGGCATATAATTTTTCACAGTACTCTCTGATTCTTGATTGTATTTCTGAGGGATTGGTTGTGACAAATCTATTTTCATTTGTGATTTTATCTCTTTGGTTCCTTTCTCTTTTCTTTGTGAGAAGACTGGCTAGGGTTTCATCAATTTTATTTATTTTGTCCAAAGAACAACTCTTACGCGGTTTCATTGTCATTCTGCTTCTAGTTCTTTTAGGTGTGCTGTTAGATTTTGTATTTGAGATTTTTCTTGTTTCTTAAGATAACCCATGATTGCAATGTATTTTCCTCATAGGACTGCCTTTGCTGCATCCCAAAGTGTTTGTGCTGATATGTTTTCATTTTTATTTGTTTCCGTATATTTTTAAAAGTTCTTCTTTAATTGCCTGGTTGACCCATTGTTCTTTAGTAGGATGTTCTTTAACCTCCATGCTCTTGGAGGTGTTCCAAAATTTTCCTGTGGTTGATTTCAAGTTTCATAGCATTGTGATATGAAAGTGTGCATGGTATTATATCAATTCATGTGCAATTATTGAGGGCTGTCTTGTGATCCAGTATGGGATCTATCTTGGAGAATGTTCCACTTGAGAGGAATGTGTATTCTACTGCTTTAGGATGAAACGTTCCAAATATACCTGTCAAGTCCGTTTGGTCTAGTGTATCGTTCAGAGCCACTGTTTTTTATTCATTTTATGTCTAGATGACCTGTCCATTGTTGTAAGTGGAGTATTAAAGTCTCCTGAAATTATCACATTTTTAACAATAAGATTGCTTATGTTTGTGATAAATTGCTTTATATATATGGGTGCTATCAAATTGTGTGCCTAAGGCTTTATAATTGTTAGCTCTTACTGATGGATATACCCCATAAATATGA
This sequence comes from Suricata suricatta, assembly GCF_006229205.1. Taxonomy (NCBI): domain Eukaryota; kingdom Metazoa; phylum Chordata; class Mammalia; order Carnivora; family Herpestidae; genus Suricata; species Suricata suricatta. The sequence goes on from NC_043705.1 coordinate 3,990,006, forward strand.
TCTAATGCCCTTCTTCATCTTTTGTTACAGCCTTTACATAAACTCTCGTTTGTCTGATACAAGTATGGATACTTCAGCTTTCTTTTGACTTCCAGAAGAATGACAGATAGTTCTCTATCGCCTCACTTTCAATCTGAAGGTGTCCACAGGTCTAAAATGGGTCTCTTTTGGATGGCAAATAGATGGGTCTTGGTTTTTTTTTTTTAATCCATTCTGATACCATATGTCTTTTGATTGTAGCATTTAGTATTTTTACATTCAGTGTTATTTTTGAAAGATATGGATTTAGACTCCTTTTGTTCTCTGTAGGTTTCATGTTTGTAGTGATATCTCAGGTCCTTTGTGGTCTTTGCAGCATTCCACTCACAGTGCCCCCCTTAGGTCTCTTGTAGGGCTGGTTTAATGGTGATGAGCTCCTTCAGTTTTTGTTTGTGTGAAAAAACCTTTATGTCTCTTTCTATTCTGAATGACAACCTTGCTGGATAAAGAATTCTTGGCTGCATATATTTTCTGTTCATCACATTGAAGGTTTCCTGCCCTTCCTTTCTGGCCTGCCAAGCTTCAGTAGATAGCTCTGCAACCACCCTAATAGGTCTCCCTCTGTATGTTAGAGCCCTTTCATCCCTAGCTGCTTTCAGAATTCTCTTTATCTTTGTATTTTCCCAGTTACATTCTCATATGTAATGCAGAAGATCATTTCAAGTTATGTCTGAAGGCAATTTTCTGTGCCTCTTGGATTTCTATGGGTTTCCTTCCCCAGATTGGTGAAGTTCTCTGCTATGATTTGTTCAAGTACACTCCTGCAATTTTTTCTCTCTCTCTCTTTTCTTCTGTAACTCCTATGATATGGATAATTTTACGTTTCATTGAACCATTTATTTCTATAATTCTTCCCTTGTGGTCCAGAATGTTTTTACCTTGCTTTTCATCAGACTCATCTTTTTTTCTATGATTTTATCTTCTATTTCACTTATTCTCCCCTCTCCCTCTTCCCTTGGTGTCACTGTCTCTAGTTTATTTTGCCCTTGATTTACAGCATTTTAAAATTCATCATTACTATCTTTTAGTTCCTTGATCTCTGCATCAATATGTTCTCTGTTGTCTTCTATGTTTTTGCAAGCCCAGCAATTAATCTTATGACTCTAATTTTAAGTTCTTGTTCAGTGTTATTGTTTATATATATTGTGGCCAATTTTTTTTTACCTCTCATTTCTTCCTGGAATTTCTTTTGTGTAGAATTCATCATTTTAGCTAGTTTTCTGTCCCTAATGGGTTCTTATGTGCCCAACACCAGCCAGCACTACTATATTAAACAGGGGTCATACATTATACATAATCTGACCCTTCAGGAGATGTTTGTGGAGTATGATACTTGCTCTCTTTTACTGTGATTCTGGTTGCTTTATCTCCCTACTTGTAGTGATATTTTCAACCTTCCACCAGGTGTGTTTTGATTGTTCCTTCAAGTAGCCCTTTGAAGAAAACAAACAAACAAACAAATACACACTCAGTCAAGTAAAACAGCTAATAATACAATGAGGTGAGGGCATTGTTGATGGAACAGGGTTTTTCCCATAGAAAGAGAGAAATGACAAAGGTGGAGAAAATGTGTAGAAAAGATATTGAGAGAGAAAGAGAGAAAAATTAAAAGGAAATATAAAACAGGTACAAATAGTATAGATTAAAGATGTCTGGTTAAACACACCAAAAACGAGAATAACCAGACTTGAGGAAGAAAGAAATAAGGAGAGAAGGAAGAAAATTAATATATATTATAGATAATATATATCAATATGTATTATATATTCTTTATATATATTATACACCTCTTAACATATACGTGTGTGTGTGTGTGCGCGTGTGTGTGTGTGCGTGTGTGTGTGTGTGTGTGTGTGTGTGTAGAATTCTCCAGGACGTAAATCAAGAAATGCAGGGTCCCTTGAACTGGTGGCAGTGCTGGTTTGAAAGAGGGGCTGTATTGTTCTTCAGGGTCAATCCCGTTCTAGTAGATACACAGTTTACCAGGGTGCAGTGGCACCCTTTGGTATAGGTGGGTCCCATCTCCACTGTGGGCCCGCCATCCATTCCCTGAAGCCCCTCCTTGTTGGTGTTGGGGAGAAAATTGGTGACACCTCAATCTCTCCTCCATCGATCAGATGTCCAAAATCACTCTCTTCATGCTATCCTCACTGTGCTGCAAGTGGAACCAGGCAGTGTGCCCTACGCATCGACTCCTACACCTCCCTGGTGCTTGACTATTATTTAAATCCAGATGTCTCATAGGGTCCTGTTCCATGCACCCCATTTCCAAGGAAGTGCTCCTCTGCCTGCTGATAATGTGGTCTCTGGCTGGCAGGTACAGAGAGTCTTTGTCTTGTGAATGGTTATATACCTTCTTCTCACAGCACTTCAGGGAGAGTATTGCTTTCTCACACTGCAGACTGCAATTCTGAACTAGTTATGAAGCCCAGGGCTGGCTACCCTCCTCCCCAAGTCTGCAAACTGGGCAGCTGTCCCCAGTCTTGAGATAGTCCCAGAGATAGAGATTAGGTCTTTCTACATCTTGGTCCATGGTTCTCTTTTGTCCAGATGCAGTCCTTCACTTCCTCAGCCTCTCCTTCTCTTCTGTTTGTATTTCTGCAGAAGGGGATACCACCCATCCATGCATAGGCAGCTCATTTCATCTCTCCCCGTTCCCAATCATGCACCTATGGCAGGTGAGATTGTCCCTGTGGGTACCTGGAGATGTCTTTGTCACTCTGCAGCCCAGACTCTTGGAATTCAAAGTCCTTTGGTCTCAACACTGGTGTGTTTGAGAGAAGAGGGAATTTCGGGTTTCCATACTTCACCATGTTTGAGAAATAGCTGTTCTCTAATGTTAAGAGCCTCTTGTGGCTTCCCTGTCTTCTCCTTGTCCCTCCTCATATTTCATCTGTTTCATTTCAGAAACCTTATATATGAGTGAAATCATATGATAATTACATTTCTCTGATTGAGCTATCTAGCTTAGCATAATAGGTTCTAGCTCCATTCACTAAAGGCAAATGGCAAGATTTCATTCTTTCGAGATGTGTGTGTGTGTGTGTGTGTGTGTGTGTGTGTGTGTTTGTGTGTGTGTATCAGTTGATGAACATTTGGCATCTCTCCATATTTTGGCTATTGTTGACAATGCTGCTCTAAATATTGGGGTGCATATATTTCTTTGAATCTTTATTCTTCATCCTTTGAGCAATACCTAATAGTGCAATTTCTGTATCATATGGGAGTTCTATTTCTAGTTTTTTAATGTTTATTTGTTTAGTTTGAGAGAGAGAGAGAGAGAGAGAGAGCGAGAGAGAGAGCAAGCGAGCATGTGTGAGCAGGAGAGGGTCAGAGAGAGAGGGAGAAAATGCCAAGCTGGCTCCATACTGCCAATGCAGAGCCCCACACATCACTTGATTCAACATCAGGGTTTGATTCATGTGAGATCATGACCTGAGCCGAAATCAAGAGTAGAATGTCCCAACCAACAAGACACTCAGACACTCCTACTTTCAGTTTTTTGAGGAACTTCCTACTGTTCTCCAGAGTGATTACACAAGTTTGCTTTCCCACTAACAGTGTAAGAGGCTTCCACTTTCCCCACATCCTCGCCAATATCTGTTATTTCTTGTGTGGTGAACTTTAGCCATGCTGATGAGTGTGAGGCAATATCTCACTGTTGTTGTGATTTGTATTCTCCTGATGATAAGTCATGTTGAACATCTTTTCATGTGTCCGATAGCCACCTGTATGTCTTATTTTGAAAAAAAATGTTCATATCTTTTGCCCATTTCTTAATGGAGTTGGTTGCTTAAGGGTGTTGTGAGTAATAAGTTCCTTATACATTTTAGATACTATTTCTTTATCAGATATGTCATTAACAATTATATTCTCCCCTTTCTTTGGTTGCCCTTTTAGGTTTGTTGTTTTTTTTTTTCTGTGCAGAAACTTCTTACCTTGATAAAGTCCTAATAGTTCACTCTTGCTTTTGTTTCCTTTGTCTCTGGCTATGTCTAGTAAGAAGTTGCTCCCTTTGAGGTCAAATTGGTTGCTGCCTGCTTTCTCCTCAAGGAGAAATGGTTTCCTGTTTCACGGATAGGTCTTCATCCATTTTGAATTTATTTTTGGACATAGTATAAAAATCTGGTCCAGTTTCATTCCTCTTCATGTCACCGTCCAGTTTTCCGAGCACCATTTGTTGAAGGCTGGTTTTCGTTTTTTGATTTTTGGGGTTTTTTTTTGTTTTTTTTTTTACCAGTAAATGTTCTTTTCTGCTTTGTCATCATCAGTAAACCATATAATTTCAGGACTATTTCTAGGTTTCCTATCTGATATATTTTTTAAATTATTATTTATTACATTTTAAAATGTTTATTTATTTATTTTCAGAGAGACAGAGTGTGTGAACAGGGAGAAGCAGAATGAGAGAGTGAGAGAGAGAATCTCAAGTAGGCTCCATGCTGTCAACAGAGAGCCGAACATGGGGCCCAATCAAACAGGCCAGGAGATCATGACCAGAGCCAAAATCAAGAGTAAGATGCCTAACTGATTGAGACATCCAGGTGTCCCCCAAAATACATTATTTGGCAATATGATTCTTTAGGTGAACATAAAATAAAAGCTTCCCCAGACAAACAAAACTGAGGGAGTTTCTCTACACAAGAAATGCCTTACAAGAAATCCCCAAATAATTCTTCAAAAA
>NC_043705.1:3994828-4008135 GCF_006229205.1 Suricata suricatta
GCTGAAGCCGTTGGACACTGAACCGTGAGAGTCTGAGAGGAAAAGAAACGGAGTTCATGAAGAAGCCTCCAAGTGCATGATTGAGAACATGAGAAGATAAAAATGGGCTGGGACCCAGAGGCACAGAGAGGAGGGAGCCTCTTCCACAGAAAGCCACGGAGAGATGAGGGAAAGAGAAAGAGCAGCTGAAACTGCTCATAGAACTGTCTTTGGAGAAGAGAAAAAACGTCAGCCCTGGACAGAGAGGGATCCTATTATCCCATCTCTAACCACAGGACTTTCAGAGAAACATCCTATCTCTACCTGTGGCACTTTCTTTGGACTGGGCGCCCCATCCCAGGTGGGGGCAAGAGGGACTGCTCCCCTGCTCCCCCCACTTGATCCAGGCTAGGAAGTGGCCTGACCTGTGGGATTACATCTCCGGTGGTATCATTAAAGCATGAGGACTAAGATCTGGAAACGAGACAGGGCTTGGGTCATAGAATGCGGCCCACCTTGGCTATGCCCGCTTCACAGGAACATCAGACCCGAAAGAGAGATTTTTACCGCTTGGCTCCAGAAGGGACTGGGGCACCAACATTTCTCTCCCCATGGTGAGGTGAGACCTGCCTACACCAAACCACACCATCCCCACTGGAAAGCTGCCTTTTTTTTTTTTTTTTTAATCCAGAGCCTGGGTCAAGACCAACACTGATGCATTGCTGTGATTAACTCTAGATCAGTTCTTGCTATTCAGATATGTTTTCACTTATCTCATTCTTATCTCTCCCCTCTGCTGGACTGGGCACTCTGGTCATTGGTTTGCTTAAACACTCACATTTAATCCATTCTTTTGGTGAATATTCTACACCTCTGTAGTTGCCTTCCTTTCTTTCTCTCTCTGGAAAAGTCAGACTATATAGTCTCTTTGAGTAAGATTATCTTTGTTTCTTTCTCATTGTCTCCTACCATATTCTCCTCTTTCTCTCACTGAATTAACCCTTTTAGTCTCTCTACCTGGTCAATGTTCAATTTCACTTTCTCCCCACTGCTGTCATTTCTCTGTTTGTATATGCTCTTCCATCAGAACTGCCTCCACTTTGCTTTTTATTTATAGGTGGGATTTCTGGTTTTATGGTTTTGGACTGTCCTTTCTCTTCTGTTGTGTTTTGTTCCTCCCCTCCCCCCATTTTGGTTTGCTTGTTTGTTTGATTTGTCGGTGTGTTTGGGTGCTTTTGTTCCCTGTGTGTTTGTCTGTCTATTTTCCTTAAAAGGGTTACCTCAAGAAACAAGCCAATATTCATAGCAGCACTGTCAACAATAGCCAAATCATGGAAATAGCCTAAATATCTATCACCTAATGAGTGGATCAAGAAGATGTGGTATATATATATATATATATATATATATATATATATATACAATGGAGAATTACATACAATGAGAAAAAACGAAATATGGCCATGTGTAGCAAAGTGGATAGACCTCAAGGGTGTCATGCTAAGCAAAATAAGTCAGGTGGAGAAGGACAGATACCATACGTTTACACTCATAGGTCTAACAGGAGATCAGGAGAATGCTAATGGAGGACCTTGGGGAGGGGAAGGGGGAAACAGAGTTGGGAGAGACAGGGATGCAAAACCTGAGAGACTACTGAATACTGAAAAGGATCCAAGGGATGAAGGGGGAGGGAGTGAAGGGACGGAGGTTGTGGTAATGGAGGAGGGCACTTGTGGGGAAGAGCACTGGGTGTTATATGGAAACCAAATTGACAATAAGCTATTAAAAATTTAAAAAATGAATGTTAATTAAAAAAAAGAAACATTTACTTCGTGTTCTTTGCCAACCATATGAACCTTAAACGTGTTGTGCCTTTTCTGTGGTATCTTGCACGTTTGAAAGCCTCCTCTGTTCCAGCTTCCCATACTCATCAGAGAGCCAACTTTCAACAACGATTTCCAGATTCTTATATCAGTCCTTATTATTTGAACAAATTTGTGTATCACAGGTAGAACAGATGTGTCATTATGAGATGTGCGCTTTCACATGAGCATCAAGGGATATCATTTACAGTATAGCACTTCCTTGCATATCAAACTATGCAGGTTCAAATTCCTTCAAAGCAGCAACAATGTTGTATTCAGATTTTCATCACATCTAGGTGTTATTTTGAACTATAATATATTATAAGATACATATTTAATAAATGAATGAGTGAATATTTGATATATTGCTTCTCTCTTCTCTCTTTTTCTTTTTTTAATTCCTTCCTTTTTTCCTAATTAATTACATATTTCAAAACTTGGCTCAAATGTCACTTCAAGGAGGGACTCTCTTCTAAATGGAAGGAAGCTTCTATTCTGAGTTCATATTTTTCCTACAGTTTCTTACACTAGTAGGGATGTAAAGCCTACCATTTGATGGGCCTTTCAACCACTAGATACCTTCAGTTTTCGACCAGGTACACTTGGTGTGCATTATTTTGGTCTAGCAAATTAAGGATAATACAAGGTAAGCAGAAACAGGTTTGTCCCAGTAATAATTCATCACATTTAAATAAGCGTGTTTTATAAGGTACTGTCACTTACAACCAGCAAACAAAATACGAACTTAAAAAAAGGGAGTAAGACTGATATTTTAACTGTTTCTATGAAATAATTATATACTTACAGAAAATTTAAACCATATCCACATACATTATACTCAGGCTCAACAATTATTAATATTTTTCACCTCTTTTTCATTATTACCTTTCTTCTTCCTTCAATTAAAAATAAATGACATAGATTCATATGATATTTTCCTTTAAATGTTTTAATTATGTATTTTTAAAAATATGGAAGTTCTACAAAGTCAGGATACAGTTATCAACTTCAGTAAATATAACATCAATATAATGTAATTATAGAATATATTTTGAAAGGAGAAGAATTAGAAACTGGAAGAGTTTTATAACACAGGCAGATAATTCTTTAAATAAAAATGTAAAGATGAGATAAGACACAATTGTATAAAATTCTAAGGAATACAGTTGACATAAAATTCTGAACTTACAATGTGTAAAGAGAAGAAAAAACAATGCCGTTTTCCTATTTTATAGTTTCTTGAAAGACAGGTTCTACATTCAACATTTTCTTCAGAGCTCCCGTAACATCCTTATTTCTTAGACTATAGATCAAAGGGTTGAGCACAGGAGTGAGTATGGTGTAAAAGACAGATACCATCATGTCTTTTTCAGGTGTATGGTAGGACTTGGGGAGCATGTAAGTATAAATGGCAGCCCCATAGAAGAGGATGACCACAGTCATGTGGGAAGAACAAGTGGCAAAGGCCTTCTTCCGGCCTTCTGCTGAATTCATCCTGTGAATGGTGAGGAGGATAAAATAGTAAGAGCCTGAAATTACTGTCACAGGAATGAGAAGCATGAGGACACAGCACAGGTACATGAAAATCTCATAGACAGAGGTATCTGAACAAGAGAGTTTCAATACAGCTGGGACCTCACAGAAGAAATGATGGATCTCCCGAGATCTGCAGAAGGGGAAGGTCATGGTGATGGGAGTGAACAAGAAGCCATCCACTGAGCCCAGGAACCAGCAGCCAGATGCTATGAGGAGAAACATCCTGTGGTTCATGAGGATGGGGTAGTGGAGAGGATGGCAGATGGCCACATAGCGGTCATAGGCCATGGAGGCTAGAAGAAAAAATTCTGAACCTGCTAGTGTCACATAGAGGAACATCTGTATCCCACATTCTGTGGCTGAGATCTTGTTTACACCCATGACCTGGTCTATGAGCATCTTCGGCACAGTAACAGAAATGTACATCATGTCCATGAGAGATAGCTGGCTGATGAAAAAGTACATAGGGGTGTGGAGGCGGGCATCAGAATGTATCAGTAGGAGCAGGATGATGTTTCCAGACCAAGCCATCAGGAAAACCACAAAAATGACCAAACACAGGAGAACTGGGTGTTTGGATTCACTGAAAATTCCTACCAGGATGAAATCTGTCCTCCAAGTGTGGTTAGCCACCCAACTGGTGCTCTCCATGAAAATTCACTTGGACAACCTAAGAAACCTTCAGGGTTAATGGATCACTCACAGGATATGACCCGCTTAAATGAATGTTGAGAGAGAGAGAGAGAGAGAGAGAAAGGGAGAGAGAGAGAAAGAGAGAGAGAGAGAACCCAATTATGTTAACAGAAAGAAATTCCATGGTCCTGTAGATTTGGAGATTACAAATTACCTGTAATTCTATGTAATTCTATAACATTACCGGAAAACTAATAATATGCAACTGTGAGTAAAGAGAATTTATAACATACAGTGAGGTTGCATTGTTCATCATGAGTTTACTTTTTGACAGTATCCTTTACCAATAAGCATGTAAATTTGTTTAGGTATTTCCCTATGCAAACACAAAAGATGAATCAAGTACTATACATATGTGTCACTCTTCTAGAATTTTTGTGGTAGATCTCAGAATTTCATTAACCTCTCTTTTCTAAGGATCCAACTGAGATATTGAAAACTCTCCAAGGTGTATTCTATATAAGAAGATTTTAACACTTTTCACTGCATAGAAATATCCAATCATAACATTCTACAACTAAAGTTGATATAATGTTATAAGTCAACAATATCCCTCCCCAATGGAGAACAATCTAAAAAGCAACTATGACACAATTTGGGGGAAAATCTATATGAAATACTCGCACTCCCTTTCTCCTATAAGAATGAGTAACACTGTGAGGCTCTGTGGTTGTATGGAGTAATCCACAAATCCCCCAAAACAGGCCATGATCCTCACCAATGGCCAATCCCTTAGATAGCCTAGAGGCAGCATGTTGGAGTCCAGGCTCTGAGGCCAGACTGTGGCTGTGAGTTCAGCTTATCCTCTACACACTATTCCTCCATCTGCCATACATACAGATAAAGAGGATAAATATAATGTTTTATCTTACATATAGTTAGGACTAAACGATGAAAGTGCTTACAACATTACCAGTTATAGATGAATAAGCATATAGTATATAGTGCTAGTTTAAATGATTAATAGCTATAGTAATAATTATGCAGGATCTATGCAAAAGTTGGTTGTTACTATTATCATTTGATAATATAAGACCCATTATGTCAGGTTACCAGTTTAATATCTATCTATGCATTTAAGGATTTGATTTGATCATTTGTGTAGTCGTAAATAACTTGTGGGTGTAATATGCATATATCCATTATACACGTTCTTATTATATATGAATATAATTATTTTATATAAATATATAAACTTTAAATAATATATAGGGGCTCCTGGGTGGTTTGGTCACTTAAGTATCTGACTCTTGCTTTTAGCTCAGGGCATGATCTCACGGTTCACGAGTTTGGGCCCCTCATTGGGCTCTGCACTATCAGCATGAAGCCTACTTGGGGATTTTCTCTCTCCCTCTCTCTCTCTCTCTCTTTCTCTCAAAGTAAATAAATAAAAGAACTTTAAAAAAGAAAATATGTATATATTTCTTATTTTAACCTTGATTAAGTGGAGATTTATGTACAAATACATCCAATTTGTGTTTAGTACTTGTTTTTCCAAGTTGAAATTAATCTCCTTAAAGTTTCTACCATTTGCTTTAAATTTTAGAGGACAAAAAATAGGATGTAGCACATCATTGCCATTTAACAGAGAGGACTTTACTTGTTTTCCCAAATGTTACTTGCTTTAATGCGCATAGAAATTGATTGTTCATGAATATGAGATGCAAAGAGGAAAACTAAACAACACTAAGATATTTCTGACTCCAATTTACTGTTTCTTCCTCTCTCTTGCAGCTCACACCCAGTCTCTCTATCAGACACTGAGGATGAATCAAAAACAAGTTAAACTTATTTAAAATTAATAGAGGTCATGGTCAGTCTGTTCAGAAACAAAAATAGAAATGTGATTTGCAGCAGAATTCTAAAAGAGCTATAAAGTAAATAAAACCAATAAACACAAAATGTATCTTACCTTTATTAAGAGAATAAGTAATACCTTCTTTTACATTTCTCTTCTGAAATTTAAACCTTTACAACTTTTTAATTTTTGACATATTAAATGTCAAAATTCAAAAACCCTTTCAAAGAGGAAGGAAATACTGGCTCCTATTTCCAGGAAGTGTTCAGAGGCATTATGATATCTGGATATTTCAGGAAGAATTTCCAAATCTCAAACATATTTTATAGTTTTGTAATAAATCTAAAACTAATTAAACTAAGATCTAGGATGTTAAATTGTTGAGAACATGGAAAATGATTTTTATTTCTTATTACATATATACAAAAAATTTTGACACATCGCATCAAAAAATATGGTCTTTCTATCAAGTCCCACCCTCACTGACAGATTAAATCTGAACAATCTGAAAAATAAAAACAAAAGTCTGGTAAACTACAAAACACACCTGCTGACAAAGTCTGTATTTGTGCTCAAAGTAAATTAAGGACCAGCACAGTGAGCAACAAATGTGAAGACCTTGAAGCGGCTTGCTGAGTGAATGTAGGGAGACCAGAAAAGTACTTGGGGGAGCATAGGGAAATTTCTGCTGCACTTTTGTAATTGTGGGTCACTGAACAGCCCACGTGAGATACCAGACACACAAGGGAATACTGTCTGTACCATGCATGGCAACTGGCCCCTCTACTCATTGTTACTCTTCTCTAATATAATTCCTTACATTTCATGTAAACAACTTAGTATATATTTAACACAAAAAATTATTGACAGTGGTGGTGGATTAATAGCAAACCTTTATTTGAAGCTGACAGCTTCCTACAAATTGTTCTAATACTTTATCATAATGCTTTATCATTTCCCAAAATCTTATGAAGTACCTTTCATCTTATTCTCTCCTTTTACACATTAAAGAATCCAGATTCTTGGTCAGCTTAACACCACACACCACACTACAATGAGTGAAAAATAATGTCTCTGGCAGATTTGAGCCCATAAGTTGTAACTAAAGTCTCACACTTTGGGGGGACCTGATATTCCTTCCCTAATAGATAACTTGGATACTAAGGTCCCCATTGTCAGTTTTATTAGACAATATAAATATCAATTAGTTATTTATTTCTACTACTTTCTAACCCAGAAATGATGCCCCCTCAAAATTAAATCAGTAGTTTTCTTGTAAAATTTCAGTCTCAGAAAAATAAATGCATTATTCAATCATATAGCAAAATTGTATCTTCTGTCCACAAGTAGATGGAAAGCAAATACCCATTTTTATATTTGTTATGCAAAGATACTTAAGAGAAAAGTATTTAGTTTTTCTATTTACAAAGAGATAAAAAAATTGAGGACATTTTTTCAACAACTAGTGGAAAATATCAGAAACAGAGGAACAAGTCAAGATAGTTAGAAAATAATCACCCTTTTGTTCTTGCAGTTCTGTCTACTTGTCTGGTTGAATCCACCATCAGATGATATAGCCAGTCTCATCCAGATGAGCTAATGCAGTGTGACCAAGTTAAGTCTACAGAGAGAGGTAGGAGATCTTATCTATGCCCATTAAGCAAGTGGGTTTCTTTCAATAAATCCCCTCTGAGACTATATAGAAGAATGCAATTATAAGAGCTAAAGAAATAATAGGTATCCCTGTTGCACTATCCTGACTTTTGTCTTTTTAAAAGTCTTTTATTAATCTCAATACATATCAAAGTCTTTTTTTTCTCCTACTCCACTTTTTTTAATTTATAGTTTGTTTTCAAGTTGGTTTCCATATAACACCCAGTGCTCATCACAACAAATGCCCTCCTTCATTCCCATCTCCCCTTTTCCTCTCTCCCTCACCCTCATCAACCCTTAGTTTATTCTCATATTTAAGAATCTGTTATGGTTTGCCTCCCTCCCTCTCTTAACTATTTCCTCTCCCCCTCCCCCATTGTCCTCTGACAAGTTTCTCCTGTTTCACATATGAACGAAAACATATAGTATCTGGTCTTCTCTACCTGACTTATTTCACTTAGCATGACATTCTCGAGTACCACTCACGTTGTTACAAATGCCCAGATTTCATTTTTTCTCGTTGCCATGTAGTATTCCATTATATACATAAACCACATCTTCTTGATCCATTCATCATTTGATGGACATCTAGACTCTTTGCCTGATTTGGCAGCTGTTGAAAGGGCTCCTATGAACATTGGGGGTACATGTGCCCCTATGGATCAGCACTTCTGTACGCCTTGGGTAAATACCCAGTAGTGCTATTGCTAAGGGAGTTCTATTTTAATTTTTTGAGGAACCTCCACATTGATTTTCAGTGTGGCTGCAACAGTTTACATTCCCATCAAAAGTGTAGGAGGGTGCCTGTTTCTCCACATCCTCTTCAGCATCTATAGTCTTCTGATGTGTAGATTTTAGCCACTCTGACCAGTGTGAGGTGGTATCTCAGTGTGGTTTTGATTTATATTTCCTTAATGATGAGTGATGCTTAGCATTGTTTCATGTTTCTGTTGGCCATCAGGATGTCCTCTTTGGAGAAGTGTCTATTCATGTCTACTGCCCATTTCTTCACTGGATTATTCGTTTTTTGGGTGTTGAGTTTCGTGAGTTCCTTGTAGATTTTGGATACTAGCCCTTTATCTGATATGTCATTTGCAACTATCTTTTCCCATTCTGTCGGTTGCCTGTTAGTTTTCTTGATAGTTTCCTTTGAAGTGCAGAAGCTTTTCATCTTAATGAGGTTGCAATAATTCATTTTTGCTGTCATTTCCCTTGCCTTTGGGGATGTGTCAAGTAGAAAATTGCTGCGGTTGACCTCAAGGAGGTTGTTTCCTGCTTTCTCCTCAAGGGTTTTGATGGCTTCCTGTCTCATATTCAGGTCTTTCATCCATTTTGACTTTGGTGAAACAAAGTGGTCTAGTTTCATTCTTCTGCATGTTGCTGTCCAATTTTCACAGCAGGATCTGTTAAAGAGGCTGTCTTTTTTCCTTTGGATACTCTTTTCTGCTTTGTCAAAGATTAGTTCCCCATACATTTCTTGGTCCAAATCTGGGTTCTCTATTCTATTCCATTGTTCTATGTGTCTGTTTTTGTGCCAATACCATACTGGTTTGATGACTACATCTTTGTAGTAGAGACTCAAGTCTGGGATTGTGATGCTTCCAGTTTTGGTTTTCTTCCTCAATATTATATAGACTTTCAGAGTCTTTTGTGTTTCCATATGAATTTTAGGACAGTTTGTTCTAGCTTTGAGAAGAATGCTGGTGCAATTTTGATTGGGATTACATTGAATGTGTAGATTACTTTGGGTAGTATTGACATTTTAACAGGTTTTATTCTTCCAATCCATGAGCATGGAATATTTTTCCATTTTTTTGTGTCTTCTTCAACTCCCTTCAGAAGTTTCTAGAGTTTTCAGTATATGGATCTTTTACATCTTTGGTAAGGGTTATTTCTAGGTATTTTATGGTTTTGTTGTGCAATTGTGAATGGGATCAGTTTCTTGAATTCTCTTTCTGTTGCTTCATTATTGGTGTATAAAAATGCAACTGATTTCTGTACATTGATTTTCTACCCTGCAAATTTGCTGAATTCATGGATCAGTTCTAGAAGTATTCTAGTGGAGTTGGTCGGGTTTTCCATATAGAGTATCATATCATCTGGGAAGAGTGAAAGTTTTACTTCATCTTTATCAGTTCTGATGCCTTTTATTTCCCTTTGTTGCCTGATTGCTGATGCTAGAACTTCCATCACTATGTTAAACAATAGCATTGAGAGTGGACATCCTGTCATGTTCATGATCTCAGGGGGAAAGCTCTCAGTATTTCCCCATTGAGGATGATATTAGCTGTGGGCTTTTCATAAACTGTTTTTATGATGTTTAAGTAAGTTCCTTCTATTTGACTTTCTCTAGGGTCTCTATTAAGAAAGGATGTTGTATTTTGTCAAATGCTTTTTTCTGCATCTATAAACAAGATCGTATGATTTTTATATTTTGTTTTGTTAATGTGATGTATCACATTGGTTGATTTGCAAATATTGAACCAGCCTTGTAACCACAGAAAATCCGACTTGAACATGTGGATTATTCTATTTACATGCTGTTGAATTCCAGTTTTTAGTATCTTGTGGAGGATTATTGCATTCGTATTCATCAGGGATATTGGCTTATAGTTCTCTTTTTTGCTGGGTCTTGTTGGAAATCAAAGTGAGGCTGGCTTCATAGAATGAGTCTGTAAGTTTTCCTTCTATTTATAATTTTAGGAATAGCTTGAGAAGAATGGGTATAAATTCTGCTTTAAATATCTGGTAGAATTCCCCAGGGAAGCCCTCTGGCCCAGGGCTCTTATTTGTTGGGAGATTTTTGATAACTGTTTCAATTTCTTCACTGGTTATGTGTCTGTTCAGGTTTTCTATCTCTTCCCATTTGAATTTTGGTAGTGCGTGTGCGTTTAGGAATTTGTCCATTTCTTCTGTGTTGTCCAGGGTTTTTTTTTTAAATAATTTTTCATAGTATTCCCTGATAATTGCTTATATTTCTGAAGGATTGTGTGTAATAAATCCACGTTCACACGTGATTTTGTCTATTTGGTTGCTCTCTGTTTTCTTCTTGAGAAACCTGTCTAAGGGTTTATCAATTTTGTTTATTTTTTCAAAAACCCAACTGTTGGTTTGATTGATCTGTTCAACTGTTGTTGCTTTTTAATTCTATATTGTTTCTTTCTGCCCTGATCTTTGTTATATCTCTTCTTCTGCTGGGTTTGGAGTGCTTTTGCTGCTCTGCTTCTAGTTCCTTTAGGTGCTCTGCTAGATTTTGTTTTTGCACTTTTTCTAGTTTCTTGAAATAGGCCTGGATTGCAATGTACTTTCCTCTTAGGAATGTCTTTACTGCATCCCAAAGTTTGGATTGTTGTATTTTCATTTTCATTTGTTTCCATATTTTTAAAAAATTTCCTCTCTAATTGCCTGATTAGTCCATTCACTCTTTAGCAGGGGTTTTTTAACCTCTATGTTTTTTAAGGTTTTCCAGACTTTTTCCTGTGATTGTTTTCTAATTTCATTGCATTGTGATCTGAAAGTGTGCATCGTATGAACTCAATTATTTTATACTTATTGAGGGCCGCTTTATGACACAGTATGTGATCTATCTTGAAGAATGTACCATGTGCACTCGAGAAGAATGTGAATTCCCTAGCCTCAGGATGTAGAGCTCTCAATATATCTGTCAGATCCATCTGGTCCAATGTGTTGTTCAGGTCCATTTTTTTTTAGTATTTTTTCTGTCTAGTTGATTTATTCATTGCTGTAAATGGAGTATTAAAATCCCCTGCAATTAGCACATTCTTATCAATAAGATTATTTATGTTTGTGATTAATTATTTTATATATTTGGGTGCTTCTGAATTCAGTGCACAGACATTCGTAATTCTTAGATATTCCCAATGAATTGGCCCTGTAATTATTATATAATGCCCTTCTTCATCTCTTGTTACTGCCTTAACATTAAAGACCAGTTTGTCTGATTTTCTTTTGACTTCCAGTAGCATGACAGATATTTCTCCATGCCCTCACTTTACATCTGAAGATGTCCTCAGGTCGAAAATAAGTCTCTTGTAGGGGTGCCTGGGTAGCTCAGTTGGTTAAGCTTCCGATTTCGGCTCAGGTCATGATTTCACGTTCGTGGGTTCAAGCCACGAGTTGGGCTCTGTACTGCCAGCTCAGTACCTGGAACCTGCTTCCAATTCTTTGTCTCCCTCTCTCTGTCCCTCCCCACTCATTCTCTGTCTCTCTCTGTCTCAAAAATAAATTTAAAAAATATTAAAAATTAGAAAATAATAAAATGAGTCTCTTGTAGGCAGCAAATAGATGGATCCTATTTTCTGATGAATTCTTCTATCCTATATCTTTTGACTGAAGCATTTAGTCCATTTACATTCAGTTTTATTATTGAAAAATATGGGTTTAGAGTCATTGTGTTTTCTCTTGACTTCATGCTTATAATGGTGTTTCTGGTACTTTGTGTTCCTTGCAACATTTCCCTCATAGAATCCCCCTTAGGATTTCTTGTGGGGCTGGTTTAATGCTGAAAAAGTCTTTCAATTTTTGATTGTTTGGGAAAACTGTTATCTCTCCTACTATTCTGAATGACAGGCTTGCTGTTGGCTGCATATTTTTCCTATTCATCACATTGAAGATTTCCTGCAAATCCTTTTTGGCCTGCCAAAATTCAGTAGATAGGTCTGCTACTATTCTGATAGGTCTCCTTTTGTATGTAGGGCCCCTTTAATCCCAGTTTCTTTCAGAATTCTCTCTTTATCCTTACATTTTGCATTTTCACTATGATATATCATGCCATAGATCGATTCATGTTACTTCTGAGGGGAGTTCGCTGTGCCTCTTGCATTTCAATGTTTGTTTCCTCCCAGATTAAGGAAGTTTTCAGCTATAAATTGTTCCAGTACCCCTTCAGCATTTTTATCTCTTTCTATTTCTTAAGAAATTTCTATGATATGGATATTATTCTGTTTGATTATATTACTAAGTTCTCGAATTCTCCTTTCATGCACCTGGATCAATTTATCTTTTTATCGCCGTCCTCTCTTTCTATAATTATGTTTTCTAAAACACCAATTTATCTCTCTGCCTTTCCAATTCATGCAGTGGTTGCCTCTATTTTATTATGCACCTAATTTATATCATTTTTAAAATTCATCACAATTATTTTTAAGATCCCTAGTCTTTGTAGCAATAGCTTCTCTTATGTACTCCTTGACTTTGTCAAGCCCAGCCATTATTTTTATGACAATTGTACTAAATTCTTGGTCAGTTTTGATTCTTATATCTGTTTTGAGGAGTTATGGGGCTGTTACTTCTCCTGCAATTTCTTTAGAGAAGAGTTCTTCCAATTTTCTATTTTGGTTAGCATTCTGGCTCCTATAAGTTTTTAAAGTTTGTTATGCACTCTGTACCTTTGAGGTCTGCAATATTAAAGTAAGTTCATTGGGTGTACAGAGCCTGTACATTCAGGAGGATTTCTTTTAATGGTGTCTTTAGTCTCTCTTGTGCTTTTGATTATTTTATATTTCTATTCGTAATGATATTTGAGACTCTCTGCCATGTGTACTTTGACGTGTTTCTTGAAGTAACCCTTTTAAGGAAAATAGCCAGACACACAGAGAACAAAAGCACCCAAACACACCGACAAATCAAACAAACAAGCAAACCAAAATGGGGGGAGGGGAGGAACAAAACACAACAGAAGAGAAAGGACAGTCCAAAACCATAAAACCAGAAATCCCACCTATAAATAAAAAGCAAAGTGGAGGCAGTTCTGATGGAAGAGC